>NC_071355.1:196943604-197256771 GCF_943734655.1 Sabethes cyaneus | reverse complement strand
ACCATCCGACTGTCAACTACCATGGCTGTCAACTTAAGTTCGTTGCGCGAGGGCCTCACCAGTGTGGCCAGAACAGTTCCATATGTTTCCCGTATTTAAAACAGGGGAAAGCGAGATGTAAGGAACTACAGAGGCATTACCAGTCTTTCTGCTAATTCTGAACAGCACCAAAAATTATATATCAGTCGACCAGCATGGTTTTATGTCAGGTCGTTCTGTGGCGACGAACTTGATGGATTTCACTAGTACCTGCATCTCATAGATAGAAGCTGGAACTCAAATTGACTTCATGGTTGAGCTCATATCTAACAGACCGTACTTTACGTGCCAAGCTGGATTCCACAGTTTCACGAGCACTCAGTAATACTTCTGGTGTTCCGCAAGGCAGTAACCTGGGGCCTTTGCTATTCGCCTTGTACTTGCACGACATTGCCATCCTGCTTGGTTCCGGATGCACACTGGTATATGCCGACGATCTAAAGATCTACCTCGTTGTGAAATCTATCGCTGATTGCAACCGATTGCAAACGCTGTTGGACACCTTTGCTGATTGGTGTAATAGAAGCAAGCTCAAAATAAGCATTGCCAAATGTGTGGTTATAACATTCCACCGAAGTAATACGCCCACCTTATTTGATTACCGGATAAACGGAGCTATTCTCGGACGCGTCGATCAGACCAGCGATCTTGGAGTTCTGTTTGATAACAAGCTCATGTTCAACCAACATTATACTGCTGTCGTCTCTAGAGCTTCGCAACAACTTGGGTTCATCACAAAAATTTCCTGAGACTTCACAGATCCCCATTGCTCGAAGGTATTGTACTGCGCGTTGGTACGGCCAATACTTGAGAATGCCTGTGTCATCTGGAATCCTCATAACCTGTGTTGGAAAGCCAGAATAGAACTTGTTCAACAAAGATTTGTTCCTGCTATAAACCCTACCACGAGCCAGAGTATGAGGAATTTAACCCCTGGGTTTGGTTGAAATCGACCTTCTCTGAAGCCTATTCATCATCGAGTCAGACAAATGCATCGCGTTTCGTCACCACCCGGTCGCATAGCCCACGAGACCGGATTCTATCCTGTGTTTGGTGTTTGAGACTTCTGTTGGGCTCCCCACTTGCTCGGTAACACTTGTAGCCATTCCGAGACGGATTCGCCGTACACGCCTTGAACTCAAACTCCCAACTCCTCGCTGCAGAGTAGCATTTTTACCTCTCATGCTAGAGTGGCAGTAGGATAAGGCTTGCCAGGATAATTTACCACGTGTTCGGTCAGTGGACCTCGTTACTTACTTGCTTCTTACTTCTACCAGTGAGTCAAGAATTCAAGAATTCCTCGACATTGTACTCGGTCCTGGACTACTCGTCGCCAATTCGTTGCGTGTTTCGGCACACACAAGTCGGCTTCAACCTGGTCGAGTGGTCTAGCACATTCCTGGTACCGGTGGGGTTCTTGAAGAGAACGAATTTCACTGCACAGTCGTCCGGAATCTTTGCGACGCGGCCAGTCCACCGTGATCTCCCAATTTTTGCCAGGTGTACGACGGGCAACTCTCCAAGTAGTGCCTGTATCTCGTGGTTTATACGTCTACGCCACACTTCGCTGTTTTGCTTTAGATAAACCATTTCCCGATCCGCGAACTTCGGCGAATTTATTTGATGCTTTAGGATGATTTTAAAGTACCGTGCGCCCGTTCAGTATAACAGTTATTTACAAACAATCAATCGTCACATAAACTTTAACTAATTCCTTCAAAGATTAGTTTCATAAAATTTTGTTCACATACACAATCTTTGTTTTCTTGAATAATATGGTAAATAGACGAACCATAGAGGTCTTTTATGATTTTCTATCATGTTCACACATAAAATGATTTGAGTTCATACAATTCAACGTTCCCTATCTATTTATACCATCTGTTATCGTAACATTATCTCATGATTCCATCATTTAAGTTATTTGTCCCACCTTCAGCACAAACATCATCACCTGTAAATTCATCTCGTTTCTTTTGTTTTCGTTTTACATTTGTAGGAGTTGCTTCTATGATTTCCATCGTTATCCCAGTAGTGCTACCGTATCATTTCATCAATGTATGTAAGTACACGTATGTGTGTCGCCGTTCTACTTTCCTGTTGTGTTGTGATGCGTCCTACTTGTGTACTGTGTTCTGGTTCAAATCCGTGCCTTGTTTCGCGATGCCCTCTGGTAAATTTAGCGGAAAATCTCTCTTCCTAGAAGAAGACGTGGGAGTAAAATTTTGCAATTGTCCCGTTTTTCACAACTGAGTCAATATACTTTAGCTGCAGCGCTATGTAGCTAGACCACACACACCCGCCTGACCTGATTATGCAATTTATTACATAGTAGCATTTCTCTTAGCATTTTCGTTCTCCTGTCCCCACCAGCGCAGCTGGAAGAAATTTTCTCCGAATAGATGCCATTAAGCGCATAACCCGAAACCACACACGGTTGGCTAGGAATGTGTGTACCAACGCCACCCGTCATTCTGCCTTGCATTTTTCTCACCGTCTGTTACTTAGTACGGTTGACTTGACTAGTCGGTAAAAACAGAAGAAAACATTTCTACAGTTGTTCACACTCAAATACCTCATCAATATGCTACAACTTATTAAAATAAGCTGAAGTACGGTACTTGGAAGGTTGAGATGAAACATGATGAACATAATGAAATGGTTAGACTGTTTGTTCAACATCAATCAGAGCAGTTTCTCTAGGATTTAAATTATACAATAGAAAAAGAAACACAATTCATCAGTTATGAAGTCGATTTATTAATACTACCCTACTTATTAATCCCATGATGAGCGATACTGGAGAATGATTTAGGTCTTCAGATTTCTTCATAAATCAGATAAAATTCTAACATCAAAATTTTAAGAGGTTTTTAGAGAAAACGCAATTAGTCAAATCTAATTATGTGGATTTTTTTCTCGTACATTCAACTAGAAGCGAATTTTACCTGTCAGTGTAATCAGCTTCCGATCGGGTGAATGGTTTAGCCGCACCATGCTGACGATGAAGGTTTTCCTCGGCGAAACTTACCATGTTATAGCCTTCCATGTTCCGGCAGGTTATTGCTAGACAGACTTTTTTTTATCTCGCGTCTCCTGTCCTACTGACGTTGGCGTTGTAGCTATCTTGGCCAAGATGCGGTTTTTTTACACTCACTGACTGGGTTGGCTGGCTGCCGCTAACTTCCTCTTCATGACGGTACTTTGCTCATTCACAGCGCGCGGCCGACAGGTAGGTAAGCTGTGCAGAAAAAAGGTTAATTAATGTTGTTTTCTTCCTCCGGAATTTTTTGCTGATAATTGTTATTGCAGTTTTAGTTGCTGTGCTCTACTAGTGCCGCTACCGGGGGACGTAGTCTTTCGTTAGGGCAGATGAATGGGTGGCATACTTGACACCACTTCAACATCTTCTCGTGGACTGCCGGTGCACGGGACAAGATGAAGATGAAAAAAATGCAAACCTAAGAGATAAGACAATATTTGTGGCATCTCTAAGTCGCTGCTGCGCTGGCTTCTTTGTTGGTAATTGCTCGCACATGGATAGTGATGCGATTTACACCGCCGGAGGTAATTGTGAATGAATGTGCTCTTGGGAAAGTATCCGGCTAACTGGTTTCGTCAGCCACTGGGCTAGATAACTTGGATGGTTGGCGATTGTAATGTGTTTCATCCTGATGGAAGGTAGGGTTAGAATGCCTAGTAACATATTATTGGCTATGATTTTTTTAGACTAATCTCATGTTTTTAGTCTTGACCTTGAAATGCGGTCATACATATATATTAATATTTTTTTGAAACGATGGTTCTACAATTGATGAAGGGACGGTAGGGAAAGAAATGAAATTTTTTTGGTGAACTGATCCAGCGCCTCTATGGTTCAAAGGTACAAGTACCAGCGAACCACATGCCCCGGCGGGTGTTGTGGGTTCGAATCCGGTTGTAATCTCAGATTACAGCTTGGTTCGACTCATGCACCTTCCAGTATTGGACAAAAGGTAGGAGTCAAAATGACTACTTGTCAAGCATAGCTACCAATACCCCCCCCCCCTTCCTTTCCGCTCTTCCCCACCTTCACCAAAAAATTTTCATTTCTTTCCCTACCGTCCCTTCATCAATTGTAGAACCATCGTTTCAAAAAAATATTAATATGATTTTTTTGTTTACCTCTTTTTATAGAGGATAAAATGTGTAAAAACTAGAAAAAAATTAAGAACAGGTCATTTTATAAGATTCTTTAGTATTTTCAATGGGGACATAATGTGTTTTTGTAAAAAACGAAAATTGAATGATCTTGGAAAAATGATATGCAAACTGTGAAAAATAATTGTCTGTCCATCCCACCTTAGCCCACTACTCTCGATCTCACGCGAGAGTGTTCGCAATTACACCACCTGCCAGTTTATTATCAGAATTTTGGATTTTACTTCTAAATAAGCGCATGACAATTTTTTGCTCACTGTTTTGGTATTTATCAGGAACGGAAAGAAAAGCTATAAATCTAAAGTTTCGTTAGGTTATGTTCAATTAAATTGCAAGAGTAAAAAGCAAAAAGCTAAAAAAAAACTAAAAAATAAAAAAAAAGTAAAAATAAAACACAAGAAGTAAAAATCACACAGTAAAAGTAAAAGAATAAAGACTTGAAGTGAAAAAATTAAAAGTAAAAGAGTAAAAGTGAAAAAGAAAGAGTAAAAGAAAAAGAGAGCGTAAAAGTAAAAGAGAAAGAGTAAAAGTAAAAGAGAAAAAGTATATATAAAAAAGAGACTAAAAATAAAAGGGTTAAATTAAAAGAGTTAAAGTAAAAGAGTTAAAGTAAAAGAGTTAAAGTAAAAGAGTAAAAGTGAAAGAGTAAAAGTAAAAGAGTAAACGTAAAAGACTAAACATAAAAGACTAAAAGTAAAACAGTAAAAGTAAAAGAGTAAAAGTAAAAGAGTAAAAGTAAAAGAGTAAAAGTAAAAGAGTAAAAGTAAAAGAGTAAAAGAAAAATAGTAAAAGTAAAAGACTATAAGTAAAACAGTAAAAGTAAAACAGTAAAAGTTAAAGAGTAAAAGTTAAAGAGTAAAAGTTAAAGAGTAAAAGTTAAAGAGTAAAAGTTAAAGAGTAAAAGTTAAAGAGTAAAAGTTAAAGAGTAAAAGTAAAAGAGTGAAAGAGTAAAGAGTAAAAGTAAAAGAGTGAAAGAGTAAAGAGTAAAGAGTAAAGAGTAAAGAGTAAAGAGTAAAGAGTAAAGAGTAAAGAGTAAAGAGTAAAGAGTAAAGAGTAAAGAGTAAAGAGTAAAGAGTAAAGAGTAAAGAGTAAAGAGTAAAGAGTAAAGAGTAAAGAGTAAAGAGTAAAGAGTAAAGAGTAAAGAGTAAAGAGTAAAGAGTAAAGAGTAAAGAGTAAAGAGTAAAGAGTAAAGAGTAAAGAGTAAAGAGTAAAGAGTAAAGAGTAAAGAGTAAAGAGTAAAGAGTAAAGAGTAAAGAGTAAAGAGTAAAGAGTAAAGAGTAAAGAGTAAAGAGTAAAGAGTAAAGAGTAAAGAGTAAAGAGTAAAGAGTAAAGAGTAAAGAGTAAAGAGTAAAGAGTAAAGAGTAAAGAGTAAGGAGTAAAGAGTAAAGAGTAAAGAGTAAAGAGTAAAGAGTAAAGAGTAAAGAGTAAAGAGTAAAGAGTAAAGAGTAAAGAGTAAAGAGTAAAGAGTAAAGAGTAAAGAGTAGAGAGTAAAGAGTAAAGAGTAAAGAGTAAATAGTAAAGAGTAAAGAATAAAGAGTAAAGAGTAAAGAATAAAGAGTAAAGAGTAAAGAGTAAAGAATAAAGAATAAAGAGTAAAGAGTAAAGCATAGAGAGTCAAAAGTTAAAAATAGAAAGTTGATAGCACAAAATTAAACAGAAAAAAAGAAAACATATAACGGAACAAATTAAATAGGCGTAGAGCAAAAAGAAAATGGAAATTAGAAAGTGGAAAACGGAAAACAGAAAACAGAAAATGAATAGCGGCAATCGCGAAATGGAACGGAAAATATATAACGGCAAACGTAAAAGGAACAAAATAGAAATTCATGCATAATAGAAAACGGAGCAAAAAAATGAAACACTCGAACCAAAAAAATGGAAAACGGAAGATGAGAATTGGAAAATAGAAAACGGAAACGGCAACTGAAAACTGAAAATAAAAAAGTGAAAATTTATAAACTGGAAACTGAAAAGGTTAAACTGAAAACTGAGAGCTACACAGAGAACAGAAAACGAAAATGAAAAACGAAAACGAAAACGAAAACGAAAACGAAAACGAAAACGAAAACGAAAACGAAAACGAAAACGAAAACGAAAACGAAAACGAAAACGAAAACGAAAACGAAAACGAAAACGAAAACGAAAACGAAAACGAAAACGAAAACGAAAACGAAAACGAAAACGAAAACGAAAACGAAAACGAAAACGAAAACGAAAACGAAAACGAAAACGAAAACGAAAACGAAAACGAAAACGAAAACGAAAACGAAAACGAAAACGAAAACGAAAACGAAAACGAAAGAGCCGCAGAACGAAAACTGAAAAACGAAAACCAGAAAATGAAATCTAGATAATGAAAACCGGAAATCGAAAACCGGAAAACAAAAACCAAAAACGAAAACCGGAAAACAATAACGATAAATGAAGAACAAAAAACGGAATACGGAAAACGAAAAATGACATTCGACAAACGAAAAACGAAAACTTAAATGAAAAAATAAATGAAAACGAAAAATGAAATACATGCAATGGAAAACGGAAAACGGAGGATGGGAATCAAAAAACGAAAAACGTAGAACGGGAAACTGAAAACTGAAAATTCTTCCTATTTTTATAAGGCCATTACAAATATTTTATAAAATTTTTGTCCTTCAGGTGTTCGGCCACGGGGGGGGGGGGGGGTGGGCAAAAAAAAAACAAAGTGAATCGAGCAAAAAAAATGGATTTTAAGAATTTTTATTTAAGGTTTAAACGTGAAAACCGACTCTATTCTTGCTTCTAATATATACGTTTTAAAAACGAAAGAAAATTTTTTTGGACGATTTTCGGAAATTCCATTGTTTGAATTTCCATTTCTGTTTCGTGCTAGAAGCGTTAATTCAACTCGGAGACTCATTTTTCGAGTATTTCCGACTGTAGAGCCCACAGACAATTGATTTTATAAAAAGAAATTTAACTCATATCCTACAAATTATGTTTTTGCCCCCCGATTTTTCAAGCCAATTTCCAAGGGGGAGGTGACAAAAACTTTAAATATGATTTACTATGGCCTAAATATCATTAAAAATAGTAATTAAAAATTGAAAATTGAAAATTGAAAATCGAAAATTGAAAATTGAAAATTGAAAATTGAAAGTTGAAAATTGAAAGTTGAAAATTGAACATTGAACATTGAACATTGAACATTGAACATTGAACATTGAACATTGAACAATGAACATTGAACATTAAACATTGAACATTGAACATTGAACATTGAACATTGAACATTGAACATTGAACATTGAACATTGAACATTGAACATTGAACATTGAACATTGAACATTGAACATTGAACATTGAACATTGAACATTGAACATTGAACATTGAACATTGAACATTGAACATTGAACATTGAAAATTGAAAATTGAACATTGAAAATTGAACATTGAAAATTGAACATTGAAAATTGAACATTGAAAATTGAACATTGAAAATTGAACATTGAAAATTGAACATTGAAAATTGAACATTGAAAATTGAACATTGAAAATTGAACATTGAAAATTGAACATTGAAAATTGAAAATTGAGAATTGAAAATCGAAACTTGGAAATTAAGAATTGAAAATTTTAACTTGGAAATTTCCCAATGAGAAAACCAAAAACGAACAATAAAAACGAGAATGAAAAACGCAAAACACAAAATCGGATAACGGTAAAAGAAAAGTTAATGAAAAGTATAAAGGTAGAAGGAAAATGAAAATGAAGGAAAATGAACAGCACTGACATACAGATTTAAAAAAATATTTACTGAATACGTGTGACTTAAACCAACAAATCTCGATTGCCGGTCGAGTTCGTTTCCGATTACCTCGCCGCGCGGTTGTTTTCTAATAGGAAGTATGTTATTATGTTATTTTGTGTTAAACTTTGAGTAAAGCTGCTCACGAGCCGAGTTTAATTTGACTTACAATGACATTTTTATGTATTTTCAATAAATTACGTGTGAAATAGGATCGGTATTGTTCGAAGTTACCTCAACTTTCGATAGCAAAAGCAAAGTCGTCTTTAAACATTACCCTTTTTTATTGACAGAATTCGCAGCCGGCTGTTTAGAGTAGAGGAAAATTACGGGGCCAGTGTAACGATCCTACTGACTCTAACTAGCAAGCAACGCCTAGCCGAGATTCGAACATACGACGACTGCTAGACCAGCATCGTACCTCGAAGCTAACTGGGCGGTCAACGTGCGATACACTCTTGTCTTTATGAGTTTGGGCCCCAAAAATGATCAGGTTTATTGATTAGCATGATATTTTCATAAATGTATTCAGCTTGTCAACTGAATTGTTCGTCATGGCTTCAGCTGCAAAGTAATAAATTTCAATTTTTTCATGTCCACAGCCAATGAAGCTAATTTAATTGAACCAATCCGTACCAATCACATGAGATTACTGCGCTCGCTGCTTGCCATATGTGTAAAAGCAAGAAGATTCCTTGAAGAACTAATCCGCGATTGGTAGTTGAGAGGACTAGTGAAGGTAAATTGTCAATTCTCTAAGGGATAGTAATGGCAAAATTGTTAGAACTACAAATTACCGCCACTGTTCTGTTGTCCACAGAACAGAGTATGAAATTAGAAACTTTGAATAAATATTGTATTGCTTGAATAAAAACCTTCAAGTATGGCTTCGCTTCTCTTTTAGTTTTACTACTTGTGAACTTTGTTAATTGTAAAATTTTATTTCTATCAGCTACTAGTTTATCAAAATTAGAATGCATTTTGTAAACTTTTCAACGCACAGAGGAGTAACTAGGGCAAAAAGCTGGCCAAAATTATTTTCTTATGTATTAGGTAATATTTCGCTCGAATATGAAGTGAAAAGTAAAAATAGTTAATTTTGTAACAAACTGGTGCCATTACTAGTCATTTCAATTCACTTATCAGTGCAGATTCTGCTTTTCTTCTAGTCACTATTTTGCAGCCTTCTCCAAAACCTACAAATGCATGAGCAAACAGTATAATCAATATATATAGAATGCCAGTGTCGCTGGTGTTTCATGGATATTTTGGTGGCAAACATGTTGCTGATTCGTGTCTTGGATACGGGAACAACATTGTCAGATTATCCAATAGAATATTTTCCTGCCGACGAAATACCCCAAAACGACCAAATCGGGTGATTTATCCTACGTGGTTTACGGAAAAGCAGAAAGATTTTTCATTGGGTTGCCCTTTTAGTTTGACAATCAGATTCCCGTTTCGAATCGGTCACTCACACATATGCGCATACAATGTAAATACATAATTTTCAAATGGGCGATGTTTACCACGAGCACTGCAGACACACTGGCTATACATGGATTCTACTGAGCAAACCAATAAGTATCTTGTTTGTCTCTGATTCATATAAAAAATGATATTGGTTAATACCAAATTGTTGATAGTGGAGTAGACTGATTCTTCGACACTAAATCAACGCAGATGTCTTCTCTGTGATATAAAACCTCTGTTATGAAATTTGTCAAATAACAATCACGCCATACATACTATAACATACTTTACCGTCTTTACTCAACTAACATTTTTCCTACTATTTTTGTCAGCGAATTTTGTTGAATGGTAATGTTGATTCAATTAGTGACACATCTGGAGAACAGGCCTCATAATCCCTAGACATGTAGTAGGGCTAATATGCCCATTGTATTCAAGGTGAATTATCTTGCACAAAAGATAGTACGCAACTAGATGCGAATTGTCGAAATTTCCTTGAAAACAGTGTGAAACATATAATTTTCAAAAGGGTCGCAAATGCCAGTCCGGACGTTTCCGGATGAGCTTTACGTACCGATTTGTTCAGAATACCACAAAGATTCATTCCTCCATAGAATATATGACCAGATTCTGCAAGATTTGATAACTTTTTTACCATTGAAAAAGCACAAAATTGCAAAAAAATAGTTGTTCGACAAAACTATTGAAAACAAGTCATATATTCAAAATTTTAAATTTTCTTCCTACAAACCAGTTAGAATTACTTATGATGAACCTATGTTTTGATAAATATCCTGTATTAATCTTTTTGTTTATTTCTGATGGAATCCGTTTCCTGATGCTTGATGATTTAACAAAAAAATGTTTCAAATATTGTCAATGTTTGTACACCTGCCAAAACTTACAGGTATGTTTCTACGTGTTTTGACTAAGAGTACTTTGTGCAGCATCTATTTAAGCATACAAAAAAATATATAGTACATTAGAAGACCGAAAAAAATGTTTTTCTTATTTTGGCCAGCTTTTTGCCCTAGTTACTCCTCTGTGCAACGTTTCGACTATAATTTTAGTCTTCATGGAGGATTGTGTACTGTCTGAAAATAACACATCATGAAACACGGATATTTGACAAAAAACAGAGTACAGTGGACCCCCGTTCGTTTGAACGATTCCTCATGCAAACTAACGGGGTTAGTTTTTAATTTGAACAACTAGTAACCCTAAATATGCTGAAGTTTGTGTGAATTGGCTGCCCTGCTCTTTGTTATTGTTTTGGTGGTTTGATTCAGTTGGCAGTTGCAAGCAGCGAATATTTCATTTTCCGATCGGATTTCTAACATAACCGTTGGAAAAACGCGGGAAAACGCAATGTGAAACAGATTAAACACGCTAGATCAGTACAAACAAACCGTGTTTATGTGCATTGTCCGCATTAGCAAATGATGTCATATTGAGAATGACATTTGAACCATTTTTAGTTTGCACGTCGTGCAAACCAACGGGGTTAAATTAAAAAGTGTTCAGATTAAAAACGGTCAAACGAACGGGGGTCCACGGTATTCAATCCCTGAAGAAGCCTAAAAATAAAGTCGAAGTGTTGGAAAGATTTCAAATTCGATCTAATTTCAATAGACTGAGAGCCAATAAAAACGAAAATATTTGCTTATTAGGTAACGTATATTGCAGTAACTATTTCTAAGAATAATTCCCCTAAAACTTCCAAACTCAAAATCGGAGTAAATAAGCAGGTTTTCACTGTTCGGTCAATTTGCATCAGGAAAAACTAAGAATAGTCTTGGTACATTGAATTTGAAACGAATCATTTCACCGTGACACCATTACCGGTGAGAAAAAAGTCAGCCCAGCGACCGGAAAAACATATAAAACCTAATTTCTATTAAATTTTAAGTACATACGAAGTAAATTCTCAATGTGACAATGCAAGGCAATAATTCCCGAACACATGGCCGCTCTGCGGCTGCCACAAAGCTACGAAGTAGTCCGGAAGCTAGCGCAAGAAGAAAAAGTGTGGAATTTCGTACCCATTGCACTGCTAGAGATCTGCGTAGTTACATAATTACAACCGGATGACAGCTATAGTGCTGTCATCAGTAGTAACTGCAAAGGCGAAGGCGAAGTATGTTGAATCATTGCTACTGCCACGATGGGAAAAAAACCTCAAATGTAGAGCATTCGCTCGGATGGAATGCCTCCTTCCTGAATTTGTTACATTCGGAGAGAAAGCATGCTGTCAAACATATGCCTAAGCGGTCCATCATTTTTGGTCCGCTGGCTTGCTGGCTGACTGGCCAAGTTCAAGTTCTCACCAGCAGCTGGCTGCGAAATTGGTTCAATAACCTTACCCGGAGGCACTATTGTTGTCGTGGTCTTTTTTCTGCTCCTTCCGCACTCCAAATTTTTTTTTTTTTGCCAACCAACCCAGTGTTCAGACGAAGTTTGCAATTCACTCGTCTCTACATGTGCTGAACGGCCGACAACAAGAGAGATGAAAAAAATCGTCACGCGATTTGGGTTGCACCCTATGATGAAGCGAGCAGGCATGCCGAAATTCACATACAAAGTAACGCAACTTTTTGGCAGGCCGCGAAATATTCCAGTGGACGGGGCGTCGAGCGCGTATTATAGTGGACCAGCTCCTGAAGCATAAAGAATACGGCTTAATTATCAAAAAATCAGCACGGGGTCGTTGGATAATTGCCTATGGTTATGGGACAGGGTCCGTTAGAAGACGGTGATTGTGGCCTTTGTGTGTTTGATGGATGGGAAACTCTGGAAGGGTTCGATATAGGTTATAATTTGGGTAGGTACGTCTTTAGCATATCGTCTTCTAGGTGGGGCTTAATACCGCATTGTGTTGCTTTTTAACTTAAACATTTTTTTATATCCTGAATCATGAAAAATAAATTGCAAAGCTGAATATAATTGCAATGTCCATTTTTAATCTTTGTAGAATGAAAGTTTTTATGATTTCACTCTTGTTCAGTATCTCATTTCCTTTCCACTTTTCCTTTATTGTTTTACAACCATAACGGCCCAGACTCATCATGCATCTTCCCTTTCACCGTGTGTGATGATGGTAGCCCAGCCGGACCAAACAACCAACCGAAGAATAGGAAAAACATATGAACACACGACTAACCCACATCGGTTAAGTGTGCTTTCCCACTTTGTCTAGGTCTTAACCTCATTCCCTACAAACGACTGTTACTTTCAATTCATTGTCACCATAATTTCCATATTGTTTACCAGGGGTCCCCCATCGAGGGCCTTCTCATATGCTGCTGACACCATCTTCACGCGCAAATTTGACATGCCTTCTTCGGTCGTCAAACTCTGATGAACACCAAAGCCATAACTTTATAATCGCATCGCTCACAGTGAGAGAGACGCTTTGAAAGAAAAGAGTTACGGTTTCCTTTCTTTACCATCGCGCTTTCTGAATGAACGTGCCACCCCGCAAAGGTAACCTCATTATCATAAACACCGTCACTAATGATGCTGTAATGAGGAATCCCCTTCGCTTCTTGGTCTGGTCGCAGGAGGGAACGTCCGACCCCGATGAAGCGCCTATAATGCGTACCCGCCAGATGCATCGGAATATGTAGTTGCCACCCAGGGCCATCAGAGCCACAGAGCAGCAGCAACAGCAGGCAGCAGGTCTCCCCATTGGCGATAATTGGGTTCCGAGCAGACGATTGATTAGCCGTGTGCTGTAACGCGGGACTGTTAATTTGTTTGGTATTTTCAGCCATTTGTTTGGAATGATCTTTTTTCCCTTCAAACGATGATTTTATCCTAAATTATTGATCGCATTGGAAGTATGGCGATTGAGGTGACTCGATAAAGATGTTCCAGTTTTTTTCCGCCGTCATCGTGCGGTATCCAATCGAGCACGATCCAAAAGAGTTGAACAAAAATATTTTCACTTTTGAGACCGGAATGCTTGATTTGTTAGTAGCTAATTGGATTGTTGTCGCGGTAAGAATTGTTGCTGATTCTTGATTTTGATCTGGCCTATGGCTTCGAAGACATAAAATGCATGTCTTTCGCAATTCTTTTTACAAACCACATGAACAAACCGAAAAAGAAATAATACGCGTTTTCTGCAATTAAACTTATTTCTAATGGAATTGGAATTCCCATTAACTGTTGCCCTTGGCAACTATTGTTAACCAACCCAGCCGGACCCAACAGAGCTGTACACTGCCTCACAGATTGTATAATTGCTCCTTGGTGATGCGAGTTCGGTTTGTGGAACCTATTGCGAAGCATCCAATCCGAGCGCCTTCAAGAGGAGTCGATGGAATCTGCGTAAACTACTAGAAACCTTGAAACCTTCTGTTTTGTTTGTTCTTATTTGACAGATTTTAAAGCCAGCTGCTAGAGTATAGGAATATTCAGAAACTAGTGCTATGATCCATCTTGATTGTTACAGCCTCTCCTAGAGGCGAAGATTCGAACCGACGGTTTGTTAGACCAGTATTGTATCTTCAAACCAGCTGGGAGGCTGAACAATATGGTTACTGTAACAGTTTCTGTCAGCCGCATCTTGGAACCAACTAGCCGTAATAAACCCTTAGAAAGAACATTATCAAATAATTGCTAAATAATGTGCAAAAGAAGGAATAGAATGGAAATACAAACCACCCGGAGCACCGCATTTCGGTGGCGTCTGGGAGGCTGCAGTATGATCAGTGTAGACCATCTACATCAGGTTCTGGGAGAATCGACAGCCTCTTACGAGACATTACGACTTTTTAACAAACGCCGAGTGCTACTTATATTCGTCACCCCGAACTCAATGTTCAGATGATCTTGTTGATCTGCAGCTACTTACCGGGTTACTTCTTGGATCGATTCCGTTCTCCTATTTCTACCACAATCAAACTACGGAGCCTGATGTTACTGTTCGGACAGTGAACAGAATAGTGGATAGATCGGTTGGTAAAATATGCATCTTACTGTTGGTAACCAGTGGCGTAAATGCAAACCATTAAACCTCGAAAAAAAGGTGAAAATTGTTCTTACTTACAAAAATTCCGAGTACGCTACATGTAGTAAACTAATCGTCACACACCTTTTTCTAGACCACTAGCACCACCTATGATCGCCATTCCCAAATATCGTCTTACAACAGGAGTATCCCTTGGGGTCTGTGGCATAATTGTATTCTTCAAGAGCCGACATGAAAGATTCTTATAGAGTTCTTTTAAGAGAAATAAAAGAACAGAATTGTAAAAAGCCCAGCTAACATTTTCGTACGCATATCAAAGTAACAGATGAGAAATATGTACTGATATATATATATATATATAGAAAAATCGCATTAGTTGCACGAAACCAGCATATGCGTACTACTCTGGCGTAGATATACGAACTGCAGATTATGTGTAAACAATTCACATTCATAAGTATTTGTATACGATGAGATCCGACTCAACATGATTAGTTCCATAATGCTATACAACTCTGTGATGAAAATCGTATGCGAATCAGTTGTACGATTGAATATAATGGGTGTGATATAATAAGCTTTGTGTACGACTTCGATTTTGTTTAGAGATATTCAAGATGATTTTCATACATTGATATAAAATTTTTGGTTTACTAAGAGGGTTTTCTCTAATGAATAGTGAATTTAACAGGATTTACGTTAATATTACCATACTGTCGCTACATATTTCTGTTGATGACATGATATCCTTCACTTTTAGAATTTCCCTCTCTAACCGTAGTATGTTCACATTTATAAAAATACTGGTATTTTTCTGATTGTAGTGCGGTAAAAAGGCGACATATTTTCGATTCTATTTCTTCGCATATTTTAACAGTTTCTAATACGATTTTATATTGCGATAGATGTGAATGTTGCCTCCCAGTTGACCTCGAGGTAAGACGCTGATCTAATAAGCCAGTCGTCGTATGTTCGAATCTCGGGAGAGGCTGTTAGAGTCAATAGGATCGTAGCACTGACCCCGCACTGTCCTGTATTCTAACAGCTGGTTGCGAAGTCTGTCGAATAATAAACAGAAGGTCAAATTTCGATAACGGAATTAGCACCCGGGCTAGATGTGAATGTTCTTTGTCAATAATAATGAAACGATAAGAAAAATACGATGAAAAGTTAATGAAATAACATCAAAATACGATGATAATACGACAAAAAGACGCCAAAACAGCGAAAAAGCTACAAAAATGACAATTAAAAAGGCGAAAAAACATTTAAGAAAAGAGGATGAAAACATGACGAACATAAGACAGCAAGACGATAAAAGTACGATAAGACAGTATTGTGCTTTGCAGCAATCGGATCGGACGGATCGCAAAAATCGTGTTGATCAGGCGAGTAACAAATTGAAAGTGATTTTATTGATAGCGTGTGATAAGAGTAAGAGATACAATTCGATTGTAGTTATAAGTGTGTAGGTTGGTTCATCAAATTTTCGTGTAGTAGCGGCGTGAAATTAGACGGCTTCGTTAAGTTGAGGTTGTTCGCAGTTCACGTTCCTACAACAAGAGTGCGACAAAACGGCAGCAAAAATAACATTTTTATTGTCAAAAAATAACACGACTTCGAAAAAAATGGAAAAAAGAGAAAAACACAGTAACAAATGGAAAAAAATGGCAACATGTAAAACAAATAAAAGCAACAAACAGTAGAATTGACAGCAAAGATAACTAAAATATCAAAAGAGAGGCCAAAACACAAGGAACAAATGGCAAATCATGAAAAAACGACAAAATACGACAGAGAGATTGGTAAAAATGACGAAAAATCAGCAAATAGAAGATAAAAATACGACGAAGATGACGAAAAAGTGATGACAAGTATGCAGAAATACGATAAAATTAAGATGCCAAACGACAAAAATACGGTGAAAAGAGGTCAAAACATTGCCAAAATAACAAACAAAAAAAACACACACATACACACACACTCTTCGTTGCTTGACGATAACCGCCTTAATCTAATCAAAGGTTCCATCCTAGGAGCAATCAGCTTCGTCTTCCTTGCAGTATCGGAATTTCTTAGCTAGGGTTTATTTCTAATTCCCGTCGTAGTAAGTAAAGTAATACTCCAAAAGTTCTTGTGCTGATTTGACTAAAACACACTTATCTTCCGGATCGCACTTTGAAATCACTGAAAAGCGATTATTAAAGCATATTATTGAAATTACGCAACTGACTTCATTTCTTAAATTCGTCGTACCGTTTTAAAATCCGTCCATCAAAATTTTTCATCGTCCTAAACTAAAAATCACAACAATGTTTACGAAGCTAACGTGCATGTACTTGTGTAGTACGGCATGACAAATGTTATTCTGCAAAATTTTTGCAGGTCAGGCAAGTTTTCCTGGCTGTAGAATAACGACAATGCCTTGCATGAGTTATTTTCATTTATGAATGATGGAAATTAAAACGATTAGTCGACATTTTCTTCTTCATCGCACGAAAAAAAGGTAGGACTTCTTTAATGATAAGAAGCATTTAAATAGATCTCAGCTCATTTGATTCATCGAGTATGATAGACAACAAACTAAAATATTAGGGAATAACTAGTTTTGCATTGTGTGTCATAAAAATGCTGATTTTTCAATAATTTGTGTTGGATAGGACGGAAATAGGCAATTACGACGAAGCAGCAACGTACCCTATCTTTTCGACGACTGTACCCAACCTGTGGAACCGCTGCTTGAGCTTGTTCACAACAGTTACTCGGCCTCTAATGTAAATGCAATGTAAACTTGCAATGGAAGGCATCTTTAAGCAAGTCGTATGGCGTATTCTTCTTCGACGGTATTCACGAAATTTCGACGGCTCAGTTTTCGATAGTATTTCTCCCACCTTAGGAGGTGGGGCCGACACACTATCGATATCGCCGGTGATCGGGTTTGATCCAAACCAGCACAGTAGTCGAATCAGCCCCCAAGGACCTTATAGCCGAAGAATAGCTTTCACAAAGTGGAACAGTGCTTTCAACAGACCGACTTTCGCCTTCGCCATAACCAAAGAGTCACTTATCTGTACAGGAGCTACTGCTCTAAAATAGGGTACGGGAGGGTATTTTCAGCCCATTAAGCGGTAGCCTGAACAATATTCAGGAATTGCGTTGAAAATATATTTATTCGAGACAAGATTTATATACCAGTTGATAGAATAATATTTACTGAATATCGGCGTGTATTTTGGTCTTAATGAAACGCTACTGAATTTGACCTACAGTCACGAGAAATGATGAAGTCGCTGCGGCTAAATTGGGCCTATTTTCTATAGTGGTGTCTGTGTTGTTTAAATCCGACAGGCCGAAAAAGCCTGCACAGGGATTAGATGTCTTTCAAAAACAGATCAAAAGAGAGACCGATGGATAACTTGTCGGTATTGCCTACATGTCGGCTCATTGAAGATAACTAATTTTGCAGTGACAACAGCTTGCTGCTGGCCCTAGTGTATAATTGAGTCGTGCATGTACACTAGCACCAGAAGCAAGTAGTTGTCACTCAAATACTAGCTATGTCAACACGATAGAAGAGTTTCAGACGCAACTGCCTCACACATTGGTAGTAGTGTAAATAGAGCACCATATGCTGAAATTAGAAGCAAAATGCAAAGTGGCTAGTGAATGAAAATTGATATATATTTCCATATCAGAGGGGAATTCTTGTGTTCTTCCGTGATAAAAAGAAGTAGAATTGTTCTGTGATACCTTATTCACCATATTCACAAAATTGAAAATTTGTATATTAAATTACCCATGCTTCCATAGTTACGTAACTGCCAAAATGAATCATCTAAGGTTAAACTCCTCAGAAACTTGTAAAACTCGAGATTGTGACAAAGATCATCCGAGATTAATTATTTATGTATAGCACAGTTTAATTTGTGGCAATACGAAGTTTGTCGGGTCAACTAGTAAATAATATTTTTTGGCAAAGACCTTGTTGCAATTAAATAAGTATTTAAAAAAATACGAAGTACCTATGCACTGATTTTCTATTCCGATGTTGAGTCACAGTTGGTCGGTGTTAAGTCAGACCGAACCAAATGACAAAAGTCTGATTTCGAGAAAAACGCGTTCAAAGTTTGCTGCTCTGTATGGTTTATACCTATCAATCGTTCGAATTCTTCTCATAGCTCTAACTGTTTGCAATATATATGTAGTCTGATTAGAGTAAAATGTAGTTTAGAAAATTCTTTATTGTGTCATTAACTCATTTTTTAAATTTTGCAACTTGGTTCGGTCTGATTTAACGCCGACCAGTTGAAGTTCTATGAAAATCATCATTGTTCTTTGCCACTATCAAAAACTAGTTAAACTTTCATCAGTGTTTCTTTTAATTTACGCTCCGAAGCGCAATCCAACTTCAGTTCATTTATTTTCATTTCCGCGGAAAATTCAAAACAAAAACAGCCAGCGGCATTTGGCGGCATTCAGCCAGAGCAGACTTAAAATAAACACTGCTTGTGTGATTGCATGTCTAACATAACAACGCACAATATCCAGTTTACTGGCTTGCTTGCTGGTGACACCACACCGGCGATGTCGGTCCGCCGGGTAGGTTCATTTATGCTTCAATCAATCACGTTAACCAGCTCATGCAGGCTAAACCGATCGATCCAGCCAGACGTCGTCAACACCGTCATCAATCTGTTGGTGTTTGAGGCAAAACAAACAGTCGACCGAGGTGCAATGGCGCAACTTTCGCTCCCGAGAACGAACGGCTCATTAAAGTTACACAATGTGACGTTTAGATCTCCGAGTTTCCTCCCAAAGCGAAAAACGCAGTATCGTTGAATTAAATAATGTTGCGTTACGGTTATTTATTTACTAACCATTAACCAGTTAGAATGTCAGTCAAATATTGATATTGTCTTAGTCGACACATGATTGCATGGCTTTAGAAATATGAAAGCTTTTCACAACCATTGACGTCCTATGTCTCATTACTGGTAAACACCTCAATTACTCAGGGAAACTGGCTTCCGAAAAAGGAAAAGATCACATCCCTGAGACCTGCCCTGTTGACCCAGAAATTACTCCATAGGCTTCACCGGCTGTAGTGGTACAGCACAGGGCAAGGTTTGTCTGCAATCCACCACCGCACGATCATCTGCCGTGTCGTCTCGGTGGCTGACGAGGTTTTCTGTCTACGGTCTCGAGTCGAGCCCGCGAGATTTTTCCGTCCTCTTTTCCTATCATGTCTGACGTTATTATTCACCGTACAACATAATATCCTCCGAAGGCGGCGAAAGAGGAAAACAAGTGCAAATGCACTTCTTCACTCCACTCCAATGCTCAATTCGCATTCACTCGAACAGAATTAATGACTGTCAAAAGATCAGACAGCCGGTCTGCCGGTGGAGAAAAAAACACTCTGTCATGCCATTCGTATCCAGACAATCGTATATTCAACCGATTTAAGCTGTCTGCTACAGCAGTACACGAGATACCAACAATCTGTGTCAGTGTTTCCTCGCGAAGAGGTGATCTTTGGTGGCGTTAATTGCTGGCTCGAGGGGATTCTCGTCGTCGTCGTTCGTCGACTGACCGCGAAGTCAAGTTTTCTCCTGCACTTTAGGAGTTCTCGACTTTACTTTTAAAACTACCAGTTACGGCCGGCTGGCCGGCTCGGCATTGGGACTGCTAACGCTTGGGACTGAAAATAAATTGCAAATCCCGCGAGAAGAAAATGTGACCACTCTGCATGCAATGCATCCAAGGCAACCGACAGCCAGAGGAGAATGAATAGTACACGAGGATCAACCGCTGCAGGCAGTCCACTGCGATAAAACAGGTAGTTTTCAATGGTCGACCCAATGCGGGATCCGGTCACGTGGTTGACCGATGAATTATTGTTATTGTTATTATATTTCAAGAGCTTGCAAGGACTTACGGTATTGACGAAGTGATTGTGCGGGCACGAGACGACGTTAGCTTGCTGCTGTGCTGGATCAAATACTTCTTCAACTTCAGGTTGAAAGTAAATTGGATCATTAAATTGTTGAAATCGCGTGACAGTCATACTTACAAAGTGTCTCATTCGATTTTTAAGAAAAAAAGGCTTATAGTTAATTGTCTTCCCTTCCAAAAAAATCTTTTAAAAGTTTATAGAAGACTCCTGCTTATAATAAACAAACATATAATCTCTCTGTTGCTTAATGTCGCAACCGAAGGGAATTTCTTTCCGTTATTATAATCGCTCACATGTGCAATGGTATGAAGCAGGATTATAATATTCCTGTGTGTGATCGAAATTAAATTAGTACAATGCATAATTTTGGGATCTTATTACTAAGTTAGTTGGTTTAAGGTTGTTCAAACTCACGTTTAGTTTCCGTTTCGTAAATCCCGTACGCAATATGCTAAATTACGGGATACTAGACTGCGTACAGTACCTCAACGGTTGCTATCGGTAAGTCTGTTAAGACTGGGTCGATGACCTCGGTGGTATTAAACAGTTTCGATTAACTAACGGTCATACAATGGGTACAACAGTAGATAGCCTTAGGCTGGCTTCTGGGTTATGTTTGATGGTACAACTGTTAAGCTTATAACTTAATATGGGGCAACTTAGTTGAACTTGACCTCTCGTATTAAACTTATTAACGCAAAATCTGGTTTTATGATAGAAGAAGAATTAACGTGTTTGGCGCCTATTCAGTATCACTTTTCATCTACTATGTGGATTTGACAGATGCCTGGATGATTGTTTTATGGTTTGAGGTACGCTGATATGACTTATCACTAGTGTGAGTGGTAAATTGGATGGGAGGTGCGCTCATCGAGTATAACACGTGACACTCCCCCCACGTACGCCGACTAGGATCGGCTTACTTCTCGACGCATCGTACATCCAGTACTGCTAGGTTGGCCACCGCGCGCTCGTAGACTCCGCCTACTGCTGTCTTTACGGTGGCGGATCTGATTTGTCCGTCTTTTCCAGGAATCGTTCCAATAATAATGCCCTTCGGCCAACAGTTTCTAGGTGACTTAGGGTCGACGATTACTACGATGTCACCGATGGAAATAGGTTTGGTGTGAGAGTACCACTTTGTGCGACGCGTTATTTCTGGAAGGTACTCGTTGACCCAACGCTTCCAGAATCTATCTGCTATTTGTTGTGAGATCTTGTAGCTTTGACCCAAATAGGAACCGTTGTCGTTAAGAGCCGAGATAGGTTTGGTTCCATTGGACGACATCTGTAGAAAGTGGTTCGGGGTTAGCGCTGGTGCTGATTCATTATCGATCGGAACGTGCGTCAGTGGTCTCGCGTTTATGGTATGCTCAATCTCAGTAAGCAGGTTACGTAGAACTTCGTCATTTGGTCTTGGTGATGGATGCAATTGCTTGAGGTTCTTCTTGACAATGGCCACCATTCGTTCCCAGCTCCCACCCATATGCGGTGAGGCTGGGGTAATGAATTTCCATGTTGTGTCTGGACATTCGAACTCTTTCATCAACTCGTTCATCCTAGCAGCGGCTTCGTTTTCTTTTAGTTCGCGGTTAGCCCCAACGAAGCACGTTCCACGGTCGCTGTAGATCGTCCTAGGTGTACCTCTTCTTGCCTTGAAGTTGTTTATTCCCATGATGCACGAGTTCGTACTGAGCGTGTGTACCACCTCGATGTGCACCGCACGTGTAGTTAAACAGGTGATTAGCATTCCCCATCGTTTTTCTACTCGGCGACCAACTGCGACTTCTATTGGTCCAAAGTAGTCTATACCAACGTGTGTAAACGGAGCAGCATAGGCATCAAGTCGTTCAGGTGGGAGGTCGGCCATTAATGGCGGGTGGGGAATAACGCGATTGTTTTTGCAAACTTGGCAGTTATGACGTATCATTGAGAGGAGTCTGCGTAGTTTTAGGATGCAGAACTTCTGGCGCAGCTCATTGGCCACGGTTTCGTGATTATGGTGATTATATTTGACGTGATAGTGATTCACAATTAGCGTAGTGATGTGGTGAGTAGAAGGAAGAATTATCGGGTTCTTTGAGTCTGTTAGGGCGTGTAGACAAGCGTCGATTCGCCCTCGCATTCGAAGCAGTCCGTCTTCATCTAACCATGGTGTATATCTGTAAAGTGGGCTGGCTTTGATAATGCGATGTGCCTTATCCGACGGTTTTTCCAAGACGGCTACTATGTCGGGAAAAATTTCACGCTGAGCTTGACGGATTAAGAAGTTTTCTGCTTTGCTAATAACATTTGTAGCAGGCAACTGGCTACGACTTCGAGACTTCGACTGACAGTTTGTAGGAAACCGGTAGAGGAGAGCAACAAAGTTGAGCAACCGTTTCCATGTAGAAAAGTTGGTTATGTCGATTAAGGGGTCTGTCCTGATGGAATGCGTCATCATGCTAGGGCGCAGTTCGGTATCAGTCGTACTCCCTGCCTTTAACGGGTTTGGCCAATCTTCTTCAGGGCGGCTTATGAACTCTGGACCATTGTACCATCTAGACTCTGGTGACATATCGGGAAGCTTATCCCATTTTGTGCCGTCGTCGGCGACATTCATTTTTGTTGGGACCCAACGCCATTGATTTGGTTTCGAAGAATCCAGGATTTCGCTGATCCGGAACGCTACGAATGGTGAGTAGCGACGATGATCGGAGTTTATCCAGCAGATGACATCCTTTGAATCTGACCAGTAAACAATTTTGGAGATGGATATTGATAGCGATTTAATAACTGTTAAAGACAGCCTGGTTCCTAGAAGCGCTGCTTGGAGCTCTAACCTCGGAATTGAGTTGAGTTTTATCGAGTTTACCCTTGTTTTCGCTGCAACGAGACTGCATTCAATTGTCTGGTCCTCAGCGAAGCGCAAGTAGCACGAGGCGGCGGTAGCATTTATGCTGGCATCTACGAACGTGTGCAGCTGTATGTCGGTGCAACTGTTTGAGGTCAGCCGACGATAGCATCGCGGGATCTTTACGTCTTCAACCTGTGGTAGAATGCGTAACCATGTGCGCCATTTTGCGAATAATACATCAGTAATCTGTTCATCCCACTGAATGCTAGCGCGCCAGATTTCCTGTAATAGAACCTTCAGGAACATTAGAAAAGGTGCGATGAGACCAAGGGGGTCAAAGATTGTCATAAGAACTCTGAGAACCTCTCTTTTTGTAGGGAATCGAAGTCCTTCCATCAAATCGCGATCGAATCGCTTCCATCCTACCTTAAAGGTAAATATATCCGACTCCGTACACCACCACATTCCGAGTACCTTTTCGGTGGTCGTTCCGGACGATAGATCTAAGTTCTTCTGTAATATACTGTTCCCTTCTAACGACTGGAGAACATACGGCGAATTACTGACCCAATTACGAATTTCGAACCCGCCTTGTGAGTGTATAAACTTCACCTGCTGCGCTAACGTGATAGCTTGCTCATCAGTCTCTACGCTCACCAGCATATCATCCACGTAGTGTTGGTCTTTAATAATTCTCACCGCCTCTGGATACTCCTTCTCGAAGCGGTCTGCGTTCGTATTTTTGGCGAATTGGGCGCAACTGGGCGAACAGCAGGCGCCGAAGGTCATGACACACATGACATATATTGCGATCTGGCCGTCCTCGTCTCTCCAAAAAAACCGTTGACAGTGCTGGTCCACTTCGCGAATCCGTACTTGGTGGAACATTTCGGCAATGTCTCCCGTAAGACCAATGCGGTGCTCGCGGAACAGAATCAAGACAGACAATAATGAAGCAAGTTGGTCGGGGCCGGTTAGTAGAGCTGAGTTCAACGAAACTCCAAACGCCTTTGCGGCAGCGTCCCAAACCATGCGTAGTTTGCCTGGTTTATTTGGATTCGTGACGGGAAATATCGGAAGATACCAAATACGGTCGTGACGTTGTTTTAGCTCCGTTTCCGTCATTTTCCTGATATAGCCTTTGCTTAGATAGTCTTTCATCTTCTGCTGTAGGCATTCAGCAAGGTCACGATCTTTTTGCATACGCTTTTCTAAGCAGTGGTACCGTCGAAGTGCCATGGTCTGACTATTTGGCAGGCGCACGTTATCGTGACGCCATAACAAGCCAGTTTCATAACGATTATCAATCCGTCTAGTTAATGATCGAAGCAGCAGTTGCGCTCGTTGGTCCTCAGCAGACAATAAAGGATCCGGTTGGCGCATTATTCCAATGCTGTCTAACGCGAAGTACTCCTTCATGGCGTTATGTAGGCATTCGTCCGTGTGAACCTCACATGGGCAGATATGCAGAACAGAGTGCACCGGGCTCGAGGCGTCATCTTGACTTTTGTCTCCACAGATTGTCCATCCTAAGCGAGTCTTTACTGCTAGAGGCTCGTTTGGTTTTCCTTCACGACACTTAAGCACCATACTCAGATGCTGATCTTTTAAACCAATCAGGATCCGCGGTTGTATATTCTCGTAGGAGGCGATAGGAAGACCATGTAGATGAGGATATGTTTGGGAGAGTTCCCCGATACTCATAGTTTGGTGAGGGAGCATGAGATCTTGAACGGTGCGAGCTCCTTTGATGGTGAAGCTCTTCGATCCATTGTGCATACCAGAAATTTTGAGATCGACAGTTCGTGACTCAGCTTCTCGTCGCTGGGTTCCCCCAGTCCAGTGCAGACACAGCGGCTTAGTTGCTCCGTCGAGCTCAAGTTGCTTTGCAAGTTCATCATCGAGCAGTGTCAAAGCGGAGCCATCATCTAGAAATGCGTAGGTTCTAATCGAATGATTTTTGCCCTGGAGTGTGACTGGGAGGTATCGGAACAGTGTGTCACTGCTTTTATTTTGGTGTGTAAGGCAGCCGTGAAGAGCTGAGCCCCCGCTATTATTTTCCACTTCTCTACCTCTGTGCGGCAGTATATTAGTTGCCATATCCGATGGGGGCGGCGTTATCGGTGGCGAACTCTTCTGATCGTTATGCAACAGTGGATGGTGCCTATATGTACAACCGTTTGTCCCACATGGCTTAGTTTGGCATCCTCCATGATGACGCCGGAGACAACGACGACATAAGTTATATTCTTTAACTACGGACCACCGGGAATCTCGCGTAAATTCCAAAAAACGGCTGCATTGATCGATCGCTTTACAAGCCCCTTTGCAGACAAGGCAGACGTCACTCGATTTATTGGCACTGCTAGAGCTTGTCGTGTGGCATTCCTGTGACAACGTTTCGGAGTGGGAATTTATAAATGTGTTCCCTCTTTTCCTTTCGCCATGATTCTCGTTACCATCTGCCTTGAACGAATTACTACTCGAGAAGCTAACAGCATTTGCTGCCTCAGCTAAAGGGTATATCCAGTTGCTAAAAGTAGCTAGGTTAACCCTTGGAAGCGAGAGTCGATATCGTCCCCAGTCAAGCTTTATTGAAGCCGGCAGTTTATCAACAAGTCTGCGCAAAAGTTCGACATTATACATGTAGTCCTCCATACCGCATGCGTCAACCGTCGCGCAGAAGTTTTGTACGCTAATTGCATACTCCACCAACAAATGCAGCTGATTTTCCTTAATAATTGGCAATGTGGATATCTCGTCGATGAGAGACAGGATGATCGCTTCAGGTTGTCCAAACCTCATTTGTAGTGTTGTCAGAATTCTAGGCACGTTGGAAGGGTGCGTAAGTAGGCTTTGCACTGTTGTAAACGCTGACCCTTTCAAGCACTTCTGCAGCCGGAATAGGTTTTCGTCATTTGTATAGCCGCACATACCCGTAGTGCTATTGAATGCCGATATGAAAAGGGGCCATTCTTTAGGGTGTCCGGAAAATTGGGGCAGATCTTTAGATATTGCACTGCGGGCTGCTAGTTGTCTCCTAGTCAGCTGATCGCTTTGATGATACGGATTCATGCTATTTGATGTAATACGACGCTGACTAGCCGTCGGCCCGTGAGATCCACAAACGTTTTCCTTCGGTGGAATTGCACTAGTACCGCAAGAGTGGCTCAGGTCGTCTCGTTCTGATACTGCCTCCCTTTCGTATGCCAATTCTGGTTTTTCACTCGAATGCATCGTGGGTTTTAACGTAAGTGGCTCATCGTTGTGGTTGACATGGCTTTCGATCCACTTTTCCACTTTACTTGTGCTGCTTGCAGCCGAACTCGATTCAACGATCATCTCTTCTAGCAGCTTATATCTTTTTTCCATATAGGTCTTCTCTTGCTCAAGAATCTTTGCTTGTAGCTTTTGTTCTTCCTCCAACTTCATAAGTTTTAACTTGGCGATCGCCTGCGATGATCGATTCGTTGCATGCGATCTGACTGATGGGGCTTTCTCCGAGACCAAGCTTTCAGCAATTGATACTATAGTATTCGTTGGTATATATTTGGACGAGGTGGCTTTCGAAAGTTTATTCTCCTTTTCCTTCGTATTTACTGACATGACCGGAGCTGGCTGCTTTACGGCTGGCAAGTCTTTTGACAAATGAACTGCTCGTGGTTGCTTTTTCGTGGCACCTCCAACTATTAACAGAGAATCACTTGCATTCGAACGTGTTCCTGAGCGTTTCATCGCGTTTTCGCATTTGAAGCAGCTCCAGGGCTGGTTTTCGATTTCTTGTGTGACTCCTGCGCACTTGAAATGATGCCATTTTAAACATATATCACACATTACCATTTCGTCGTTATCGTCGCCGCGGCACATTTGGCATGATTGTCCGGGATTTGATTCATCTCGCTCACCTACACCAACGATATCACTAGCTTTCGCGTCGCGCGTTTTACTTGACCGACCTCGACCTGACATGACTGATTTATTTGCTTAATCGAAGAATATCTCGTATAAACGAATATTATAAGCTGTTGCTTAATGTCGCAACCGAAGGGAATTTCTTTCCGTTATTATAATCGCTCACATGTGCAATGGTATGAAGCAGGATTATAATATTCCTGTGTGTGATCGAAATTAAATTAGTACAATGCATAATTTTGGGATCTTATTACTAAGTTAGTTGGTTTAAGGTTGTTCAAACTCACGTTTAGTTTCCGTTTCGTAAATCCCGTACGCAATATGCTAAATTACGGGATACTAGACTGCGTACAGTACCTCAACGGTTGCTATCGGTAAGTCTGTTAAGACTGGGTCGATGACCTCGGTGGTATTAAACAGTTTCGATTAACTAACGGTCATACAATGGGTACAACAGTAGATAGCCTTAGGCTGGCTTCTGGGTTATGTTTGATGGTACAACTGTTAAGCTTATAACTTAATATGGGGCAACTTAGTTGAACTTGACCTCTCGTATTAAACTTATTAACGCAAAATCTGGTTTTATGATAGAAGAAGAATTAACGTGTTTGGCGCCTATTCAGTATCACTTTTCATCTACTATGTGGATTTGACAGATGCCTGGATGATTGTTTTATGGTTTGAGGTACGCTGATATGACTTATCACTAGTGTGAGTGGTAAATTGGATGGGAGGTGCGCTCATCGAGTATAACACGTGACACTCTCATTGTTCAGAATTTAACCATCGAGGACATTGTATGTGTGAACAACTTCCCTACTAGCACAGTTGTTACAAACTAGTTGTGGTAACCGATTAATAACTAATTTCAGTCATAAATAGGTTGCAGCAACCAGAAGTGACAAAAATGTGCTACTTGGGTTACGATGGCATGGTTGCAAGACTACAGCAATCGTTATTTTTAATTGTGTCTAATTTCGACCTATATGACATTATAACTTGTATTTGTAATTGCTGGTCCGACTACGGATGCTTACTAATTTTAAAAAATTTCGCTATAAAAATTTTCATCGAAAATGGCACGAATTTCCAGGGTGCTAACCGGAAATTAGAAGCAGAAATAGATGTCATGTACAAGAATCTCGCCAAAACATTCACATACTAAGTGGGTGTTTAAGCTACCTTCAGCTCCACACTTCGGAGGGAGTTGGGGGCGACAAGTACGGAGTGTCAAAACGGCACACAACAGTCTGCCCAGGTAATAGAATTCGGACGACGAAACGCTGTTGATGATTCACGTAGAGTCCATCGTGAATTCACCGTTGGCGTTCGTCTCAGTTCAAGCTAGGGATTAAGAGGTACTCACTCCCAACCACTTCATACTTTTGAGCTATAATTGTGTGATTCATTTCCCGACGTTAAGAGAAGCCGATCAAGCTGCAAAAACCAATTAAGTATTGGCATAGCATTTGATCGGCAAGATGGATTCCGGAGTTGTTGCCCGGAATCGCCTATCTTTCCAAATACCAAAATACTATATCCAAACGCATTACAATATAACATTTTCCTCCAGTGTTTATTAGGAAGCATGCACTACTCAGTTTGACGTTTGCGCGTTTTTTGGAACCACTTCCTATAACAATAAAATTCTTCGTATATAAT
Source organism: Sabethes cyaneus (assembly GCF_943734655.1). NCBI lineage: Eukaryota > Metazoa > Arthropoda > Insecta > Diptera > Culicidae > Sabethes > Sabethes cyaneus. The sequence goes on along the minus strand of NC_071355.1, from coordinate 197,227,932 downwards.
TTTAGCTATTAAACTGGGAATACATTTTTTTTTTGTTTTTACTGGTACTGACTTTATCGCGGTCAAACGTAAAACTCTTTTTTGATTAAAGCAGAGGAGCGTTTGGTGCGAAAAATGTTAGACTGCATACTGGGCAAGTTTCGATCTGCGGCTAAAAATATTGGGCTTAGCGTGGCACCGGGACTCCAACCCGGAATTTCTCGATTAGTACTCGAGATCGAGAAATTCCGGGTTGGAGTCCCGGTTCCACGCTAAGCCCAATATTTTTAGCCGCAGATCGAAACTTGCCCAGTATGCAGTCTAACATTTTTCGCACCAAACGCTCCTCTGCTGGGAATACATGTTTTGTAACAAAATCAAAACTCGCAATATTATGAAAAGTTAGGTGTCACAGACGTTATGTTTACGCTAGCAGATAGTTCGCAGATGCTTGCTTGCATCCCACCTACGTTTTGGTAATAAACGTAGTTTTCGTGGTCACACAGGTTATTCTATAGCGTGTCGGATATCGGTATATTAGAGACGGAGAACGAGCCAATGATCAAAATCAAAATGAATCAAATTGACGATGGTATCCTCACGCAGGACAGGCTGGTGGTTGCTGGCTGGCAAAAATGATTCGACTGCAGCAGTGAGTTTGCAAGCTTCTATCTATAACATACAGGCGGGCGCATCCCGGTGGCACGCCGAATGCCTAATTTGAATACTGGCATAGCATCGCTCGGACAAAAGTCAACCTGAGTCATTATCTGTCAGCTCGTTTGGTGAAAGGTATAAAGCGCATCACTGATACTAAAATGTACTGTATCTACTGTATGCTAAAAAGCAGGAACGCTAATGGAACGAGCTGTTTCCTGTGACAGTCTCTGGAGTTAATACCCTGGAATCTGTACCTCGGATAGAAGCTTTGCCAGTGAATATTTTTGAGATTGATGGTGTAGCAGAAGTTTGTTGTTGAGCGGGTATATTTGCTTACCAATAACTAAAATAGCTTTCTTCCATTCGTTAATTAATTCACGATAATTGGCTATGGCAGAAGTAGCTCCAAAGATTTTTTCAGACATGTTCAGCTTTCAGGAAAGACGTAGTCATTAATTGTGGAACCATAAACAATTCAGAAGATAATTAATAATTCAATTAACATTCTATAATGTGCACAGCTCGTAAAATTTCAAATCAATAGATTGTAATAAATATCTAAAAAAAATCTTACACCACCCAGAACCGTTAACCAACCAAAAAGAACCTTCAATCAAATGATTATGTTTCTCACATTCGACCTCCCAGTGTATATGCCCTGACCGTTCGATATCAAATATGCTCATTAAAACTGTGTATCCTGAGCGAACCTGACCAGAAGAGACCCCTATAGCGAACAACTATAATAAGTTTAATCGGCGCTAAGCGACGGGGAAATATTCGGCTTCCCTATTCTCTAATTTAATTTAATAATCACTCTATTGAAGTGAAGAAGCCCCCCAGGTCGGCGTGTCGCGCGGCCGTCATCGTATGAATAATCGTCCACGGGTCATTCGAGAAAAGCCATAAAATGTCCAAAAACCGTTCCGCTAGGACGCGTGGATTTCAGCGGAGAAAAGGCGAACCGTTTGCATACCAATTAACGACCGACTGGCAAAGCTAGGTAACACCCTACGCGCAAGCAACTATATAAAAGTAGATATCGGAAAGCGATCTATTCCATTAAGCATGGGACTAACTTTTTTTTACGATCTGTTTCATCAATGTTTCTTCTATAGGTTCTTGAATACGTGATCCCAATTAGAGAAAGCACCTTTAAAACGGTTTCTAAGGTCATTTAAAACATTCTGTGGATGCGACAAATTGGAAAATTTATTTCGAAACCATTTCTCGACCTAATAGTTAAGATTCTTTTTTCTGCAGTGTAGAATTGTTTTGTCTTTTTTATTTAACGACACAAAAAACAAAGAATCCATTGGAATGAAAAAATCAATTGTTGTTCTGGTTATACAATTTTGCTCTCTGTTTGCCACATAGAATTATTCTTTGTTCAAAACTGTAAGTATCCTTTGACTTGTTATTTTTTATAAGCTGAACGCCATTGGGCCTGTGCCCCATTTATAGAACATGGAAAAAAAATCTTTTATGAAACTTACAACATAGTTTCAACTATTTGCAAACATATAACGATTAAGCAACAAAACAATATACGGGTCCATAATACAGAAACGTTTTATGTGCCTAACATTGAAACGACAAAGACCCAAACAGAGCATTCCAACATAATCGACATGATCAACTTCATTCTACTGCAGTAAGCGGAGCGGCTTTAGGGACCTTAGAGAGCGGAACGAGGTTTGCCGCATGTCTTCCAGCTCGATGTATGTCAATGCCCCTTGGATATTATGCGTCTGTACATTGCTGGTGTACACTTGCACAAACTACCGCTGCTGTTGCGGCGCTGCCCTCCGAAATCTATGCCACTGTGCGAAATGTTGACAATCGATCTGGCGGCAACGCCGGCTGCCATGCCATACGCCATTCCATAAGAGTACCCTACCTTCTATGGATCGGATCACGCCGTTAGCATGGTTGAGTCATGGGATCACAAGTCTCGATAGTTGATCGGCCAGTTCAGCATGTCGCGGGTCGGTTGCGATCGGCAAGGATAGGAAATTGCTGGGGGGAAGCGGGAGAACGAAGGTAGACACCAAACTCCAAACATGCTCGACACCGGTGCATAGGCGATCTGGATGTCGAAGCTTAAGTGTCAGCAAAGAGAAGGAAAAACCTGATTAGTTTTCAGTGCTGCTGCTGCTGCTGCTGCTGCTGCTACCTCTCAGAAAGAGAATGTGTAAATTGAAAATGCAAGTGCATTCAACCGGAGAAGATGTAGGTGGTGCGACAACTCTGTGACTTTGGTTGTCCCTTCGGGTGAACGTCGTCACATGGTGCAGTTTCAGGTCAGGTGGTTGAACTTTCGATTTCTGCAGTATGTTTGGAGGTTCATTTGTGAATGGTTTTGGACGGATAGTGCGTGAACAACATAAATAAGTCATAGTTCTGTACATTCTGCGATGTTTCATTAAGGTCAAATTCTGATTCATTCACATTTCTAATCGAGGGATTAAAGTTACAAATAAAAGTAGCATAGTTTTCACTTGAAAATCATAACTTTTCCCAATATTTAGCATTCGACAGTTTAAAAAGCAAGCAAGCAGAGCAGAGCCTCGGTGCTACGCTTTTTTAAATTCCGGAGCTTTAACAACCGCTACCTAGTTTTGAAGTTGATCACACGACGACTGGGTTGTTTGATCATTACCGTAGCTTGAAGCCAATTGAAACAGTTCGGATCGAGAATTGTACCCCGATCATTCATATGCTCAACCTTTTTCAGTACCTGTTCATTAATTTTGTAGCCAAAACTATGGGCGATTTGATTCGATGGAACGTCTGAACCTCGCATTTAAAGACGCTGATAGTCAAGTTAGTTATTCATTTTGGACCAGTGTATCCAAAAGATGTTGAAGGCGATGATAATCCTCCATGCAACAAACTGTCCAGTAGGTTTTAAAATCATCATCATATACCAATCTGCAGCCTCTTACGAGGGCAGAGGTAGCATCGCCGAAGAATAAAATGAATAAAAGTGGTCCTAAGTTACCACCTTGCGGTACATAAGATTTATTCTTAAATAGAGACGATACCTTCGAGTGCAGTTTCACTTCACAGTTTCACAAGGCCCTGTCTCACAAATACGAGCGTAACCATGTGACAAACTGATGCGAAACACCCAATCGTGATATTATGTCAAGCAGTATGCGATGATTGATGCTATCAAAGGCAACTTTAAAATCCGTATATTTGACATCTACTTGCACCTTGCATAGGTTCTAGTACTACGAATTAATCTAGTGTTCACGATTATTTTAAATAATTTAGAGGTAATAGACACTCTAGTAATACCACGGTAGTTTCTGACGCTACGGCGATCTCCACTTCTGAATGACATAAACCTATAAAAGGTGTTGCATTCATTAAAGCAGCAGTTCCCAACCTATTTTGGTTCGCGAACCCCCAGGCGGAATTCCCTATACTATTCTGGAGCGAACTAAATTTTAGGCGTACCCCCGGGGGTTCGCGAACCCCCATTTGGGAAACCCTGCATTAAAGGACAGAAAAACTCAGAATTTTGAAAGAATTATCTACTATACCAAAAAGTTCTCTCACCCCCTGTTGTCAACCTCCCAGTGCTAAGCCCCTTATATCAAGTAACTTGTGTGACAAGTTTGATGAAGAACCATACAAGCGTTTCAGAGTTAGGGCCTCCCGCTTTGCTATGAACTCCTCCCTTTTGTGAACTCCTTCAGTTCAGTTTTGGAAGCGTTTCGGAGTTATGGTATCCCCCCTGTTGATGACTCTCCCCTCTTTCTTGTTAACCACCCAGTGCTGGCCTCTTATGTCAAGGAACATGTGTGCCAAGTTTGGTGGAGAACGGTCAACGCGTTCTGGAGTTATGGTGAAACATAACAAACATACTCACCCTTACGTTTATATATATACTAGCTGACCCGACAAACTTCGTATTGCCACAAATTAACCTGTGTTGTACATAACCCATGAGTCTCGGATGATCTTTGTCACAATCTGGAGTTTTGCAAGCCCGCCAGTGGGCGGCGCTTCCGACGGCGGGTCACCGGCAACACTCGCGACCGGCTCGTCCTGAATGATCTAGTGTTACTATAGATAGTTTTTGTGGTCTTGTTATTAATTAATGTTTTATGGAAGAGTCTCGAATTTCTCGAGTTGGATTAGTTTCGCAAAATTTCTGTTTTATTTGTATGAGAGTCCATATCCCCCTACCACAGGGGTGAGAGGTCTCTATCATAAAATAAATTCAAGACTCAAAAATCTCCTACATGCTAAATTTGGTTCCATTTGCTTGATTAGTACTCAAATTATAAGGAAATTTGTATTTCATTTGTATGGGAGCCCACCCTCTTAAAAGGGGAAGGGGTCGTAATACACCACAGAAAAAAATTCTGCCATCTAAAACTTCCACATGCCAAATTTGGTTCCATTTGCTTGATTAGTTCCAAAGTTATGAGGAAATTTGCATTTCGTTTGTATGGGAGCCCCCCCCCCTCCTAAAAAGGTAAGAAGTCCTAATTCATCATGGAAAAAATGGTTGTCTCCAAAAACACCCACATGCTAAATATGGTTCCATTTGCTTGATTAGTTCTCGAATCATGAGGAAATTTGTATTTCATTTGTGTAGAAGCCCCCCCTCTTGAAGTGTGGAGGGATCCTAATTCACCATAGAAAATATTTTTGCCTCCAAAAACCTCCACATGCCAAATTTGGTTCTATTTGCTTGATTAGTTCTCGAGTTATGGGGAAATTTGTATTTCATTTCTATAGGAGCCCCCCCTCCTAATGTGCGAAGAGGTCCTAATTCATCACAGAAAAAATTCTTGCCTCCAAAAACACCTACACGCCACATTTGGTTCCATTTGCTTGATTAGTTCTCGAGTTATGAGGAAATTTGTATTTCGTTTGTATAGGACCCCCCCTCGTAAAGTGGGGATGGGTCCCAATTCATCATTGAAAAAAATTTGTCTCCAAAACCACACACATGCCAAATTTGGTTCAACTCGCTTGATTAGTTCTCGAGTTATGAGGAAATTTGTATTTCATTTGTACAGGAGCCCCTCCTCTTAAAGTGGGGAGGGGTCCTAATTCACCATAGAAAATTTTCTTGCCCTCGAAAACCTTCACATGCCAAATTTGGTTCCATTTGCTTGATTAGTTCTCGAGTTATGAGGAAATTTGTATGGAAGCCCCCCCTCTTAAAGGGGAGAGGAGTTATAATTCCCCTTATAAAGAGGGGAGGGGTCTCAAATTACCCTAGAATAAATTCTAGTCACCGAAAACACCCACATGCCAAATTTGGTTCTATTTGCTTGATTAGTTCTCGAGTTATGCAGAAATTTGTGTTTCATTTGTTTGGGAGCCCCCCCCCCCTCTTAGTGGGGGGACGGGTCTCTAACCATCACTAAAACCTTTCCTGGCCCCAAAAACCTCTACATGCAAATTTTCACGCCGATTGGTTCAGTAGTTTTCGATTCTATAAGGAACATACGGACAGACAGACAGACAAACAGACAGACAGACAGAAATCCTTCTTTATAAGTATAGACTAGCTGACCCGACAAACTTCGTACTGCCAAAAATAAACTGTGTTGTACATAATACGTGAATCTCGGATGACCTTTGTCGTAATCTCGAGTTTTGAAAGTTTCTGAAGATTTCATTGGTTGTTTAATATACAAATTTTCCTCACAGTAACGTAGAAAACACCTCCCCCCTTTGCTTTGCCTGATAAAATAAAGCGGATAGCATTAAATTATTCGCCATGATTATATAACAATTCGCCGAATATCATTTTGTGGAACACCACTTCTCGATGAACCATAACGCGGAATATCGAGTTTCGCGGAACAGCATTTCGCGAAAAACCTTACGCGAGATGCACCATTTCACGGAAAATGCTTTCGTGGAAAGTACCATTTCGCAAGGGTTATCCTCTCGGATCCAACTGAAGAAAAGTGATAGAGGTTAGTAGACCTAGTAAAATAAATAAACCTAGATAGAGGTGATCTCTGCTGGGGGCGCTTCCGACGACGGGTTGCCGGCAACACTCGTGGCCTGCGGCCTTCTCGCCCTGAATCATCTAATGTTACTATTGATAGTTTTTGGTGGCCTTGTTATTGACTAATGTTTTATGGAAGAGTCTAAAATTTCTCGAGTTCGATTAGTTTTGAAGTTACGCAAAAATTTCTGTTTTATTCCCCTACCCCCTGTGGTCTAAAACCATCATAAAAAATTCTTACCTCCAAAACCGCCCACATGCCAAATTTGGTTCCTTTGGTTGATTAGTTTTCTAGTTATGAGGAACTTTGTATTTTATTTGTATGGGAGCGTCCCCTCTTATAGGGGGGAGGAGTCATAATTCCCCTCCTAAAGAGGGGAGGGGTCTCAATGCACCATAGAAAAAAAATTACCTCCCAAAACACCCACATGCCAAATTTGGCTCCATCAGCATGATTAGTTCTAGAGTTATGAGGAAATTTGTATTTCATTTGCATGGGAGGCCTCTCTCTAGAAGGAGGGAGGGGTCATAATTCCCCTCCTAAAGAGTGGACGGGTCTCAATTCACCATAGAAAAAATGTTTGTCTACTAAACACCCACATGCCAAATTTTGTACGATTTGCTTGATTGGTTCACGAGTTATGCACAAATTTGTATTTCACTTGTATGGGAGTCCCCCCCCTCTTAGTGGGGGGAGAGGTCTCTTGCCATCATAAGAACCTTTCACGGCCTCAAAAACCCCTCTATGCAAGTTTTCACGCCGATCGGCTCAGTAGTTTTCGATTCTATAAGAAACGTATGGACAGACAGACAGAAATTTGTGTTTCATTTGTATGGTAGCCCCCCCCCCCTCTTAGTGGGGAGAGGAGTCTCTAACTATCATAAAAACCTTCCCGGTCCCAAAAGCCCCAGCATGCAAATTTTCACGCCGATCGGTTCAGTAGTTTTCGATTCTATAAGGAACATACGGACAGTCAGACAGACAGACAGAAATCCATTTTTATAGGTATAGACTAGCTGATTGCCCGATCTTACTTGCGGCTACTTTGCCTTTCAGTCACTTGTACATCTGTTGTTGTAACGAAAATTCTCATAATGCAAGTAACAAAATCCCGTTTTTCATTTTAATGTGTCTACTCTCTCTGTCAGTTCCGCTCATGTTGTTCCCTAGCCACTTGTAAATCTGATTTCTTCCCGGTAATCCCAATAAATCGACAAAAACCCGTTTTTGAACCTCCTCTTTGTTAACTGCCACCCTATTCCCCCTTTCAGATATCCAGCAACTTGTAAAACTGCTATCGTTCAAAATGCAAGGGGAACGCATCCCTTTACCCATTTTAACCTTTTTCCCTTGTAAGACGCCGTCTCCCTCTTTTATCAACCACCCTGCGCTGATTCTTTTACACATGTGTTTAACAAACGACGTTTGATGATAAATAAACAAACTGAATAAAAAACGTTTAATGAAGAACTGTCCAGAAGTTCCGGAATTATGGCGAAACATACATTCATACTCACGTTCCTCGTCCCCCTATGTCGTTGATTCTTTCCCAGTCAGATCCCTGAAAGAAAAAACTTTTCAAAATCATGTTAAAAATTATAAAATGTCAATTATCTCAAAACTGTCGTTTTTTTTTAAAGATAGCTTAAATTATGCTCTAAAATCCGGTGAAGAGCTATCGATGGACGCTCTTTCGGATTTTTTTTTAATCTTTGAAATTTCAACAATATCCGAATTCTGTAGTTTTTGGTAAAACTCAAACAAAATCAAATTCTACGCATCATTTTGAACAAATTATGTCATATAAACTTTTTTCTTAGACCCAACCGTTCTTAAGTTATTGCAAATTTAAAATCTAAAAAGAAAAAAACCATGATAAAAATCATGGACAGATGGACAGATAGTATCATGGGATAATTTACTATCTTCAGTGTACCAATTTAATAGCTACGGCTTTAAATAGATCACTAATGGCGCCGGCCACGTCCTTGTGGGGAGGGATTTGTTGTGCAATTGTAACTATTATGCAATTGCTAAGTAATCAAAATTGATTGAAAATTAAAGTTTTTAATTTTTCATTTTTCAACCAATTACATCCAAGCAAACTTTTTGCTTCCCTTTCCCCAGACTTCGTTCACTTGAAGTTCGGGAAATAGTAACCAAACTACTCCATTCCGATTGTTTGTTCCTTTCGAACCTGGACGTAGTTAATGTCCTGCAAGCTGCAAGTCAACCGTATTGAACAATTGCACAACCACACCATCTCGATCAATTTTGTCGATTATTCACTAAAATCTACTCCAAATTGTTGTGTCATACTTAAACGTAGGTAACAGAATGTTTCATTATTTTGTACTTTAATGCAGTTATACTTAAAATGAGCTAGCTATTGTTTATTCCTGATACATGAAGAACTAATTTATTACCGCGAAATAAATGTACAAGAAAAATAATACCTATTGGCCAGAAATAGTGATATTTTCCTCCATAATATGGAGAATAGAAGCCCAAAATAGAAGTCGAGCAGGGATCCCGACTACGATCCTGTACCCTAAATATATTAGACTCAAAATTAATTTGCGCAGTTAGTCTAGTCTAGTTCTTGTAGCAAAAACAAGTGAGTTACGTAGCTTCCATAGATCTGTGTATCTACCTATCGGTCTATGTTCTTGCGAAACCCTTTGTATGCTACTTCTCTTGTCTCTTGTAATCGTAATTATTAGAATTTTATCTCCAATTCCTAAACAATCCTTGAAGAAAATCCTACGGCAATAGCGTAGGCAGGCAGGCAGGTTGTACAGTCTGATTAATTGTTTAAGACTTGAAAGACCCCACACACTAGAAGCAACCGTACCTTACGACAACACAACATACCACACAACACTGTGCGGCTCTCCCACTCGACAAATCCTTAGGCTTCCGATCGTTGCTGGACTGAAAGTCTCCTTCACCGCGCGCTGAACTGTACCAGTTTACAGGGCTTATATTAAATTGCCCATTAGTTTTTCGTTTCACTCTGTACCTACCACCTGTTTGTTTGGATGGACTGTTCCGATAACAGAACTGGTTATTAACTTTAATTCAATACCGTAAAATATCTTTCTCTTTATGTTTAACTTTAAACAAGAACGTTTTGCTTTCGCCTTCGGCTTGCAGTGTTGTAAGCTGCCAGAAACATGCGAACTAAACAACCGATTAGTTCTGTTAACCAATTAGGCAACTGGGAATGTTTCTGGAGTCGTTTACCTCTCCTAGCCGGTAGGAAAACTCTAACTGGAGCAGTATAAGCCTGTTACCCCTTTCGTATGCGAAGGCTCTGTCCGGGTTGACTGGCCGCATATATGGGCGGAGGCATGTTACAATAAGAACATTGCTCGGAACAGAATATATGCTTATCTAACTGCACGCTTTGGTTTGTTCCCGCGTTGGCTTCGAACTGCATCAACCATCGCAACGTGTCGCAGTGGTAAGCACAAGTGCAGCAAGCAAGTATCATGCTACCGCGTGTCTGGCTCTGGATCTGCGAGCACAAGGCAATACAATGTATCATAAAAATGTCAGTGGCTTTACGGCGAAATTAGCCAGAGATTTTATTGCCCAGAGCAAACCCGACAGGCAGCACATTAGTCATTGTGTGATGCAAGTGGAAGTAGGAGGCAGCGTACTGGCAGTTTATTTTCATAGTCAGTGCTTAACCTATGTAGGTTCATCGGTGCTGTTTTGATGCTGACCTCTCGTTGCGAATTGGCGTCTGTTTCGACAAATGGATTATATTTTCGGTTCCCATTATATCGCTGGGATATTATTCTCACTCACATTGAAAGCACAACTTGAGGGTTAAACTTTTTACGAGATATGAGCCGACGGTTCAAAATAAGCTGTAGGAGAATAAAATATCCGTACAACGTAACAACAAACTGTAGTCAAATGTGCTTTCCACTGCGCAAGCTTCAGTAACTTAAGCCTTTCCGCGCATTGCATACTTCACAGGGGTACGCATAAAAGCTCGAAGCCCGAAGGTGCTTTATCGTGGGGTAACATGTAAGAAACATAACGCACTAGCATGAAGCATAAACAAAGCTTTTTATCGATAAGTTTTACCAGAGCTTTTCGTTTGATCGTTTATTGAAGTAATTTGATTCGTTATTTGTAACACTTTGTGTTTCATTTGAAAATTGATGAAGGTATGGTAATATTAGAAAATTCTATTAAATGGCGGAAAAATAATTTGTAAATATTCCAACTAATATTCATTTACCTACTACTTGATGCTCCACTATCAAGGCTATGTCAGTTTTTGAGTGGAGTCTATAAATCTGACGATAGATGAAATTGATACCGGTTTTTGAGTAGATTTGTTTTCGGCTATTTCCGATTATTGTACTCTTGAAGAGATTTACTTAGGAAATATTGATTTTTCGTACCATCTGCCGTAAAAAACCCCGATTTAATCCACCTAGTGGTGAAAGGAACCTTGGTTATACCATCTTATTTGTCATTTGATATGGGCATTTTTAATTGGAATGAAATTTTGCTGATATGTTAGACACCGCACAAGAATTCATTTTTCATAAAACGTAACTTTTTTCGCCAAGAGTAACTTTTCAAATTCCCTACCTACGTAGAGTTTGTGGTGAATCCTCTACAAATTTGCACTTATTTTGACATTTATCAGTTGTTGCTATACAATGAGGCTTTTATATACACACTGTAATAGTTTTCAGAATTAATCTTATACTCTTATACCATTGAAAAACAAGTGCCCACTTTATAAAAGGAACATTTCTGTCTTTTGGGTAACAAAACGTCTCTTTTACTTCTACCAGCAGAGAACCGGGGTAGCTCTTACCATAGCAAGAATTCCTCTCCACTGTACTCGGGCCTGGGCTACTCGTCGCCAATTCGTTGAGCGTCTCGATACACGCAAATCGATTTCAAACTGAACGAGCCATTTAGCACGTTGGGCCCCTGCATTCCTGGTGCCGACGGGGTTCTTGAAGAGAACGGATTTCACTGCACAGTCGTCCGGCATACTTGCGATATGGCCGACACACCGTAGTCTCCCAACTTTCACCAGGTGCACGACTGTGCGGAAAAGTATGCTCCTTGATCGAAGCGTCTTGCGGAGTGAAAAGTAGGCTCGACTTCCAGTTTGAATGCGTCGTTGCATCTCGTTACCCGTATTATTGCCGGCGGTGACCAGAGATCCCAAATAAATGAAATCATCAATCACTTCTAGTTCATCGTCATCAATAGTCACTGTCCGTGAGGGCCTCTTCCTACCATTTATTTCGTTTTCAAATCATTGATATGCAACCCAATCCTCCTAGCCTTCGTTTTTAGTCTGGCATAGATTACCTTTGCCGTCCAAAAGGTTCTAGTAATCATGTCGAGGTCGGCTGCGAAGGCTAGGAGTTGGCCAGTCTTGCTGAAGATCGTTTCTTTCGTTTCGATGCTCGCTCGTCGGATCACACCTTCAATAGCGATGCTGAATAACATGTAGGACAATCCATCCCATTGCCACAACCTTCTACGCGATTCGAAAGGACTCGAGAATGCTTACGAAATACGTACGTAGCACATTACTCGCTCCAGAGTAACCGCAAAAATTTGTCCGGGAAACTGTATTTCGCGCTCGATTGTATCATATGCTGCCCTGAAATCCACGAAAATATGATGCGTCGACACGTTGCATTCCCGACATTTCTGGAGGATTTGTCAGAGAGTAAATATTTGATCAGTAGTACCACAAGTCACCGAGGTTGGAGAATTCGCGAAATGAATATATACGCCGAGCATCGGCTAGCAATATTAACTTGGGAAAACAAAGAAATGAATGGTTCAATGCGCCTTTAACTGACGAGCAGCATAAATTCATAGCATCGCTGAAAATACGAATATTGTGTGCATCGCAAAAGTGCGAAATAAAACGTTCTGCTGCTTCTAAAGCAACTAACACTACTTTAAACTATTCTCTTTTCTTGGTGATACTATTTTGGGCACTTTCGGGCGTCATCCGGTCATCCTATATCCGCTAAATCGACCACGTTCAATGTTTAATATTCAATTACTGAACGAATTCTTATATTCACAATGTGGCTATATTCGTGATAGCATCAAATATCGATGGAAGCATTATCGGCGAAATAGCCGAATATTGTGTGTTCATCGATTCAAATAATCATTTTTCACGAATTCTTCAATCACTGCTGACGAGCCCCCATAAAGCCCGACTGATACTTCGAATTCTATTACTGTAATGTTCCTTCGATCAGTATCGCAGATACCGATAAGGCTATTGGTGATGAGTGACCAGCCTCCCGAGATTGATCGTTATCCGATTAAATGAGCTCGTGCAGTTGATTAGAGTGCATGCTACAATTCGGACGTGTTAATCAATCTTCCGAAATCCTTATATATATCTCGTATAAAATAGTGACGACGAGGAAAGTGGAAAAAAAAATTTTTTTTAAAAGCGTTTTAAGTATTTCGCGTGTGTGACAATATTTAAAGTAAAGCTAGTAGTAAGGCAAGCTAGTAAAGTAGTAATTCCACATTTCCACAAAGTGGCACGTGGTGACTTAGGAATTCTACAAATAGCCATTTTGTAGTGCTGAGGCAATTGTGATAAAAGCTAGAAGTGTGCAAAAATATATATATAATGAGATATATATAGCTGCTGTATTTTTGCGATTATTTAGTTAAAAAAAGTGAATTGAAAGCCTTTACAATTCTATATATATGTATATAATAGATGAGCTGAGCTGAAAAGCAAGAGTGCGATAAAACAAAGGTTCTGATTCGAGTAGTTTGAGTCCTTGAATTCGGCGTGAGCGCATTGAGTGATAGTGTACAAATATAGTGGTGAGCACCATTAGTAATATTGTACGTATATTCTACTGGAAATACATCACCTGGAAGAGTGCCTGTTGGAAGAGGACAGTCACTTAGGAGAGTTTCGCTCTGTATAAAAAATTATACCAGCTAAAAAGTGTGAGAAATTGGTGAGTAATACCAACTGCCTAATTTTATTATTAGTTGTTCTGCATTTCTCTAGATTTTTATCCCGTAAGCAATGGCAATGAGTGGTCTCAATATAATTGGAAGCATAGAACCTTACGTTCCTGGAACCTCCTTTACTGAATATGTTGAGCGGTTAGAGCAATTTTTCGAGCTAAACCAAGTTTCTGAGGAAAAGAAAAGAGCAACCTTTTGTACTTTTAGTGGTCCTGTCGTCTATTCGGAAATTAGGCTTCTTTTTCCAGGGAAGAAAATAACCGAGTTATCCTATACTGAAATAGTACAAAAATTAAAAACCCGCTACGACAAGGTTGATTCAGATGTTATTCAATGTTTCAAATTCTCATCTCGTATTCAACAACCTGATGAGTCAACTGAGAGCTTTATTTTGGATCTGAAATTACAAGCATCTATGTGCGATTTCGGATCGTATAAAGATAATGCTATCAGGAATAGGCTACTAGTTGGATTGAGTGATAAAAAATTACAACGTGAACTATTGAAAGAGAATAAATTGACCTTAGCAGATGCAGAGAGAATAATAACCAACTGGGAACTAGCAAGTTGTCGGGCTGCCGTAATTAATGAACCTGAGCATCAGGTGTCTTCCATTCGGCAACGTTTAGGTAGAAGAGCTAATTTTGAAAATAATGGAAGAAGGTATCAACGTGGTTATGATAACAGTCCGTTTCGAAGCCGTAGTCGCAGTGGTAGTTACAATCAAGGTCGAGGTCAACGTCGAGTTACCTTTCGATCGAGCAATAACGATAGCAAGAGATATGAGGATCGGTACAGATACGCCAACTTAGTGTGCAACCGATGTGGTACAAGGGGTCATATCAAACGACAATGTGCTGCACAAATGGGAAACAATTCTAGAGCTAATCAAGTACATAGTGTAGCTGTTCCTTCAACGAGCATGGTGGGAAGAATGGAAAATGCAATGCAGCGCTTAGGAATGGAAATGAGTGACGAATCGGATAGTGATACAGGTGATTTAATGTGCATGATGGTGGCGTCTGTAAATAGAATTAGTAATCCATGTTTTATAGATGTGATGTTGGAGGGACAGTGTGTTCAAATGGAAATTGATTGCGGGTCTGCCGTATCAGTGATAGGAAAGGAAATGTTTCAAAAAATTTTTTATAACACAAAGTTGAATCAAAGCGACAGGAAATTAGTTGTGGTGAACGGTGGAAAATTGGAAATTTTGGGGGAAGCAAAGGTGCTTGTTCAAATTCAGAATATTAAAGAAAAAGTATCCTTGATAGTAATTGATACGACCAGTGCCAGTAATAAATTTCATTATTTTGTCCCATTATTGGGAAGAGAATGGTTGGATATTTTTTTCCCTGATTGGAGAGCTACTTTTACAAAAGTTGCAAATGTATTCAACGTTTCAACAGATAAACAAACTGCTCTCAGAGAAATTGAGAATAAGTTTTCAACTGTTTTTCAAAAAAATCTTTCGACACCTGTGGTTGGATATGAAGCGGAACTAACTCTTAAAGAAGATCAACCGGTTTTTAAAAGGGCTTATGACGTACCATATCGGTTACGAGATAAAGTTGTGGAATATCTAGATAAACTGGAACGCGAAAATGTTATAACACCAGTAAAATCCAGTGAATGGGCTTCACCGGTAATTATTGTACCTAAGAAGAACAAAGATCAATTTAGACTGGTAATTGATTGCAAAGTCACGATAAACAAGTTACTAACGCCCAATTACTATCCATTACCCCTAGCACAAGATTTGTTTGCACAATTAGCTGGTTGTAAGATATTTTGTTCACTAGATCTAGAAGGGGCATATACTCAGATAGCCTTATCTGCTAGATCTAGGCGATTTATGGTCATAAACACGCTTAAAGGTCTTTATACATACAATCGACTTCCCCAAGGCGCATCTTCCAGCGCAGCAATATTCCAGCAGATCATGGAACAAGTACTCTTAGGGATAGAAAACGTTTTTGTCTATCTCGATGATGTACTAATAGCTGGAAAAAATTTCGATGATTGTCGCAAAAAATTGTACATGGTATTAGAAAAATTAAAGCAAGCCAACATAAAAGTCAATTTGGATAAATGTCAATTCTTTGTGTCTAGTCTCCCATATTTGGGACATATTATTACAGAGAGAGGATTATTACCATGTCCAGATAAATTGGCTACGATTCGTGATGCAGCAACACCAGAAAATACATCTCAGTTAAAGGCGTTCTTGGGTCTAATTAATTATTATGCTAAATTTGTCCCACAATTATCTGCAAAGCTTAGTGTTTTGTATAATTTGCTAAGAAATAATGTTAAATTTGTCTGGGATAGAGAATGTCAAAAAGCCTTTGAGAGAAGTAAAAACCAATTAATTAACGCAAACATTCTGGAGTTTTACGACCCAAGTAAACCGTTAGTAGTGGTTTCTGACGCATGTAATTATGGATTGGGGGGAGTTCTTGCTCACATAGTGGATGGTACCGAGAAACCAGTCAGTTTTACATCCTTTTCCTTGAGCGATGCACAGAAAAAATACCCTATATTACATTTGGAGGCACTTGCCCTTGTCTGTACCATAAAAAAATTTCACAAGTACTTGTACGGCAAAAAGTTTACGGTTTATACCGATCACAAACCTCTTGTAGGAATTTTCGGCAAATCTGGCGGTCATTCTATTTACGTAACTAGACTACAACGTTATATACTGGAGTTGTCAATTTATGAATTCGATATTTTTTACCGTCCTTCGGCAAAAATGGGGAATGCTGACTTTTGCTCGCGTTTCCCATCACAACAGGCAGTACCCAATGAATGTGGCGTGGAATATGTAAAAAGTTTGAATTTTGGGAATGAATTTCCGTTAGATTTCATTAAAGTCGCTGAAGAAACTAAGAATGATGATTATCTACAGAAATTGGTCTCGTTCATGCACAATGGTTGGCCAGAACGCATAGAAAAAAAATTTATGAACGTACATTCAAACCAACATGATCTTGAATTAGTTAGTGGTTGTCTATTATTTCAAGATCGTGTGGTTATTCCTGATATATTAAAACCAAAAATACTCAAGCTGTTGCATATAAATCATGCAGGGATGGTCAAAATGAAGCAGCTTGCGAGGCGTACTGTTTATTGGCCTGGAATCAACAATGGCATTGAAGCTTACGTAAATAAATGTGATATATGTTCTAGAATGGCTGTAGTACCGAACCCCAAAATAACAAATATTTGGATACCAACCACGAAGCCCTTTAGCAGGATTCATGCAGACTTCTTCCATTTTAATCAGCAAAATTATCTTCTCATTGTGGATAGCTATTCAAAATGGTTAGAAGTCGAGCTGATGAATGGCACAGATGCTTCGAAGGTGAACCGGAAATTCATGGCAGTATTCGCCAAATTCGGCTTACCAGATGTAGTAGTTACTGACGGCGGCCCTCCATTCAATTCCACAGAATTCGTTTCATTCATGAAACGTCAAGGGATAAAAGTTCTTAAGAGTCCGCCTTACCACCCTCCAAGCAATGGTCAAGCGGAGAGAATGGTGAGGTTGACTAAAGAAGTATTTAAGAAGTATCTTTTAGAACCGGAAATCAGAACGTGGAAGGCCGAGGACAAGATCAATTATTTTTTATTTAACTATCGTAATACTTGCTTGGATGAAGAAACGCCATCTGAGAAAGTATTGAATTTTAAACCGAAGACAATATTAGATTTAGTAAATCCTAAGAATAGTTACTCTAATCAATTAGTCGTAAACCCAGAAGATTTTAAACAACAACAAAAAAGTTTATATGAAAGAAGGGGAGCAATTCATAAAAGCGACCCTTTAGACAATTTATTAATTGGTGATATGGTATGGTTAAAAAACAATCATAAAAGTGACATTGGCAAATGGGTGGCGGCTAGATTTGTTAAACGAATTTCAATAAATATTTTACAGGTAGCCGTTGGAAACGTGGTAACCAACGCACACCGGCATCAGGTGAAGATTCCGAAGACTAAAATTGCCGCTAGGAACGTAATGGTCCCGCTGACTGCTAATGGCACGGAACGGGTGGTATCGGCGAGCACACAAGAAGATGTTACGAGAGAAAAAGAGAACTCTTGCATGGTAACGAATAGGAACGAGATGAATGGTGGCAGCGAGGGACCGTTGCTGCGAAGATCGCGACGAATTAGAAAACAAAATCTAAATAATACTGATTTCATTTACAAGTGAAAATAATAACTAGATTAAAAATCTAGTCTTAAAAAAAAAGTTAGACTAAATGAATCACAGATAATAAGTATATCAGTTCGTTCGCAACTATAAGTTAATAGGAAGTAAAATCCTTTCGAATTACAAGAGTAATATAAGAACTAAAATTCATTCGAGTTAGTTATACATAAAATTTTAAAATTATAAATATCATTATTCTTAAGGGAAGAGAATTGTAATGTTCCTTCGATCAGTATCGCAGATACCGATAAGGCTATTGGTGATGAGTGACCAGCCTCCCGAGATTGATCGTTATCCGATTAAATGAGCTCGTGCAGTTGATTAGAGTGCATGCTACAATTCGGACGTGTTAATCAATCTTCCGAAATCCTTATATATATCTCGTATAAAATAATTACTATTGGGGATAGACGACGTAACAAAATCTAGGAGAGCACCTTGTTGCACCACGGCATTGACCAGAGTAATGCCACGATAATTATAGCAATCTAGCCGATCGTCCTTTTATAGATGGGACAAACCACTGCAGTAGTTTCTCCTCCTCCCAAAATCTTGAAATTACCTAGTGAAATGGAGTTGCTAGCGGTTGTTGGCCATTTTTGTAGGGTTCTGCCGGGAGTCGGTCCTTTCCGGCGGCCCTATTATTCTTCAGCAGACCGATTTCTTGCCGGATCTCTTCGAGCTGGCATGCTGTTACCGTTTATAGGCACTCTTAGGTTAACTTCCGTTTCGTCCCCTTCTGTTATTTCTTTATTAACATAAATTCATCTAACACAACGTCTTTATGAGTAAAACATTACATTACAACTAACTATAGTACCTTTAATCTTCGTAAGTGACGTCTAAAACTATCACTAGTACCATTAAAATCAAAAAAACACATATAGCTCTAATTGGCTCATGAAATTGACCGTACTCAGCTCGTCGGAATTCCGGGCGAAGAAATTGCAAGTCTCGAAGCGCACGTGGAGTGGCTTTGAAATTGATTTAGCGAGGTTGATTTGAGCATACCGTAAAAATTTGGCTTTAGATATTACATATGAGTAGCGTTCCTGAAAGCAGAGGCTGCATCACTGCCCGTAAATGAAGAATTGGCTAATACCTATGCCACGAACATGAAGTTGAGAAAAACGCAATTTTATCCTACTTTTTTCTGTCAAAGAGGAAAGAGGTTTTGCGCGGTAATGGCAACCTGTTTAATGTGCATATTACCCGTCATACATGCCGGAGTCATGCCGTGGAATTGAAACAGTGATACCTGTGGCCAAAAGACTCCCGGGGCACGTTTTTAACGCAGTAGCCATTTTTTCATTTATTAATCCAAGGAGAGTTGACAATCCAGGGAAAAATTTGGCTAACGTGCATACGTTGTCAATTATCTTTTGCTGGCGAGTCTTCAAAATGGTTTTAAACTATTTAAAACAGTACGGAAGCATAAGTGACGACGAAATGGGTAATGAAACATCTAATCCGTGCACCCGAAGAAGTTGCCAACGAAGCATGAGGTTCAAGCGCTTGAAACTAGAAGGTAGAAGCAGCTTCATCATGCCATCGTTAATGGGAGCTGCGACACCTGCAGTGTAGGCCGTCGTGGCAATGAAAAAAAAATAACGAGATTCGATCCAAAAACTTAGCGATTGCTAGCAATTTTTTACAATCGGCTTCCGTGGGGACGTTGTTTAAGGTGTATACTAAAGTGGACCCCCGTTCGTTTGAAGGATTCCTCATGCAAACTAACGGGGTTAGTTTTTAGTTTGAACAACTGGTAACCCTAAATATGCTGAAATTTGTATGAACTGGCCGCCCTGCTCTTTGTTGTTGTTTTGATGGTTTGATTTAGTTCGCAGTTGCAAGCAGCGAATATTTCATTTTCCGATCGGATTTTATATCACAATCGTTGGGAAAACGGAATGTGAAACAGATTAATCACGCTAGGTCAGTGCAAACAAATCGTTTTTACGTGCATTGTCTGCGTAAGCCAATGATGTCATATTGAGAATGACATATGAGCCATTTTTAATTTACACGTCGTGCAAACCAGCGGGGTTCAAATTAAAAAGTGTTCAGATTAAAAACGGTCAAACGAACGGGGGTCCACGGTATCACGTGATATTATGATCTCAATTTTCGAAAAAATGGCATATTAGCTAATTTTTCATTTATGGGCAGTTCAAGAAGCACTGCCAAGTCTTTGATTACTTATACTCGTTCTAGTATTTCGTTGCTGATGTGGTAGTTCCATATAATAGGTTTTTTCTTGCGACCAAAACAGATGACCGAACACGCACGCTAATGGACAGATCATTCCTTCGACACCAATCCGCAAAAATGTCGATTAGCTTTTGTACTTCACAGCAGTCTTCGATGCATTTGACCGGCACAAACATTTTAAGATCATCAGCATACCTACAGCAGAGTGGATCCTTGTGGTAGTACATCACAAACGTTATTAAAAAATAAGGAAAACATAGCGGCCCGAGGTTGCTTCCTTGTCGCAAACCAGAATGGTTACAAAACTCGCTAGAGGAGACATCGCCTAGTTTTACTGAAAGGCGCCGATTAACCAGGTATGATTTTAACTAGCTTACAAAATTTGATGCCGCCCTCATATGTTCTATCTTGGCTAAAAGCAGATTGTGATTCACACGGTCGAAGGCGGCTTTCAGATCAGTATATACTGTGTCGATTTGAACATCATTTTTAAGGTTTCGTACGCAGTCTGATGTAAATTCTACCAGATTAGTAATAGTACAGGGTGTTCAATAAGTTCGAATACACTTTAAAAATGTGTTTAAAAAATGAAAATATATTATTAGATATTCTTTTCTGAGTCAATTTTTATTGAAGCAGTATTTATTGAGACCCTTTACGGCATATTTGTGCTTTATGACGAGCTTGAGACGTTTCTCAAAAGAATCACACGCGGCACGCTCCTGGTCCATGGGCATCTAGTCCCAGATCTTGGAAATGAGCTTCTTAAATTGGTCCATGGTGCTCAATTTATGTTCGCTCTGCTTGGCCAGCGTGTATGACCATACATAAAGGTCCAGGGGATTAAGATCCGGAGAGCTGGGAGGCCACAAAGTCTTGTCGAGAAAAACAGTCAAATTCTCCCGACACCACCCTTGGGCGATATGCGCCGTCCTGTTGAAGGACGTAATGATCTTTCTCGTAGAGGTCACGAAGTGCCGGGTCTACAGCCTTCTCCAGAACCTCGGTCTTATAGTACGCGGCGTTGCTTTCACGTTTCGATAAACACCAGTGGAAGCTTCCCACGCTTGGAAACGACCCCCCAAACCAACGTTCTGGAACCACAGGGTGTTTATGTGAGATGAGGGGATGCTGGCCAACGTAGGCGCCCACAGCCGATCATTTCGGATATTGTGCGGCTGTTGCAAGATAAAGAGTTTCTCATCAAAAAACACGAACTCCTTACCAGCGTGCCGCGAAAGTATCAGTTTTGCTCTGTCCAGCCTCTTCTTCGTTGTAGCCTCCGTTACCTCGTGAAAATTGGGTCCTAAAATTTGTGATAAAAAGATGATTTTTTTAGAAGGAACGATAAAGCTTCCCATTATGACTACCAGAGTATAGTTTTTTCTTTTTTAAAAAAATGCAGAGCATTAAAAATTAAAAAACAAAAATATTGTAATTTATTCTCCCTTGACATTAGAGATCTTCCTTGACATAACGAAAATAACACGTTTCTGGCAACAATGATAACTTTTTGTCACTGGCAACTCTGGTTTGACATTAGAGCAGTTGATCGTTTTGACAGTTACAGCTTCGCAGTTGTCTCTTGTGCTTGTCTGCGTTTTGCTGATCGTGAGGAAGTGGAACATCAAATTTGTACTAGTTATCGGATAAAAGTTTTTTCGGGCAATGTATTCCAATCCATCGATTCACGGTGCTAGACTTTGTCCAAATCTAGTTTGCGCTAAGAACGACTAAACGATGTCAAACTGATGGCCAACAGTATAATCTCGGTACAATTGACCCCGCAGAACAGTATGAAAAAAAACGCCAGCCGAAACTGACACCGTATAATCAATCAGATTGGTATGTTCTGCTACTCCGACGTGAATCAGCAGTAGGGCGAACGGCTGACCAAAAATTTCTGTGCGTTTCTAACCAAACACGGTCGCATCTCGATGGCGGGTGTTACATCCGAAAACTGACTTTTTGCAACTTTTGACTTTTTGATACACTATCACATGAACGTGAATAAACAAAAAGTTTTCCGTGACATTTCAAGACATACTATGGTTTCTTTTTATAATTCGTGTTGTCTAGACATCGCTTGACACAACCATGCACAACTATAGTTTGTCTATATAAGGTTGCCCAAATGTTTATTTTTTGTTCAAAATTTTACAAAATTAAAAAAAAAGGTTTTTAACGGCAATAGTCTAAAAATATAAAATTGAATATCAAAACATGTGTTCCTAACCCTAACCTCATCGATTCAAGCTAAAAACGACATAGGCCTTTAGGACCCAATTGCGTTTCTTGTACGGCTTGCATCCCAGATCCTTCGCCATGATGATGTGGGCAGTCCCGATCGACACGTCCTGCTCAACAGCGGTCTTCCGGATTGAGCGGTTCATTTTTCGACGAACCCGCTCCCTCACCACCTTAATGGCTGCTGGCATCCTCGCCGAACGCGGCCGCTTGGATCTAGCACGGTCCTTGGCCGAGCCCGTCTCCCGGTACCGACGGATGATGTTATAGATGAAGCAAGCAGCTTAGAGCCACTGCTCAAAGAGGTAATTCCACGGTAATTGGTAACATCGCCACAATCGCCCTTTTAAATACCGGGAACGAGTTGGATTCCTTCCAAACATCTGGACACATCGATTGGGATATAGACTGATTGCAGACCGCAGTGAGAGGTGCACAGAGACCATCACAACATTCTTAAAAATAATTCTTAAAATAAAATGGACCAGTAGCATTCCGGGTCCAGGTTGCCACGATGATTTTAATTTGTAAATTGCATCTCTACCACTCTCCGCTTTCAGTTTGTACTCCGCCAAATATCGTCCGTAGTACCTTCTGCTCGAAAACGGCAAGGACGGCGTATGTCCTCCACGAGCAGTGTCACGGCTTCGAGTACATAAAGAACTACTGTTCTTCGTACGGCGGCGTATGCTTCTTGATCGTAGCCTTTTGCGAAGGCCAAAATAGATACGATTTCTCGCCTAAAAGCACCGCTGGATCTTCCGTCAACAGTTACCGTCGTGGAAGGCACGCGTTTGTTTCCTTTGAGCCTCTTTCTTTCATGTATTTGGTCTTCGACGCATTTATTTTTAGCCCAATCCTCCTAGACTCCACTTTCATCGGATCACCCCCTCAAGAGCGATGTTGAATAACATGCGAGATAAGCCGTCACCTTGCCTCAACCCTCGCCGCGCCTCAAAGGGACTTGAAAGTGTCACCGAGATGCGTCCGACACACAACACTCGATCCAATGTAGCTCTGTTCGTGTATTATCTGCCATAGGTAGCCTCGATCGACTGTATCGTATGCTGCTTTGAATTCAATAAAGATGTGATGCGTGGGCACGTTGTACTTCTGACATTTCTGCAAGATCTATTGGATGGTAAACATCTGGCCCGTAGTTGCGTGCGTGGGCCCCCATGAACCCAGCCTGGTACTTACTTACTTAATCAGCTCCAGGCCGTGGTTTCCTCTGCTGTACGAAGAAGTCGTCTTCATTCCACTCGGTCCATGGCCGCAATTCGCCAGCCTCGTAGTCTACGTAGGGTCCGTAGGTCGCCTTCCACTTGATCGATCCATCTTACTCGCTGCGCGCACCGCCGTTTCGTTCCAGTCGGATCGTTATTGAGAACTTTTTTAACCGGGCAGTCGTCCGATATCCTCACGACATGCCCAGCCCATCGCAGGCGACCGATTTTTGCGGTGTGGGCGATGGGTGGTTCCCTAAGCAGCTGATGCAATTCATGGTTCATTCGCCTCCTCCACGTTCCGTCTTCCATCTGCACTCCGCCGTAGATGGTGCGCAACACCTTCCGTTCGAAAACACTACGGGCGCGTTGGTCCTCCACGAGCATTCTCCATGTCTCATGGCCGTAAAGGACTACCGGTCTAATCAGCGTCTTGTAGATTGTTAACTTCGTGCAGTAGCGAATTTTATTCGATCACAGCGTCCTACGGAGTCCAAAGTAGGCACGATTTCCTGCCATAATGCGTCTTTGTATTTCTCTGCTGGTGTCGTTGTCTGCGGTAACCAGTGAGCCCAGATACACGAATTCTTCTACCACCTCGATTTCATCACCGTCTAAATGAATCCGGGGAGGGAGGTCAGCATTCACTTCTCTAGAACCTCTTCCTTTCATGTATTTTGTTTTCGATACATTAATGGCAAGTCCAATCCGTTTGGCTTCAGCTTTCAGTCCGATGTACGTTTCCGCCATCCTCTCAAAGGTACGTGTAATGATGTCTACGTCAATGTCAACATATCACTCCTTTTAAAGTATATTAAATACGTCACTTCACAGTTACTAACACTTGCTGATACATATATCTTTATTTGCTGTGTATTTTTTCGAATATCTGGAAATATTTACAATAATTATTATTAATAATCATAATAATAATTATTATTATTATTAATCTTCGACCCACTGTGTTACAATTAAGATAAAACTATGGCAGGGTTTGTTATAAATCAGGTAATACTAAATTAGAGGCAATTTAATTACAATGTTTGTTATTTTAATCACTTACCGAGGCTAATATATTACAACGGGTGTTATAATTTATCTAATTAAAAACAACCGTTGTGAAAAAATTTGATAACACAATAATGTCTGTTATAATTTTGTTAAGTCCTCCTGATCGGGTAACTCTCAGAAAAGTTGATTGTTCGAAAAAGTTAAGCGAATGTTAACTCTCATGCAACGCTCTAAAAAGTAAAATTGTTTCTTAACTTTTCTGAGATTTCATAGACGCTCATTCAAAGACGTGTGATGCCATTCTATGTATTGCGGAATGAACGAATGTGTACGGATATGTGTGTAGGATAATGTAAGATTATGAATTCATTCTTTTTGACCGAGAATGAAACTGAATTATCAAATGAGTCAAATTATTTATGTATAGCATATTCCCAAAAATATCAATCAATCATTTTATATGTAATTTCCAATCAAGTCCAGTCCAATTCTCGCTAGATTCGCTGCCTTGCCGCGTGTCAAACTGTTACACAATTTTCACAATTGCATTCAATGACTTCGATCGTTCTTTGTCCTATGCTGTATCAATGAGCCAGCCGCAATATTTCCCAGGCTGTTACTTATCCCAACAATGCCTTTCACGCACGCACACAATGACAATTCAAGGTGCCCATTGCTGGCCAATTAACATGACCATTGGAAGTGCCAAGCGGCATGCCTTAAACCGTTCGTTCGTTGAATGGCGCGCATAACTCGTCGTCGTTGTTGATGACGTCGATTTGCTGGCTGGTTATCCACCGTCTCGCCTTTGCATGGACGGATCGGGCATGTGCTACGATGATGACGACGGTAACAAAGATGATGATGGTGATGGTGATGATGATGATGATGACGATAACCATGATGGTTGGTTTGTTGCCATACCTTGGCAGCGTGGTATTCCGCTTCATCAACGGCAAAAAACAAACCGCCCAACCAGTCGAAGATTGAAACGCGATTGAAGCGAACGTGCGGCATGTTCCGGAATCTTACCAAACCGTAGATTGCGCGGGTGGATAGTCGAAATCCGTACCCTGGATCAGACCGTGGGCATGTGATAAGTTACCCGCTCGACATGCATCGGGAAAAGATGGGTGCCTAATGCGATTACCGGGTTATTATTTAATTTGAACTAAGTGAGATTGCTGGGAAGAAAACGTGAATGATTTGGTGTTGTACTTTTTTCCTGCGTCGTCATTGCCCAACAGTGCTCGTCGGTGGGTGGAAAGTGGAAATTGAAAATCGATGTTTTTTGCTGGGAAAATGGAGTGAATCGTGTATAGCTTGCTAAACATCTAAACATAGCACTCAGTGAACCGAATATATAGTTTCTATTTGTGGGCAATAAACGTGAAATGTAGCCAAACTGGTATCCCTTTAATACGTGAAATGGATTACATAAACCTGAACGCAAAGCTCCGCCAGCTAGCACAAGGAATGGAAGGTAGGATAAACTTTGACCTTGATTTCGGCTTCGGGCACCGAACAAACGTAGAATAGAATGATGCCTAAGGTGGGGGGAGGGGGTCTTGGTGAAGGTGTTTGAACAGCAAAGTGGGCTGCACTGAGTGTCAACATTTTATTACTCAAAGAACTGTTCTATTCATACTCAGGCGTACAGACATTGACTGGGTGGTTGGGAAATTTGCCACATATGTTATGTATAGCATACTTGGCAAATCCGCTTTGAAACAGTACGGTATCAGTCAGTAGTGCGTTCGGGTGCCGATGCGAAAGGCCTTTGTTCTGAAACAAAACGGAACATTCAGAGCGGACAATCCATTCTGCTTATAATAATTGTCTGCGTTGGGGTGGCCCCTGTTTTGAAATGTTTAATTTATTAATTCAAAATTTGACACCTAACAACTTTTAGTTTAAAATGCCTAATGCTTTGTTTACGACAAATGACAAAAAAACCAAACAAATCGGTTTATATTTAATAATTTTGTAATTAATAAAGATACACCCTTAAGTTCGCCATTTGATAACATGAAGGATTGTTCAATATTCCCACTTGTACAATGTTATGTGCCCACCATACGGTACCGTCGAAAACAACCTGTTCTTTCTGTGCGAAGTACGAGGGGTCTTATCATGCCACCATTGCATCTGTCAAGCCGTCAAAAGCATTTCAAAACGGCAACAGTAATATTCAAACAAAACACAAGTACACTACACAACGTTGCTTGTTCTCGTGGTCTGATTGGCACGAAGAAAAACACACGGACAGGCCCCTTTTGAATCATCTAGACCGGATGGAAAACCCAACACAACCCGTTCAAACTATGTACAAGCTTAAGAAGACGGAATCTCAAACAACAACCGCATCATAGTGTCGGCTTAACAAAAATTTCGCCTGGATGCCCAAAGAGAAAGTGCCCTTTTGGCTTCGATTTGTGACCTCCGCAGACCTCAGCCACCGCCACAGCTGATTGGAACGTGAGCGCTCTGCGAAGCGGAGTTGTTGACCATTTAATTTGCGGCATTCTTTTGCACGATGATGTCGGAACTCGGAGCTTGTTGAATTCGAAGCGCACGTGTCCGACTGTTTAAAGTGAAAATTCACGTCTTGCTCGCGATCGGCGCCATTATTATCGCTATCACTCGTGGCAGTGCTTTTGATTTAATCTGTCAGATAATTTTAATGGTCAATTGGGACGGTTTTACCAGGTTCTCATTATTGTTCAAAACTGGACAAAATCGTACGCTAGAGACGTATGGTTTCGCTTAATTACCATGATCGAAAACCTTATGGCGAGGAAACGTTATATTTGTTCAAGGTAAAACACTCCATCCGATTCATTGCAGTCGAAAGCAATCGGGTGATTCACTGGGAAAAATCAATAATCGGGAAAGGATGATTTTCAGTAGAGTTCGTTGAACTACTAGACTGAAAAGTTATTCAAGATTGATAGTGACATTTACTACACCGATAGGATTTCTCAGTTTGATTAGCAAAACATGTCGATTATGCAAAGTTGGATTGCATTTTGTTATATTGTTAATCTGAGTGAGGCGACAAAAAATTTCAGCCTGTTTTATTTTCTTCAGTTTCGTATACCTGCGACATTCCAAACACGCAACTTATATTATAGCCCTATTATGTATGCAAACGTATTTCGAAACTAAAACTCGTTTCCTTTATAGTACAACCTTTCACTATAGGACGCGCCTCAGCATGTATTGCGATGACCACAAGCAAAGATGCGCCTCTCGGCTAGCGGTGAAGATGTCGAATTTAACCGTTTTTTCATCCGATTAGGCAACTTAACCGTTCCAAGTAGCGCCATAAGATCTAGAATAGTCGTTTACATAATAGATATCAGACAAGGCGCACTTTTGTGCGGACTTGTAATCGGGCTTCCACATCGGCTTCTGTCTGAAAGCCAACTTGTGAAAACAGAATTTTACGCTGTAAATGGCAACTGTTTAAGCAATTTCGCAGTTGGCTTAAATTTCCCATCGTCGACACCGCTTGAGGTGAGGCTTTGTACTTCCACCACGACCTAGACATGACTCATGAGCTTACCGACATCGACTCAGGCTGTTTCCCACCAGATTTGGCTGTTCTCTTACGAATTAGTATCGTTAGCCTCGTTATTGTGGACAGTAGCTGGAGCTTTAAATTGTACCAATGTATTGCACAGCATTTATGATTTCACTTAAGACACAAAGCAATTTCAGGGTTTGATTTATATCAATTTATATCA
Organism: Sabethes cyaneus; assembly: GCF_943734655.1. Lineage (NCBI taxonomy): Eukaryota > Metazoa > Arthropoda > Insecta > Diptera > Culicidae > Sabethes > Sabethes cyaneus. Next base: position 197,199,617 of record NC_071355.1, on the reverse strand, counting down.
ATTTATCTATGTTTAGCTCTTTCTGTTTTGAGATTTAGAACGGTGTAAAAAGCAAACGAAAAACTCACAGAATGTAACGATTTTGTTTATGGGATGTTGAATGTAAGCATTATGTAAGTTATCCACTTGTAGAAATATGTTCTGCAATGTGTCCATCCAAGCGGATTTCCTAATTTTCTTTTATCTGACCGGTATAGATCTCCACTTTTATAGAATTACTTCTTCTGGCGTGACTCTTATCTTATTGGTAATTTAGGCTACTGACAAGGTCTATTCCAGTGTTGAAAAATTCATAGCAGCAAAAAACTCAATGAGATATCAAGCACCATGAAATTTCAACCTTGATCAGAAGCGCCGAACTCACATATGAATTTCTCTTGCTATTATATGCGATGTCTCTGTTGCTATGCGATGTGAACCAAATTCAGCTGTGAGCATTTTGCTTAATTCTTCCATAGCTGGCATTTCATACAACAAACCAGAGAGCGAAAAAGAATTTACCGCCAGAGAAAACATCAGCAGCGAAAAAAACTAGCAAACATTCATGAATTAAGATGGCAAACATATTGGCGGAAGTTACATTTTTCCTTCGCGGGAATCGACATTTTCTTAACTAGAAAGTAAAAAGCCTAATAAGAATTAGATAAACATGTAGTTTAAATGTGTGTTTTAGTTTAACTTTATTTTTTATTTAGAGATTCATTCTCTCACGCTCACTCACAGTTACATATCGCATGAGAGAATGCCTATGCTGTTCAACACCGAATTTGTATGTATATGTGTATAGCTCAGGCTAGCAGTTGAAGCAAAGCAGAATGCGATCAAGCAGGAAGAAATATGTGTAAGTTTTGTGCTTCTTGCTATGAAAACAGAAAACCTCACGCGTGAGTTTTTTCTGCGTAGGATCAAGTTGACATGATTTACAGTTGATTTTGATTTTTAATGAGTTTTGACATTTTGAGTTTTTAACATCACTGGCCTATTCCCAATTTTCTAATTATTGAATTATAATTCATTATAATCTACAGCCGAACTACTCAGTTTCAATAATCTAGTATCTACTTCTCATTTAGTTTTTTTCTCAACATTCGTCATAAGTATTTTACACAGGAATAATGACAAAGGATTTCTCATAGGCACACTCTGTCTGCAATAGCCTTTGATTTTTTCATTTCTTTTTCCCAGCAAAGCACTACAGAAAGCATGTTCTTAGGGTCAAGGGAGGAAATCGTTTTAGTTGGTAGAATACCTGATCAAACAAACACTCACTCACTCACTCACTCACTCACTCGCTGACGTGGCGCTAGGCACGCCTTTTTTTACGAGTCGGGAAATCTGCTGAGCACCTTAGAAGATACAGTACTTGTGCAGTTCATAGTACGCACTAGTTCTGCTGATAATCCGCAGAATCTAATCACTCGGGTAATGTTGTTGAGTCCGGCTGTCAGTGAGCTAAGATACATAACCTTGTCGATTATTACTGCCTAGAAGCAGGCAGGAAAATCCATCACCCTATCGAAGTCACTAACGTGATTCGCACGGATCTGATAGTCCATCCGAAATTCTCACATGTTACTGAAGCCAAATCTGGTTGAATAGCTTTTGGTTCATTGTAGACCGACCCTCTATAGAGCTGGCCTGATAGTTTCCCACGAATTTACTGGCTAGGTGCGAAAGTTGACTTGGGCACTTTGTAGGTGAAATTTGGGATAACGATTGCTCGGCAGTTCTCATAACCCAACTTCTCGCCTTTCTTGTAATAAGGTAGATATCCCAAACCTAGACCATCTACTGATAGTTGATACAAACCAGCTTGTCCGAGCTCATTTGGATATGTTCTGCCATTCATTCTTCCATTCATTCTTTGGTATCTTGTTATTTTTCAATAACTCGGTAGTTTCTTTAACTATTAAATTGCTCGCTTTCTGGTTTTTCAGCCATTCAGTTATTTATTTATTGAAGCCTTCTAGTTGGTCTCGAAGTACGACTTTGGTCCAGTGCTTAGAAATGTCATATTCAAATTATACAATACGCTCGAATTGATGCAATATACTGCTCATGCTCAACATACTGCTCATACAGATGAGATGAACTCAGCACTGCCAACCTGAAAACAACGCTTCGAGCGAATCACTTGCGTTCATGTTCATGTTGTTCTCTAGATTCATTCATTCTCGATAATAGTGAATGAAATCAAATGTATATCATTCATTCATTTTTAACTGCCGATAACGATAAACGTAAACATTGCTTCCAAGTATTAATTAATTTCCTTCAGCTAGGTTTTGGTTGATTTTAAAAAGCAGGCAGTTTAAAAAGCTCAACTTTGAGATCTAAAATATCAGTCAAGTGCAAGAAAATTGACTGACAGGCTAGTCGAGCAATCATTCAGCAGTGCAATTCATGAATGACTTGTTTTGAAGGGTAGAAAACTGAGAAACACAATCACTGCCAGCACCTCAGTAGTCATGTCCATGGGCTGACAGATAAAAGAATACTACCAAGGGTAAGCCTGTATGCGCTGAATGCATTTTATATTCGCCTTAATGCTGGGCTATCAATTTTTTCGACCACTGCGCTGGTCTAACAAGCCAGTCGTCGAATGGGAGAGGCCGTCGCTGGGAGAGGCCGTTAGAGTCAATAGGATCGTAGCACTAGCCCCGCAATTATCCCGGACTCTAATAGTTGGCAACGAAGTCTGTTGTATAAAAAACAGAAGGTTAAGTTTCGATCGCCATACGGTATTCTGTCAAAGTACCTACAATATTAAATATAAACATTTCGGCTCGCGACACAATTCCTTGCAGGATGTCAAAATTTTGATAGAATTTTCGTGTTTCATGACCTGGTTACCCAAGTAACCAAAAGTTCCGATAAAAGGGGATTTTTTAGCTTAATCAGCCAACGAAATGATCATGAATAGAACTCTATTCAACTTCCTTTTTAAGTAATTAACCGTACTTTCAAGTTCGTATTTGATGTTTAAATTTCGAAGGGAATACAAAGTAACTTCTAACAGAACTAGAAAGTTCGCAAAAGTTCACTTAAGTCGCTATATAGAACACTGTTCAGCCCAAAAAGAAACTCCAATCATTTTCAAAATAAAAAAGATTGGGGGGGAATATTTTCCCACTTCTTCCTGTTTTGCAGATTCAGGACATTTCTCATTAACTAAGGTATTTAATTTCGGTTAATAATCGACTGTTTTTTTATAAATATTAATTTATTGTAACTTACCACACACCACCAACATAAACCTCGGGAATTTGAACTCGAGTACTTCTTTTCGGCGACTTAGACGCATACCACTGCTCCGTTGCTGGAATATGCGATTTGCATCGTTTTTACTCGATGTGCTAATTTCTCATTTATCACAGTCCCGAAACGAACTTACACTTAAGAACAACTCATCGGCAAAATTCATGTCACTAGCGGCGTCAGAGATGGCGCAATGCATCAGGAGAGGCTTGCAACGAGGAACGCTCGGGTTCAAATCCAGTAGCGCTCGATGTTAGTTAGGCTTTTTTTAAATGGTCTATGTTAATCGCTTGAACCGACTTTACAAAAGTTTGGAGGAGGCGTAGGTGGAAAATGGAAAAGTATAAAAATAGAACTACAAATGCTGTTTTATAAACTGTTGCCAAAGTTCCTTCAGAAGCTGCTTAGCGCTCTATGTCGCGAACTCAAGGCAACTTTGAAGATCGGTTAATTACAAGTAAAGCTGCTTAGCAAGCTATAGCTCCATAGACATGAAGCTTGTTAGCCTTCGTTAAACACCATTATCCGAACTCCAAGTAACTTTCAAGTTGTGTGTTGAACTTTCAAGCTGCATGTTGGATTTCTAAGTTGCTACAGATATTAACGGTACTTTAATGAGAATGAAGTTCGGTTTACAAATGTAGTGTCTGGTTGTTCAGCAAGAAAGTTCTGCGAAACTAAATTTGAACCAAATATGAACTTTCAAGTTTGTTCCTTAAGCGAAATTCGAACTTTTGGCTGCTTGGGTAACCTGATACCTGGTCTTCGAAGTAAGTGCTGAGATCCGTGTGGGAATTCAAATGTAATCTTCAGGTACTGAATCGGAAATGTGAAGTGAAGTTTGCTAACCTACGCATTTGATAAATGTACTAAAAGGTGCTACGATCAACGTTTAGTCAATTTGAACTTGACGCATTATTTTTGAATCGTGCATATAAAAATCTTCATTTTATAGGTAGAAGAGGTTGATCTTTCGCTTGAAAGTGCTGTCCACTCTTTTTGTCGTCACTGGTGCTTACGGCTCTCGATTTGACCCCCGATTGCAGGCTTCCTGGCTATCAACAAACGTTCTATGAACACTTTTATTACTTTTGTGACAGTTAATTAAAGCACTTGCAACAATTAAATATAAGTATTCATAGAACGTCTGTCATAGAACAGTCAGCAAACCTGGATCGGCGAGAGTTCAGAATCCTTTATCCGGGATGTCGCAATCGGTCGCCTGAGGAGTGAGAGTTCCGTCTATAACTGTGCATCGAGCTAAAAAATGAGCCGAACTGGAACTCCGAACCTGGAGCTGTATATCACGATTCTAACAAAGTTCGTCTGCGTGGTGATGGGCATCCGGAAGTGGAAAGATGGCAGACATTTTCAAACATATGAAACTGTCGAAGTTTGTGGAAAAATATCTGTTTTGTTAAGTTAAGTGGCTGCTGCTTTTCCTACAATAACACAATTGACGCATTTATGTTTGACCACATTTTGTCGTAACACCCTTCAGTATAAATTTACTGAAATCAGTGCACAAAGTATTAACGTAATTGCCTCTAGTATCTCTAATAATGGATTGGAGTCTCTAATGGATTCGCAGTCATGTAGATACTTTCTAGAGAATCCGTATTGCAATACAAGAAATAGTTGCTAGGCTCAATATTTTGTGATATCAAAACGTTTCCCTCACTTAGCGCAAAAATATACATTTGAATCGATGAAAATCTCTCATGAACAAATAGGGGGAAGTCCTGTATGGTCGGACAGGCCCCTATGCTCGGACACTGCCGATTTCTCAAAAACAATCAATGATAAAATTATTTGGAAAGAATAGGACAGTAATATCATTAAAGTACTTTTTTCCATTCTTTCCAAATATTTTTATCATCTTTTGTTTTCGAGAAATTGCCAAAGGTCTGTCCGGCCATACAGGACTTCCCCCTATTCCTCGACTACTCCGCCGATAATGCATCCATCGGCTTTTGATTTTATCCCGTACATAGCTCATTGTGAACATCGCGAATTCGTTAAAAATGGAATGTTGATCTTTGAATGTGGCTGATTTAGCGGTCATAGGATGCCCGAAAGTGTCCTAAATAGTATTATTATTAACAGAGAATAGTTTAGAGTAGTGTTAGTTCTTTTAAAGCAGCAGTAAGATTTATTTCAGAAGTCAATGTTTGTGGCTCATTCACGAATTGCTTCAAAGGCGAATTGAACCATTCGTTTTTGTTACTCATGAACATATCGCTTGCCATATTCATTCAATTTGCAAATTTTCCAACCTCTCATATGGATACAAAAATGTTTTGCAATACAATGAAAATTATACCAATCTAAGGGTATACGGAGCCCAAGTAACAATCCAATAGCAAATTAGTCTTATACATTTCTTATAGTAGTTTTATCAAAGCATTGCAAAATCTATCAGGTTTTATAATGTTTTTCCTCACGTGAATGTTCTCTTATTTAATTAACGTTTCTGAAGTATGATTGAAGGAGACTTGAAGAAACACGCATAAAACTGAAATATCAATAAGTGTAATTCACCTTATAAGTGGTTTTAAAGGATACTTGATTTCTGCTCAAAAAACGACGCTCCTTAAAACCTAGCAATAGTTTTGACAAAAATTTATGACATTCTTCTGCAAGATTGGTTTGACTCAACAATGCTACCATAAAACCGTCTTAAAACCGTATATTCTTGTAAGAGAAATCATACTCTGAAGAAAGAACATTCGAGCGTAAACAACTGATCTGTCAAAATGGGCATCTGAAACAGGAGAAAATTGAACAAATATGGATCTTTTAATCGAAACTTTAGCAAGATTTCATATGAAAAATCAGCGAAATCAAAAAACAATGAAGATTTTCAATATATGAGCTTAGAAAGGACTATGCCGGTGATGATGCATCAATGGTAGATTTGTATGTTATTAGAAAATTTCGTTCGATTGTATTTTGGCGGAGGCGGTGCCGGTGCCGGTTTGTAGAGTTGTTTGTATTTTTGGATTACCTACGAAAGGCCGAAACACAAATGGCCGAATCTCGAATGGCCGAAACACAAATGGCCGAAATAACAAATGGCATAATATATCTAATGGGCGAATCGCGAACGGCCGAATCACAAAAGGCTGAAACACGAATGGCCGAACGTCATATTCGGCCGAAAATAATCACGGCCTTCAGCCTGCACAAATGTTGGGTAAATGCTGTCCTTACTAGCTGCCGCTCGTTCGGACTTAACTAAGGGATAATCCCTACTAGTCAGTAAACCTAGGAAAATGCATGCACCTAAATAATAGTGGTATCTGCGGGGGGCTGCCCGCCGCAGTGGCCGGCGCTTCCGACGGCAGGCCCTGAATCATCTAGGAAACATTTGCTACTGACACGACCAATAGGCCTCGCACCTTATAATAAACGTAAATAATTCGCGCTTAGGGGAACAAAGAATCTCCAATCATCTATATCCTATCTACCAAAATAAAAAATAAGACGCAGAGTATGTCTTGTGTTTCTGAAACTAAGATACAGAATTTTACGAAAACCCTTTCTCCTTCACCTATCAATGACGCGGATCATCACAGAGCTGCGAGTGGAACAAAAGGCAATAGAGGGGAAAATTTTAAAAGTTTTGCAGGGGGATGTTTCAAATTCGAGGAGAGAAGCAGATGAAAAAATTTATTCAAAATGTGTAAGGTCTCAAAACATGAGCAATAAAAATGTTGTTGATTTGGGCATTTCGGGAAAATGCGACCTTTCGTGATTCGATCTTTCGTGATTCGGTCTTTCGTGATTCGGCCATTCGTGATTCGGCCTTTCGCGATTCGGGCTTTCGTGATTCGGCCTTCTGTGACTATTGTTGGAATTCGGCCACTTAGATTTCGGCCATTCATGATTCGGCCATTTGTGTTTCGACCATACGGTACCAGCCCGTATTTTTTAACTGCATATAGAGGTCATTAGCCGGTGTTGGGAAAATGTTCGAAGGGGTTGAAGCAGTTGAAGCATATTTTTTTTGAAGACGGTTGTAACGACAAAGTATATAAAAAATTTTGCAGATTGAACTTTACGCATGGAACTGCCGTGCAGCCCTCTTTTAATTTTTAAAATCAATTTATATGGGTAATCATAATGATTGCTGTACTTGTACAATCATAATGATTGCTGCTGTAAATAATTAAACTCAATATAAGTAAGTGAACCTCCAGCACAAAAAACATCTTATATTGACACACTGTTGACGTTTTCTTTGTTTATACGAGAATGATTATCTTGCAAAAAACTTGGTACCCTTGAGTAATTCAAACAATTCTTGTTCAAGCACAACTTGTCTTCGTCAAGAATACAATAAGTATAGATGAACTTATCGACCTCTTGGAAAATTTTTTTTTTGTCTTATGCAAGAAATGTTAGTCTAATAAGCGCTTTCAAGTTGATTTAGATAAAACCATTGAAAAATGGCGAACAGGACTGTTTTGATTACTTTTGAAATTCTAGCCAATTGTATATGGGCGTTTATAAATATGTTGTTATGCAATACCATAAGTCATCTTACATTTTTAAATGAATGTTCGGACACTTAAAAGACTTTTTGCCGCAATTTGTTAAAAATTTGGTAGCTATCAACTTCTTCATGAAATTATTGAATTTTTTTTATTGATTAAATTTTTTAATAATCTAGCAAAAATAATCGGCGCGTTAAAATTTTCTAACTTTCATGTCACAAAACATCGACAAACTGAGCGTGACATGAAAAATTTCTCATTGATTGACAACAAAGCAGCTGCTTTTATTTTCAATTTTCATTTATATCCATTTTGGAAAAGCAATATCTGTGAATGCTTTTTCTCTTATAGCTTTTAGTCAATTTAAAAAAATTAAGACTGTGAAAAGTGCATGATGTCTTGCAAGTGTTCTTTGAGACGACAACCATAAAATCATCAACTCTTGTGGTGGTTTTCTTTTAGTTTCAACCGACTCTTGGAAGTCACTTTAAATACATATCGATAAGAATTACAAGTTTTAAAAGGACCTTTGGAAATATTCTTGAGAACCTTCTTTAGTGTGGGCCTCCCCAGATATATAAGGGTTTTATGGCTGTTTTATCGCAGATTTGTAGAATTGCAAGTTTTATATTCGGTTTTAAGGAGCAAATGCTGGAAACCTCTTCAAGTGCATCTTAAAATTGAATTTGTTACTTGGGAGGTCTAAAAATCTTGAAAAAACACTATTTTTATTTCAAAAATAAAATTTGAATGGTTCGAAAATAGACGAAAAATTTGCAAAATCAGTATTAAAAGAAAAAAAGTTGTTATTTAAAAAATAGTTCTTCGACCATGTCCCATTAAGTGATTAATCGAATAATCAAAACTAGATAAATGGTTCAATAATAAAGCAGGTATTTCATCCGGCTCTGTAGATTTTGGCTTCTGGTTCTAATTTATAAATCAAAAGCCAGGCAACCAATTAAAAAAAAATTCTTCAAACGATCTTAAAGTTTTTTTTTTCATTTTTCAAGGTGAGAATCCAATTATTTTTGAATTCACTCATTCATCAAATCAATGTAACCACAAGCACGCTACTTCCTGACTTTTTTTCTGAAGACGTCGTTATCATTTCTAAACACGCGTCAGTTGCTGTAATTTGTGTCAATTTTTTCATCTTTCTAATCTACCACATCGATTTTTTCAATTCCTAATGTACATGTCTATTTCCGTACGTTTTACCAATGTTCCTTCCGACTTTTTTCACTTTTTACACGAAACATTTACGTTGAAAACATGTACACCGCATTAAAGATACATGAATGATGGATTCGGTGCAATGCACCGACCGTGAAAATGCATGTCGTTCATTGGGTATGGGTTGGATTGGAGGTCTACATGTACCTCATGGTTATTGATAAGCAGGGTTAATGTGCTAACAGGAATTTAAGATGTTTAAAAATCGCTTCGAAATAATTTAGTTCCATTTTCGGACGTAATTTAGTAATAGTCAATGTTTTTAGTTTTACTTTGCAACCTAAAATAAGATTCTCGTCAATGTAATCTATGATGATGAGGATGATTGAAACTGCATTACTTTAATAAAAATTAATAAGAGATAATTTTAATTAGAAACGTTCGTTTACTTTATAGTAAGAATACTTATTTTAATATTATTTTTTACATTTTGCATGAAATATAAATCTGACTTTGCAACTGTAACTTTACTTTTATTAATTTTTTTTTGTTATCGAGAAAAATCTATAGATTTACAGCAATTATTTAACATCATCATAAGTGTCAGGAACGTGCAGCAATTAAAATAATGTTCTTTAAATAACATCCAAATAAATGAATGTTATGCTCCACAGTTTACCTCATTCTTCCTGATATGAATTCGGCAGAACTGATACCGAGAATCAGTACGAATTATCATTTTGTTTTGACAAATGAAGAGCACCAGCTATTCTCCAATTGTGAACAATTTAGTCTGATTCATCGTTGTTACTGCTATCCGAGAAAGTCCGTCGTTACATGATTCACTTTCCAGCCAGTTTTGTTTATTTTTTATTTGGTACAACAAAAACATTGCTTCTATCATCGTAGAAATTGCATTTTCTATTTCGCTATTCAACTATACGAAATTACTACATATTCTGTGTAATCCTTTGATTCTTTTATAAATGTTGCCAAGCACGTATGATATAGAAACACCAATCATCTCTGCTGCCACTTTGTTCTAGCATAATTTTAGCATCTACAAAAATGGATCTATAAACACAGGATATGATAATATGTTTCGTACATGTACATATAGTATCGTATTACGGCACTTCCCAATTTTACTACATCCGATAACTTTTACAACAAACGGTTGTACCGAGGTTTGCACTGAGTATCAAAAGTAATCTGTCGATTGTAAACCAATAAAATCACGATCGTAATTGAATACAGCAATAGACAAAAATTAAGCAGATGTGATTCAAGCGAAATTTCCAACTTGAAATAGGTAATATCAAGATAACAAATTACACCGGTCGACAAAATCGTGCCAGTAAATGTTTTTTCAGTCCAAGAAACGGAATTCATGTTTGGAAACATTGTTTCCTTTTATGATAGAGTATCCATTTTCACAAATATTTTACAAATACAAAGTTTCACCGGTTTCTGTACACATTCGGAAGCGAAATAAGTAACTTTGGGAATGATAAACAGACACTAGGTAATTTGTTGGAAATCATCAAGACGTTCAGCATAGAAATATTAGTGATCTTTTAAGAGTCGATTTCAAAATAATATTATTCAATAATCCGATTAAAATTTAAAGCATTCCGGCCATTCAAGTCTCAGTTTTCCAAGTTTTCAAGACAAAAGATGGTTATTCTTAAACTGCCAGGATCGAATTTTTAATTAATGTTATCAATCTCACCCCAATGAGCCAAATTTACCTTTTGTTTGTATAAAAATTCATGACTTCTCAAAAGTTATTGTACCACGTGGAGTCCCTACCGGTGTGAATGACGGTCGTATTTTGAAAATATTTTATTTCGAATTTCGATAAACTCCGGTGGTTCAGTTGTTGACTAGTGCTATTATTACTCACAGTTTGTGTGCAAGTGACGTACTCGTTTTTCTCCGTGGAACAATGCTCAAACAATCTTCTCGCAGATAAGATTCTTAGGTTGATTAGTTTCATTCAGTACCAACGTTCTTTGGCCTAGCGGAAGCAGCACGCAATGTATCTTTAAGAGCTCCAGATAAGGGTGGCGTTAACATATTATCACTTGATAGCAACTTCCTGAGGGGGTACTATATATTCAGAGCTTTTCTCTCAATTTGTCCAGTTGAGTTATTGCTTGAATAGAAGTGGCACGATTTTTCAACCAGGATGACGATTTCAGTCAGTACAGTTTTACTGTTAACTATCGGCTTAGCAGTAACGGTTGCCGCGGCAGCGAAAATTCCAGTCGATGACCCGACCACTGAAACGCCACCGAGCACTATACCAGCTTCATCGACAATCATAGTTTCGAGCACGACCGCTCCTCCTGAAACTACAACTCCAGCGTGGACAACGCCGGCATCGAGCTGGTCAACTCCCGATGTTAACTGGACCACCCCTGAGGCAAATTGGACTACTCCGGCATGGAATTGGACTACTCCCGATGTTAATTGGACCACTCCTGATGCAAATTGGACTACTCCGGCATGGAATTGGACTACTCCCGATTTTAACTGGACCACCCCTGATGCAAACTGGACGACTCCAGCGTGGAATTGGACCTTACCCGAATTTAACGTGACTATTCCCTCGGTTAACTGGACAACTCCTGCATGGAATTGGACTACTCCCGACGTTAACTGGACCACCCCTGAAGCAAACTGGACTACTCCCGCATGGAATTGGACTACTCCCGATGCTAACTGGACCACTTCTGAGGCAAACTGGACTACTCCAGCATGGAATTGGACCACTCCCGACGCTAACTGGACCACTCCTGAGGCAAACTGGACTACTCCCGCATGGAATTCGTCAACTCCCGTATCAACCTGGACTACTCCTGAAGCTAACTGGACGACTCCGGCTTCGACCTGGACTACGCCAGAATCCGAAAATAGCACAACTGGTGGTGGGTCGACTATCCCGGTGTCTACTACGACGGTGCAACCAAGCAGATTCATTTCGAAGTGGCATCCTTTCGAGAAGAGGCAAAGGCCATTAAACCGCTACTGATCCAATGGAAATGTGAGCATGGTTTCTGAGCAGGACAGACATAATGATATTAACTGAATTACCAACCAAAATTGTCAGCTGAAGTTTATTGATTGTGTTCAATAGCTTCTTATTTCACCAGAAAAAAAGTATTCATATCTGCAAACAAACATCTTCGGTGTGTTTATTATTAGCACGAACAGCAATTAGTTATTAGTGGAAAAATGAGAAAGAATGATCAGCAAAAATTCATTATTTTTAACACTGACGTTTCGCGCTGGTAGAGTTTTCGTTCTGCTTATCCTATTGAAGCAAGTTTATAACTCCACTTGAAAAATTTTTAATAGCACATGTTATTATCATGATTCCAGTGAAATTTCTTCCGTCCAAATGGAGAAATCTGTGTTTATTTTCAATATTGATAGCGTTGTCAGATGAAGTTAAAATGTATATGTAGATTTTTTTACCTTCATTAGGGACACTATTAATGGGTTAGTGAAAAGATATTTAGATATCGAGCTGTGCTGCATATTTATTGCGCTATTATTCGGTGAATGCATTCATTCAAATGGCGGATTTTCACCCCGGAACATTGTAGCATAGGAAGCATAATGTTGCATTTTTTTGCTTTCCTTTCAACGAACACAACATGACAACGTACCGATATCGCTATCGAAGTTTGTGTTCAATTTCTGGCAATAAGTTCAAGGCAAACATGGACTGCATGCATGCATCCAAAAGCAGAACAAATTTCAACAATAGCGTATTTGTACGTGCATCTTTGTTGTCACGTAGTAAAGTTAACTCAGTGGCTCCGGTTTAGAGACAATCCAACTGCAAACGATTGGGATATGACCCAGTTGCAAGGATGACTGAACTATATAGTACCAATTGTGATATCCCGAATAGTGGATGTTTAATTTCCAAAATCACGTAGCAACTGATACACATTGTGCCGTTGAATTAAAGAATGAATTTTGCGATGTTTATATCTTTCGTGGTAAAAGTGGAAAAGTAAAAATGAAAGTTTGTTGTACGTTAGCGTGTTTAGGGTGGAGTACATTGGAGGGCGTATGCCAGCTTCTGTCCGTGGCCAGTAAAACAAAGTATAGACGAAAAAATATTAAAACAAAACTGAAACAAATTTGGATTTATTGTTTATTTTGTTCAATATTGTATTCAAATAGTATTAGGTTGACAATAGACTGTAGTGTCATAATCTGATATTTTGCAGTACAGTACAATTGACAGACATGAATGCACCAGAATATTGTAAAGTGTCTTTAATAAATAAACAAACAAACAAACAGTACAGTTGACAAATATGTCTAGTACTGTGAACGCAGATAAGTTCGATCAGCTCCTAATTCCGATCAGCCAATTAAAGTAGTCGATTTTTAAAAGATAGAATCTAAAACCGTAGTTAACGACGCCCACGAACAAAGCTTGCCCTTGAACTATGAATTTTAATTCTTTTAATCTTTTAAACATCGACTTCTTTGGTTGTGTGATCAAAATTCGGAACTGATTGGAATTACCAGCGTTTACGGTAGCTTTTGTTGATTGGGATAGTCTTCAATGCACCGTACAGCTAGAAATAATTTCGAATCGTCCGCATCCAACTTATGTTCATCAGCCGGATGTAATACCCCGTCGTTAAAGTATAGCGAGAAAAGCAATGAGTCCATACGGCTACCCTGGGGTGCCCATACGAATGCGGAAATTTTCTATACTTAAACGATCTGCCATACATGCATCATTGGGTTTCAGTGCAGTGCAGTGCAGCGATTATAAACTATAAATCCCATTCAGACCCACGGAAAAAGAAGTTTTCAGCATTTTTGCAGCGTAGGGACACTGAAAATTTAAATAATAAATGTAATCCCAATATGAAATCAACCATCCCGGTACTCTCGGCAAATAAATATAGAATAAATGAGCATTCAGAAACGTTCAAAGTAAAATTTTTCCGTTCAAACTAAAGTGCTAATTTCTATTTCCGAAATCTGACAGTCTGCTTCTGTGTACAGGACAATTGCGTGGCTAGTGCTATGAGCCTCTGGGCCCGAATAGTCGTTCCCAATCGAGGTTTCACAACAGACGACGAGTTGATAGGTTTATCAACTCGTATCTCAAAGTCGGCTAGGATGGGCGCAGATAGAAACACTGCCCGTACTCAAAAAACTTTCACAAGCAAATTTTCACTCATTAATTCAGCATACTTCAACGTAATGCTCTCATTTCCTCAACCGGATCAATGCATAACCTGACACGTTTGATGCTTCTCGCCATAAAATTAAAACAAATCTGCGGATCCCTCCGTTTGGGTAAAGAGGAACGTTCATAGCACTTAATAAGCGTTGCTTAAATGACCCTGTCTTACCTAATTTCCCACTCTTTCCTTGTCACGTCTTATCCCACTCTGTTTGGATACTATAAACACCTTTGATCTCATTCTTCTACCATTCCCTGCGTCCATTGGAAAGACTACCGTTATAAAAAAAACAATTGATCGTCGTCGTCAGCAGCATTGAGCCGGGGTGGCACGTGCTCTTTCAAATAGTCATCACCACTTTTGCTCTGGTCGAGTCATCTAGCACATTGGGCCCCTCTCTTCCAGATGCCTGTAGGGTTGTTGAAGAGAACAGTTTTCGTCTCGCTGTAGTCTGCCCTCCTTACGACGTGTCCGGCCTACCGTAGCCTACCGAATTTCGCCAGATAGGAGTCTTCAGTGCCTGTTGCTCGTGATTGATACATCTCCACCTCTCTCCACTTTCAGTTTGTACTCTGCCAAATATTATCTGCAGCACTGTCCTTCCGTTCGAACACGACATAGGCGCGTAAGTCCTCCGTGATTTGGGTCACAGCTTCAAGTTCATAAAGAACTACCGGTCTAAAAAGGGTTTCTACATTGTCTACTTCATGCGTCTGCGTATGCTTCTTGTTCGTAATGTTTTGCGAACGGCAAAGTTGGTCTGATTCCCCGATTCTCTTCACTAGTGTTGTTGTCTACGGTCAGCGGGGATCCCAAATACACGAACTCATCTACCACATCTGGTTTGTCGCCATTAAAGGTTACCCGTTCGTAAGTGGTGCGCGTTCGTTTAATTTGAGCCTCTTCCATTCAAGTATTTATTCTTCGAAGCATTTATTTCGAGCCCAATCCTCCTAGTCTCCGCTGTCAGTCAGGCGTAGACTTTCTCCGCCATCGCAATGTAGTTGACTTTGATATCAAAGTCAACTGCAATGCCTAGGAGTTGGCTACCTTTGCTAAAATTCATGTCTCTAGTTTTGTTGCCCGCTCTTCGGATCTTCCCCTCAATGTTGATGTTGAAAACCATGCAGAATAAACCGTCACCTTGTCTCAACCTTTGCTGCGTCTCAAAGAAACTCGAGAGTGTCCCCGAGATGTCACGAAACACATTACTCGATCCAATGTAGCTTAGGGGGGCTCCGTAGCCACAAAGTTACCGAGTCTGCTTTGACAAGCGAGTGGTCGTGGGTTTGAATCTTAGTTGAATCAAGTCATTCTATGTCAAGTGACTTTAGCATGGGTTTATTCTCAGGCCCCTCATTTACCTTTCTTTCATGCTGAATTCTATATTTACCCACTGAAGCCTCTTGACAGTGCAAAAGTCCCTCCTATAGTTAAGTGTACTGGTCAGAGGAACGAATGAGTCCTCGCCAGGGACGGCTATAATATGGGATAGTAAGTGAGGACTAAGTGGGTAAAGTCAAGCGTTGAAGGAAGGGTAAACCCCAATACACACAAGCACGCATAAAATTTCATAAGCATTTCGCTCATTCAATAGCGATTATAGGGTACGGGAGGGTATTTTAAGCCCATTTAGCGGTAGCCGTAACAATATTCAGGAATTATGTTGAAACTATATTTATTCGAGACAAGATTTTTATACCAGTTGATAGAATGATATTTACTGAATATCGGCGTGTATTTTGGTCTTAATGAAACGCTACTGAATTTAAGTTATAGTCGCGAGAAATGATGAAGTCGCTGCGGCTAAATTGGGCCCATTTTCTATAGTGGTATCTGTGTTTTTTAAATCCGGCAGGCCGAAAAAGCCTGCACAGGGATTACTGTTTTTCAAAAACAGATCAAAAGACAGAACGATGGATAACGTGTCGGTATTGCCTACATACCGGCTCATTGACGATAAATAGTTTTGCAGTGACAACTAGCTGCTAGCTGCTGACGCTAGTGTATCATTGGATCATTCATATACACTAGCACCAGAAGCAAGTGGTTGTCGATTGCTTCGGTTTGTTCAGACTAATTACGTGCTAGTGGAAAAATAGAGGTTTTGATGTTTATCTTCTTATACAGTAGGATTTCGAATTTGGCAACAAATACGTGTCGCCTATGTTGCCAAAATCGAAACCGTGCGAAAATCGAGACCCTTTTTCGATATAAAAAAATTTAATGAAAATGCTTTAGAAGTGGACTAAATATCATTAATCACCGATTGCAACCTTTTTATGTTTAAAAAGTCCGACAAGAGCTATCCGTCCGGAGCAAATAAGTTATTGACACCCTGCGGTAAGACGTAGTCCTACGGCAATAAAAATATTATTGTTCGAAACCATATAACTTTTTTTCATAAACATACTCAGGGCATCAATTTTTCGTGATTTAAAGCATGTATGCGAAAACTGATTGATATTTAAGCATATTTTTGGAAGAAAAATATCTTGTGTTGCCAAAAACGGATACTTTTGTTGCCAAAATCGAGGCATGCCAAAATCGAACCATGCCAAAATCGAAATCCCACTGTATATAAAAATGGATTTCTGTCGGGATGTTCCTTATAGAATCAAAAACTACTGAACCAATCGGCGTGAAAATTTGCATGTAGAAGTTTTTGGGGCCAGGAAAGGTTTTAGTGATGGTTAGAGACCCCTCCCCCAACTAAGAGGGGGGGGGGGCTCCCATACAAATGAAACACAAATTTCTGCATAACTCGAGAACTAATCAAGCAAATAGAACAAAATTTGGCATGTGGTTGTTTTTGGTGACAAGAATTTATTCTATGGTAAATTGAGACCCCTCCTCTCTTTAGAAGGGGAATTATGTCTCCTCTCCCCTTTAAGAGGGGGGGCTTCCATACAAATGAAATGCAAATTTCCTCATAACTCGAGAACTAATCAAGCAAATGGAACCAAATTTGGCATGTGAAGGTTTTCGAAGACAAGAATATTTTCTATGGTGAATTAGGACCCCACCCACTTTAAGAGGGGGGGCTCCTGTACAAATGAAAAACAAATTTCCTCATAACTCGACAACTAATTAAGCAAATGGAACCAAATTTGGCATGTGGGTGTTTTTGGAGACAAAATTTTTTCTATGATGAATTGGGACCCCTCCCAGTTTAGAAGGGGGGGCTCCTTTACAGATGAAATACAAATTTCCTCATAACTCGAGAACTAATCAAGCAAATGAAACAAAATTTGGCATGTGAAAGTTTTCGAGGGCAAAAATATTTTATATGGTGAATTAGGACCCCTCCCCACTTTAAGAGGGGGGGGGCTCCTATACAAACGAAATACAAATTTCTTCATAAGTCGAGAACTAATCAAGCAAATGGAACAAAATTTGGCGTGTGAAAGTTTTCGAGGGTAAGAATATTTTCTGTGGTGAATTACGACTCCTACCCACTTTAAGAGGGGGGGCACCTATACAAACGAAATACAAATTTCCTCATAACTCGAGAACTAATCAAGCAAATGGAACCAAATTTGGCATGTGAAGGTTTTCGAAGACAAGAATATTTTCTATGGTGAATTAGGACCCCTCCCCACTTTAAGAGGGGGGGGGGCTCCTATACAAACGAAATACAAATTTCTTCATAAGTCGAGAACTAATCAAGCAAATGGAACAAAATTTGGCGTGTGAAAGTTTTCGAGGGTAAGAATATTTTCTGTGGTGAATTACGACTCCTACCCACTTTAAGAGGGGGGGCACCTATACAAACGAAATACAAATTTCCTCATAACTCGAGAACTAATCAAGCAAATGGAACCAAATTTAGCATGTGGGTGTTTTTGTAGGCAAGAATTTTCTCTATGGTGAGTTAGGATCCCTATCCACTTCAGGAGGGGGGGCTCCTACACAAATGATTATACAAATTTCCTCTTAACTCGAGAATTGATCAATCAAATGGAACCAAATTTGACACGTAAGTGGTTTGGAGGCAAGATTTTTTTCTATGGAGAATTGAGACCCCTCTCCTCTTTAGAAAGCGAGTTATGACCCATCTCCCCTTTAAGAGGGTGGGCTTCCATACAAATGAAATGCAAATTTCCTCTTATTTCGAGAACTAATCAAACAAATGGAACAAAATCTGGCATGTGGGAGTTTTAGATGGCAGAATTTTTTTCTATGGTGAATTACTACCCCTCCCCCTTTTAAGAGGGGGGCTCGCTACAAATGAAATACAAATTTTCTTATAACTTGAGTACTAACCAAGCAAATGGAACCAAATTTGGCATGTGGGGCTTTTAGGGGGCAGAAATTTTTTCTATGATGAATTAAGACTCCTCCCCTGTTTACGAGGGGGGGCTCCCATACAAATGAAATTCAAATATCCTTATAACTTGAGAAGTAATCAAGCAAATGGAACCAAATTTGGCGAATTTATTTTATAATAGTTAGAGACCTCTCACCCCTGGGGTAGGGGGATCTGGACTCTCATACAAATAAAACAGATTTTTTTGCGAAACTCAAAAACTAATCGAACTCGAGAACTTCGAGACTGTTCCATAAAACATTAGTCATTAACAAGACCACAAAAACTGTCTATAGTAACACTAGATCATTCAGGACGACACGGCCGCGAGTGTTGCCGGCGACCCGCCGTCGGAAGCGCCGACCAGGGGGGGAGGCAACACCCCGCAGAAATCACTACTGTTAGGTTTATTTGTTTTCCTAGGTCTACCTGGGTTCCCTGGAACGAGCGACAGCGAGTAAGGAGAGGATCGCGAAATGGTACTTCCCACAAAAAAATTTTCCATGAATGGGTACATTCCGTTTAAAGTTTTTCGCAAAATAATATTCGGCGAAATGTTGTACAATCATGGCGAATATTACTATCCGCTTTCTGCCTATGCAATGAGGGGACAGGGGAGTTGTTTTCTACTTTAGTGTGAGGGAAAATTGCAAATTTGTATATTAAACTACCCATTCCTGGTAACTAATAAGCATTAACATAAGCAGCAAATCAGCGTATCTGGCATTTTATAATGCACGTTGTTGTATATTAGCTTTTTGACTGCACAGGTGCTGTAAATTGGCATCCAAAATTGTATTCAAATTCTTCGTGTGGGTAATTAGCTGTAAATCATCATTGTCAGCACTATAAGAAGGTTATCAGTAAAGTAGCTGCATATTTTGCCAAAATAGCATTTAAGTAGCATTTTGGCCTACATTTGAATAGCATTGGTGATGCTTATTGGTTACCTGGGATGCTTTCATAGTTACGTAACTGCCAAAATGAATCATCTAAGGTTGAACTCCTCAGAAACTTGCAAAACTCGACATTGTGACAAAAATCATCCGAGATTCATGATTTATGTACAACACAGGTTAATTTGTGGCAATACGAAGTTTGTCGGGTCAGCTAGTTGAATAATATTTAGCAAATTACTTACATTTTTATGAAAATAGTTATAACACATTAAAGCCTATGAGTGCTACATTCGTTGCAGTATTGTTATATAGCGACAAAGTTTATATTTGGGAAAGCGTAGCAAAAAAAGGTAATATGCCGAATTCAGTAGCATGCTGGAAATACCCTGCCGTACCCTAGCAAAAAGAAATGCAGTGCAGGTCATACAGCAAACATCCGGGTGATATCCCAATAGATCAACTACACTGGTCGCAGTGATAGGTCTACACATGAAATGTAGTGACAGTCGCATCAGTTTCTCCGGCAAACTGTGTTCGTGCGCTATCTGACATATCTGGTCTCGATCGACTGTATCGTGTGCTTCTTTGAAATCAATAAAGATGTGGAAGATCTGTCGAATGGTAAAAATTTAGCGTGCAGTGGCGCGAGTCCCCATGAAGCCCCCCTGCTAATTCCTACGAAATATTGGAAAACCGGCGTAGCAGCATCTGGGGTGTACCTTATAGGCGGCATTTGCAAATGCTATGCCACGTTAGTTGCAGTAGTCAAGCCTGTCACCCTCTTTGTAGATGGGACCAACTACCTCTTCCATCCATTCTTCCGGTAGCTTCTTCTCCTCCTCCCAAATCATGTGAAGTGCCGTGTAGAGTGTAGAGCCGTTGCCAGCGTTTCTCGGTCCTGTTTTTAAAGCTCTGCTGGTAAGTTGTCCCTACCTGCGGATTTATTGGTCTTTAGCAAACCGATTCCGAACCGATTAATTTCTTGGAGATCAGCTGTTGGAGTATTACTACCTTCCATGGCCAATGGGCACTTCTAGGTAAACTTCTGTTCCGCTCCTTCTGTAACTTCGCCATTGAGGTGTTCATCGACGAACTGCTTCCATCTGTCGATCATCTCGCGCTCGTTTGTGATCAGATTCTTGCCCTCGGGTTTCGGTGTGAAACCCATACGAGTTTGTAAAATTAAATTGTAAAATTGTAAAATTTGCGCGTTGTTATTCTAATTCTTCACGATCTCTGTCCTCCTTTTGGTCCTCCTACTTTTTACTCCTCAGAATCGTGGTTAACTGGTTATTCGCTCGTCGATATTTGGCCAAGTTCTCCCTAGTAGCAATTCTAAGAGAATTTCCGATGTATCGCTTGTTAGTATTCCGTATACTTCGGGGTGTGACACCTAGTGTGGTAGCGATCTCTCTGTTGGCCGAGCGTATTCTGCACCAATCGTCTTCGAAACAAATTGATATTTCTACCATTTGGCAGTACCTTTCGAAGGCCAATAAATGCCATTTGACAGAAAATGTTGCATGTTTTACTCTAAACCACGTCACTAAATAAACCTGGTAGCTTAGCAACACTACCCATACACGGGATCTTTACTCTACAAAATTTCACTTAGACGCCACCTCGTGTTTTTGTTTTGGCTTATTATTATATATTTAGCTTAGTTCTTTACCGGTATTCTTAGCTGTTTGGGATAATGAAAGCATAACTAATTCATCTACATTAATCATGTTCCCCATTACAGCTAATCATTTTTAAATACTTCTTGCTAACATTTGCAATCGTGATCTCTTCATGTGATTCTATTCTACGATATATGTTCAAACACCATGAGAAATACACACCTCATTTTAGTTATGCACTCATCTCACGAGCGATACCTAATCCTGCGAAATGTGCATTTTAACCTATTCCCCACCGAAACTGCCTCGCACCAATGAATGCATCGGCAGGGCAATGTTAACTATACAATTAAAATATTATCCAACGAAAGCAACCTCAAATTGGGTAACTTTCATTGAGTAACCAGCACCGGCAGTTCCCGCTGCCATTCTATCGAATTAAAAGATACTTTCGTATGCAACGTATTCAACGTGTGCAGTATGATCGCGTCAACGGATTTCCACTTTGCAGTAGGTACGTAGGTACGTACGCCTGCCACCCAAATGGCCCACCACCATAAGTGATAAAAATGAACCGAAAGAACACCAATCTGCGCCGACTCCAACGAACCAACAAACGCGCCATTCGTGGGCTACAGGCTACAGCGGCGGTGGTCGGCCTCGGCATCGGCACGGCAGCAGGCTTTCGTGCGAGAGTGTTGGTGTTACGCTGGCAATTCGCGACCGACGGACGTCTTCCAGCAGGCGTCTCAGTCTGCTGAGAACGCCGTTCGCGACTGGTTCCGATTTTCCGCTAACGGTTGCGTTCGCGCTCGCGGTGTGTTTTTTCCTTTCCTCCTCCTGACAGGTGGTGCATCTGAACGTGCATATCTGTGTTCTTCTGGTGAAAGTGGGTGCGTTCTTCCCGTTGATTTTATCAAAGATTTTCACTCGCGATGCAATTTGTTGATGAGTGATGTGTGCTGCGAGCAATTAGAGAAAAGTCTGATCAACTGTGATTGTGTTTAAACAAGTGTTCAGTGTCGATAAAAGGTTTGCGAATTTTGCGTCAGCTGACCTCCACTGGTTTTCACCTTTCTTTGATGTGATAGGAAAACTCTTATCGGAATTCGTTTTGATCCTGGACTCTAACAATATGTTCGAAACAATGGGTCATCATCGTAGGAATGCTCCATAGTGTGTCGTAAAAAGAAAATTTTTTATCTGCGCCGTCTAGCAATCGATATTCTCGCATTTCTTTGCCACGAGAGGACCATAAATAGGGATATAGCAGAGATACTCTTAATGCCAAAGAGCAGTCGTATGCAACATTGACCGTGGATAGATTCGGCGAAGGGACTCGTGGATGGGGAGATGTTGAATGTATTTCCGTTCTGCTTACCAACAGTGAAGGATATACTGGTGTAGGTTTGTTTTCATCGGTCCTGCCCTTGTAGTGGTGACATTTATTGCAAGGAACACGCGGAAGGAACAGTCCAACCCTAACCGGAAAGCAACGCAGTAAAACGCTAATGGTGGTGGGTTGGTTTCCCGTGGGTGAATGGATCAGATGATTCACGCTTTTTTGTTTACTCTCTCCATCTTCTTCATAGTAATGTCATGGTTTTAGGAACATTACATTTGATGTTATCGTCCTGACAGTTGGAAGTGGGTAGTATTTTCCAATCATCCATTAGTGCAAATGTCATTACGATAACATATGGACAACTTTAAGCCAATAGCTGTCAAAACGAATTCTGAAATCAATCCAGTGACCAAATTCCGTTCAAAATACAGTAGTCCCCCCAATAAGGACGCTAATAGGGACCGCGTTAATGGAAACCGTGTTAATGGAGTCTACGTAGCATATGGGAATTGACTTAATTGGTTCCAACATGGAATAACTCGTGATCCTGACCATATAGACGGTTGGTGTCTTCGACAAAGTTGTTCAGTACATCAACGGGTTTTCAGTAGATTATAGTATTGCGGAATTGTCTCACTACGTGGCGCTAGCGTATATGTAATATTTTTGTATAGGCTGCATCTGGCGCTGCAGGCTATCTAGAAAGTTGCGGCCTTCGGGAAGGTTGCTCAAATGACTGCCACCTCCAAGATGGCATGGAAAAAAGCGCAGAACTGACTCACTACGTGGCGCTAGTGTATATGTAATTCTCTTATGCAGGCTGTATCTCACGCTGCTGACTATCTAGCAAGTTGCGGTTTTCGAGAAGGTTATTCATATGACTGAGACCTTCAAGTAGGGATCGAAAATATTGCAGAATTAACTCACTACGTGGCGCTAGCATATATGGAACATTCTTATACAGGCTGTATCTTGCGATGATGACTATCTGGAAAGTTGTGGTCTTTGGGAAGGTTATTCATATGACTGCCACCTTAAAGATGGTATGGAAAATATTGCAGAATTGTCTCACTACGTGGCGCTAGTGTACATTTAATCCGCTTAGGCAGGCTGTATCTCGCGCTGCTGGCTATCTAGTAAGTTGCGGCCTTCGAGAAAGTTATTGCAGAATTGTCTCACTACGTGGCGCTAGTGTATATGTAATCTTCTTATGAAGGCTTTATGTTGCGCTGCAGTGAATATAAAATATCTGATAAAACCATGCAACCAATTCACATTTTGTAAAACATTTTATGCCCTACTAGCACAGTTGTTATAAACTAGTTGTGGTAACCGATTAATGACTGATTTCAGTCATAAATAGGTTGCAGCAACCAGAAGTGATGAAAGTGTGCTACTTAGGTGTCCTGGTCTGGAAATTTTTTTGAAGAGGGGGGCAAGAAAAAGATAATAACATCAGACCGTCAATAACTAAACAAAAAAGAAAAAAACCAGTGTTTATTTTTCCATATATTAAAAATTAAATACAAAAATTTTGTACATTACTTAAATTTTTGTTGAAACCTAACAAAGCAAAATTTTTCGACTCATCCTGGTAAGCATCCTGGTAGAGATGAACCAGTTTCATTATAGTGGTTCAACGGTAACCACGAAATAGTATCATGATCTAATCATCTTTTGAAATGGCAGTTTAGGTCCCTACAACTTTTTTACATGGAACGCATCTGCTCACCGGCGTGCCCAGAGGTGGGACTCCACAATTGCAAATCAATGCTGACCTTTATGTTTATGCTATTATGTTCAGCATGCTTTTTTTTAGAAGAAACTCGTATATCTCCCACAGTCCTCGCAAAAATAATCCATCGGGTTAGTCTACCATCTATCCGTAAATGCTACTTCCTAAATGGCCAGAAAAATCTCACCGTCATTTGAATAACCTTCTCGAAGACCGCAACTTGGTATACAGTCAGCAGCGCGTGATACAGCCTGCTTAAGAAGATTACATATATGCTAGCGCCACGTAGTGAGGCAATTCTGTAATATTTTCCATCCCTTCTTGAAGGCCTCAGTCATATGAATAACCTTCCCGAAGACCGCAACTTTTGAGATAGCCTGCAGGGCAAAATATAGCCTGGTTAAGAATGTTACATGTACACTAGCGCCACGTAGTGAAGCAATTCTGCAATATTTTTCATACCATCTTGAAGGTGGCAGTTTTATGAATAACCTTCCCGAAGACCGCAACTTTCCAGACAATCAGCAGCACGTGATACAGCCTACTTAAGAAGATTACATATATGCCAGCGCCGCGTAGTGAGGCAATTCTGCAATATTTTCCATCCCTTCTTGAAGGTCGCAGTCATATGAATAACCTTCTCGAAGACCGCAACTTGCTAGATAGTCAGCAGCGTAAGATACAGCCTGCATAAAAGGATTAAATGTACACTAGCGCCACGTAGTGAGACAATTCTGCAATATTTTCCATACCATCTTTAAGGTGGCAGTCATATGAATAACTTTCCCGAAGACCACAACTTTCCAGATAGTCATCATCGCAAGATACAGCCTGTATAAGAATGTTACATGTACACTAGCGCCACGTAGTGCAGAAATTCTGCAATATTTTTCATACCATCTTGAAGGTGGCAGTCATATGAATAACCTTCCCGAAGGCCACAACTTTCCAGACAGTCAACAGCGCAAGATACAGCCTATACAAGAATGTTACATATATGCTAGCGCCACGTAGTGAGATAATTCTGCAATATTTTCCATCCCTACTTGAAGATCTCAGTCATATGAATAACCTTCTCGAAGACCGCAACTTGCTAGATAGTCAGCAGCGTGAGATACAGCCTGCATAAGAGGATTACATATACACTAGCGCCACGTAGTGAGTCAGTTCTGCGCTTTTTTCCATGCCATCTTGAAGGTGGCAGTCATTTGAACAACCTTCCCAAAGGCCGCAACTTTCTAGATAGCCTGCAGCGCCAGATACAGCCTATACAAAAATATTACATATACGCTAGCGCCACGTTGTGAGACAATTCCGCAATACTATAATCCAATGAAAACCCGTTGATGTACTGAACAACTTTATCGAAGACACCAACCGTCTATACGGTCAGGATCACGAGTTATTCCATGTTGGAACCAATTAGGTCAATTCCCATATGCTACGTAGACTCCAATAAGGACGTTCGACCGCGTTAATGGAATCACTCGAGACCGTCCTTAATGGAAACGTCCTTATTCGAAACCGCGTTATTCGGGGGACTGCTGTATTATTATTTTTCTTGTGAAGTATTATATAGGAAAGGATAGCAGCAGTGTATGTTTCCTGTGCAAACTGACATGTTATGAAAAAGTTTTAAATCCGAAACATATCGAGTGATTAACCAGTAAAACCAGTGAATTTATACGATCACAGTAGCCTTCCGATAAACAGTTTGGCCAAAAGTCAATGTTCGTTCCCGGTTCAAACTCGCAAAAAGTGTCCACGCAAAAGCCAACGACGACGGACGGAGGCGACTCTCCCGACGGACCGTGCGTCGATGCCGCCCGGGACTCAGCCTACTGTCCACCGGACAGCAGTGCCCTTCCTTTGCCACCGGCACGCGGGACCATAGCGGCACTGGTTAACAGGCGGCAGGTGGGCATTCCACAGGCGGCTCCTCGGACGCAACCACCGACACCGAAGCCTAGATCAGGTATTCTGTCAATTTGTGAGTGCCAAGTTTCTGTAATTATGTGAGCCTTTTTCTTCGGTGTACGCTAAAATGTTGTGTGCTGGTCAGTTTTGAACCGTTCGAAGTAAGATCTTTCGCTGAGTTTTGATTTATACCAAGTCGTAACAGAAAATGTCTGTTGGGGAGGTAGTTAAAGAGGTGGAGTTCCAGTAATCAATAATAAACGGTTATTTTCTAATATGATTTCACTATATTTACCACACGAAACGGTTTTTACCGGAAAATCAGTTTAAAGGAAACTGCAGCATTTCAGACAAAAGGCATCCTGCTCCCATAAATTTTGAATTGAAATCAAAAAGACACGATTATAAAATTCAGAAAACAACAAAAATGAAATTCGATTGTTAGGGGTTTTTAAAAATTTCACTTCTGAGTCACGGCAGGAAAATTAATGACCGATCATGCGCCGTGGTCAGTTTTTCAACCATAACTTAGGGACGAACAAAATATCGTGAAATTATGTTATTAAAAGACTAGGAGTTAGCGAACAATGAAAAAGTTAAGAAAATCTATCATTTAGAACACAGTCGTTTGACTTTTTTGTAGAGTTTGCATCCGTGGAGTATTTTATGGCAAACTTTTTTCCGAGATTTTTGATAAAATTTGTTGGTAATTTTTCAAAATAAAATCTTTATTCATCTTTATTCTACATTCATTTTGAAATGCAATGAGTTTTTGATAAAGGTAATATTCACAAAATTTAAGTCTTTTCGCAAATTTTTTACTACTAAAATGCAATGCAAATGAAAATAATTCTTGGAACATCCAAATTTCGGAAAAGCATACTCGAAAAAAATGATTTTTTTCACAAAAATTTGACATTAGCGGTCACCAATTTTACTCTGTGTTGTGTGTTTATGTTTTTTGAACTATTTAATATTGTTTGCGCTATTAGTTGTTTACAATTTTTAAAATTATTTTGAAATAATGAACAAATTTATGGCGCCGCTTTTGGAATGGAAAATGTGCTCTGGTGTCGTTACCAACTATGTCAAAGAGATTTGTCTTATATCGAGGTGAAAATTGTCTTATATCGAATCGTCTTATATCAAGGTTGTTTTATAACGAGGTTGTCTTATATCGAGGTATCCCTGTATTTAATTTTTAGTTTCATATTCCAATTTTCTCGGACATCACTTATTTCTAAGCTTCTACAACTCTTAAACACAGGTTAAAGAATGCGCAAATTACATGCACCGAACATCGACGAGCGATATGTTCATGAGCATAGAGAAAAACGAATTTCAATTCATCTTTACGAATGAACCACATGTATTCACGCTTCATAGTATCACAGAATATATGAATATGGCACACATCGCAAACGTGCAAAACAAAACGATTTGCTGATTCAAAACATTACTTTAAACTATTGCCTGATAGCATTGGTATCTATTGGTGATACTATTTTGGACCCTTCCGGGGATCCCCGGCTATCCTAATTCGCCAAATCGGTCACATTCAGCAATGAAATGAAATCATAAGCAGTTCATAAAGAACGTTCATCGATTCAAATATTAATTTTTTCGCGAATTCTCCAATCAAGTCAATCATTATGGAACAGATTGTTTTGTGCAAATGAAAAATAATCATCTCTTTGCAGTCGAGAAATATTCAAATCGTTTGTCTGATAGTATTTTTTCACAAACACTGAGAAAAATTTAAAATGGAAAAGTATTGTCTTCTTCAAAACACGAGTTTCGTTAAGACGTTCCAGGTAAAACGCTAGACAAAATAATATACAAAAATAATATAAAATGATCCTAAAATAACTTAAAACTGATCCAAAAATTACATCAAAATAAAAAAGACAAAGCATAGTGACATAAAAGTGACACAATGAAACGAAAGGGATATAGAGTAGGGTGGAGCAGAAGTGCGACGTTTGAAGTTGTCATCAAATTTCATGAGATATAAATAAATACAACAATAAAACATATTTTACTTTGATACAATAACTCAATATTTTCACATTCAGCTGTAAATCATCTATCTTTATTTTTATATTTAAGTGCCGAATCGCACTTAAAATCTTTTGCTTGTGGGGCAAAACACTAGTTGGGCAAAAGTGCGAAGCATGAATCCATGAAATTGCAACAGCAGAACCCAACAAATTCATAATATCTTCAAGATGAAATAAGTTTCCGACAAGAATATTCTCAATTTACACCTTTTTTATTTTCCGCTGGTGTACTGCAGCCTCCGCCAGATCGAAACTTTACCAAACGTTTTTTTTTGTTTTACCAGGGGATAGACACTGTTTTGCTTCGGCCAGCATATGTAGAGCACACAGTCTCCTGCAGATCTTCCATTTTTAGTATCTGTAATATAGTGCCTAAAACTGTATATAATTACCTATGCATTTTGCCTCGTCCATGAATCGAACTTTTGTCCCGTCCGTGAATCGCACTTTTGCCCCGCTAGGCACATGACGGGGTTAGATCCAATTATGGAAAATCGAAACAAGTTTTGTTGATTTTTCTCACCACATCTTCAAAAATGATATGTAAGTGATGTAAAACTCCGCTACAATTTTTCAACAAGTAATATCCTCCTGTTGATATCGTATTTACCGTAGAACGAAATATTACACTAAAACCACTCTAAAATAACATTTACCCATAACTCCGCAACTATGCTTCGTAAACAACAAATGTTTACGATAAATTCGAGTAATCACCCATCCATCCCAATCTAGTTAATTTACTTGGAATCTGTACTGATAAATTATTGAATCGCACTTTTACCCCCATCGAACTTTTTCCTCTCTTTACTGTATAAACAGTACAAAAATGTGGCACAAAAATGATGATAACGAAAATATTTAAAAATTATACGAAAACGACACAAAATGTTACAAGAAATAACATGTTTAGAACTTAAACAATAATGACACAAAAAGAATAAATAAAAAGAATACCACATAGCCAGTAAACCAATGAAAACAACTGACACGGAAATGAAAAATGATACTAAAATATATTTGGTTATTTCATTGCTTGAAAAGTTAAATGTATCAAACAGAACACAATTCTGAATCGCAGCTTATTTAAAAAAATGATATACCGTGACCGCTCCCAACTCTGCGCAGGTCCAAATTCTGCGCATTTTTCTTTATATATGTATTTTTCAACATTGTGCATAACTATGACCATTGTGTTATTTTTTAGAAATCTCTATTGAATATTACGCCATTATTCTCAAAAAGGCCATAATTAGACAGCGAAATAAATTGAAGTGAAACTGAAAGTATTTTATATGTCAGAAAACAACGTCGTTCGCGCCAACGCTAAGACTGTCATACTAGAAAATTAACAAATTTATGATCCAAATTCTTTGCAAAGATCAAATTACCCAGCACAATTAGAAAGAATAATTAGTTTTATTCATGTTTTAGACCAAAAGAGTGATTATATGCGTTGCTTTCGTTGGAAAAATGCGATGCAGTAGTGCGCAGATTTAGGCACAGATTATGTTCCAAATTCTGCGCAGTTATGTATCCTGCGAAGAAATCGCGAAAGAATACGCAACCTCATCCAAATGGCTGAGGCATAGAGGCATGAAAATTCAAGTAGAACCTTTAACTTGCATTGATTGAAATCCTGTGTTGCGGCTCGGGGCCCGAACGTACGAGCACCAATTCATGGAACCATGTCTTCTGATTTTTTTGAATGTCTAACTTCATGGAGCTACCAGGGAGTAGGGAAGTGGTTTCCATATGAAAACACAATTTTTAGTATTAGTCTAAAGTGTAATGCTCAGTATGCAGAAAACCCGAATCAACTCGCCCTTCACGTTATCGACAATAAAATATTTAAAATAAGCCAATCAAAATGATAACAATATTCCTGTGGCACCTGGCCAGCACAAGAAGGCCAGATCATGGTTTTAATTATGGTGATTGCTAATGCCGGATTTTTGATGTGCTTTCAGCGTATAAGGACTTAAACGACATGGTATGAGTGTTTATTGTTAGTTTTTAGGTGCGCAGAATTAGGAACAAACATGCGCAGAATTAGGAACATAGTTAAGAAAGTGCGCAGAATTCGGTACCGGGGATAAGTTTACAAAACGAAAAATATACTCAATTGTTGGTCGACTTTTAATTCTCATGTTTTTTACCAGATATTATAGCCGTAGCATTACATGTTGCTGCTATCAATGTTATTAATATCTAGAATACTTATAATAGCGGAAAAATCATAAAAATGTCTTAACTGCGAAGAATATGGTACATTCACGGTAAATCATTGTAATTTCATGTAAAAAATGACACCGTAACGATACCAAAATAACGGCATGCCACTAAAATGGTGTAAAAAGGACACAAACGAAGACGAAGAAATTATTCAAAATGATTCAAAATATGATTCAAAAATTACAGAAAGAAAAATAGAACATCGACACAAAAATAATACAAAACAACAAAAAATGTTGAAGGTCTGTGCCTAGGGGCACGAACGAGGGGCTCACGTAGGACTACGAATGCATCTGTATATTAGTTAAATCTGTTACTTAGAGTTTATAGTTCCACTTTCATCAGGCCACAATCACACTGTTTCTGGTGTTTGACGACGATATCGCACGTTGAAAATGTTTGTGGGATTGGTAGCACTAGTCACCCAGTCAGCATTTTCGTATGTACAATTAGATTGAAAATAAGAGTTACGTACTGATATGTATCTAACAAAATCGTATTCGACGCCTAAAAGCCGCTCATCCGTACCATTTTGGAGGCGATATACGCACTGAGGAATGATTTTGTACGATACGCTTATATAGGTTTTTCAATACGATAAGATCCGATTAAACGCGATCAGCTTCACACAGCTATACAACTTTGTGCTGAAAATCGTATGTTTGTCAGCTACTAGCATTATAAACGATAGAATATCAACTTGTGTTGAGAGACATTTACGATAATTTTCGTACATTGATATACGAGTTGGTGCTGGCTGGGCAACTTTTGGTAACTGGTTTAAAACGGATCGTGCTCAAAACATAAAATATTTGTCATAGGATGCACAACTTATGGTTGGACGGAAAAAATAAATAAATAATCTGGGTTATCATTTGCCACTGGTTGACTTCCGTCAATTTCTTTGCAAATAGTTGATATATAGCACCATTTATTGTGATGGTAATACAATCGAAAGTATGTAAACAATTGCGTGCAACTAATTGAAAAGCAACCTATTTTCGGATCAGACAGTAGTTAATTCTTCCTCACTTTGAAAATTGCTGCATCACGTCACCTGTATGAATATTTTGTTACCCCTTTTTCATATAAGACATCAGTTTTGAACAAATTCTTTCAGTATATGGATACAACCAGGGAAAAAATAGGGTTGGTCTCTCACATTTTTATAACTGTTCACTTTCGATTTCGATTGAGTTAGATAATATCAATGAAAATGAACACAAAGATGTTCAACACAGGTACAGAAGACAATATGAAAATGTATAGAACTATGCAAATAACAAAAATGATTCAAAAATAATACAAAAATGACATCAAAATGCACAAAATAACAAAATGATACAAAATCTATACAAAAGTAACACAAAATAAAGTAAAATTAGTACAGTGGATTCATTGAAAAGTTAATTGTTCGGAAAAGTTAAGCGAATATTAGCTCTCATGCAACAGTCTAAGATGTTAATTTTTTCCTTGAATTTTCGGAGTGTTTGAGCAGAATCCATAAAAATTGAGAGTATACTTAATTGTATTCCAATTGCATGCAATTTGAAGCTATATTCTATGAATAAAATTATGAGCAAAACATCTATTACGCATTGCAAAAATTGTGGGCCATTTTTCAACCACATTCTTTTCTGTTTTTATGCTGAATAATTTACGGGTAGGTAGTGACAACGGTTGATTAACTTCAATTAATCAACCATGATAGTGGCATTATAGGTATGTTGACGTATCAGAAACCCTTTCAAACTGATTTTTGCTACGATTTTTTTACGGTGACCGTACGTAATCAATCAATTATATTTGAACTTTATAAAAAAAACCTCTGTCTTGAACTGCATTGAACTGATTGATTGCCAAGATATAAACTTGTGGTCTAGCGCCAACGTGACTGTATCAGGAAAGCAATTAATTAGAACCACTGCAGCTGGCGCGAACGGCTCGATGACTACCGCTTTATTTCCCGGAAAGACTTCGGCACTTACAGATAGCGTTCGTTTTATACTTAATTGCTAAATCAATCTTCTTTCCCTATACCAAGGGGGTTGCAAACAGCTGGGTGTGAACCAAAAGCAATTAATTTGGAGAATGTTTCGCTTTCACGGTATAACATGGGAAGCCATAATTGCTACCTTCAAGGTTAATTCGCAAATGTGTAAAATGGTTTTTACCGCTAACAAACGAGGACCAGATAACCTTACCCTCAAATTTTTGCAGCGGTCTGGAAGACTAATGGTTGTAGTTAGGTGCAGCTCTATTTGGTAGTTCATGGACATACAAACCTAACGCGGTTTGATTCGATTGTGGGAGGTATTGTTTTCTCGATCCGACGACACGGAAGCCGGTCAGTGGCATAACGCGACCAAGTGCCGACACTGAAGGGGGCAAATAACGGTCCATTGTTCAACATGTTCTTCACAGATCTGCTAGCTTGCTGACCCGTGACCCGTAGACTCACTGAACTCGCAACATCGGTTTGAAGTTCGGAAAGCTACAGCAAGTGACACGTTTAAAAGCAATTCATTTACAAGCGGACGGTTTGAGTTGGCTCCAATCTGCCGTGTGGTGCTTGTTGTATGTCGAGGTCGTATGAATTGGCACTACAATGTGTAAAATATGGAACCCGCTTATCTGCAGTCACAGCGCGGTTTCTTTACTTTGTGTGCAATGTACATGAGCTTTTTTCATTTCAACCACAAAATTGTCTACAGCATTGGATGAAAAACGTACAATTCGAAATTGGTTGTATCCCCAAATTGTGCCAAACCACAAGCATCGCTAGCTGTGTTAGTTCAATTGCTACAAAACATATCATAACATTCAAAAACAGATTTGATTTTTTTCTTGTCTAAATATCCTTCAGAATACAATTAGTAAAAGCAAGCAATTATTTTGATGGCAAAACAGCTCGCACATATTTGGCATTCGCTTCAGCTCCGTTCAGTTACGTACATGTAGCAATAAAAACTTTGCTTACATTTATGGAACCTAGTTGCAGGATATCAGAGATATATAAAAAAAAGTCTCCGTTTATGGTCACATGATGCCAGAGGAATAGTTTTTCGTCCCATAAATTTCCTCGACATAAAGCGACTAAGCAGCTAGTAGCTTGCACTACCGTATCAAGATGTGTTCTTCCTTTCTGACCTAGATATGCCAGAAGGAAAATAAACTTTCCAACCAAATCGACCACCGGACGACCGACGGACAGCCGGTACGGTCTGCCGAGCTGTGGGCGTGGGACTGCTACTTCGAGCATTAAGTTTTGGCATGCAAGCTAAAGTAAGGCAACGTATTGCTAGTGCTGGAGGATATGCATATTTAATCTCGCAGTAATGGGGAAAGTGTTACGTACGACCAGGTATTGCTTCGATGTTGTTCCGTATTCTGGGTGATTACTTGCTGCTACTGGAATTGAAGCACGTTTTGGCTTTTTATTAAAATTTTCTAAAAAAAAAATTACTGCATGTTTGCGTTGAAAAAATAGTTATAGTCAATTCTATCCATATTCGTATTTAAAAAGATCTCCTAACCGAAATTTGAACATACGACGACTGGCTTGTTAGATCAGCTTCTGTAAGTTTCACCGACACTTTTATGATGTGAGTGGGCTGGTTCTAACGACATTTTGAACAGTTGACCCTCTTCAGCGTATTGCATCTTTGACAATAAAATTACCAAAATGAAGTTCACTATTCACCAGTCTTTTGTGGTAGAACTTGGCATATCTTCCGATTCATACACTTGTTCCACACTTCTTCTTTCAATTTATTGCCAAAAACTGATTGCAGACTCTTACGTTCAAAAACACTTAAAGCTTGTCCATCGCAAAATCCACTACAAATCATACCGCTTAAATGTATCGAACGCCGCCTTGAAGTCTACTAACAGATGGTGTGTCTGCCAGTATTTTGTAAAACAGAATGCTAGAGAAAACTTTATGTGCATTAAGTATGTATGTATGTATGTATGTATGTATGTATGTATGTATGTATGTATGTAGGAAATCCACCATCAGTCAAGGTCCTGCTAGTGTATGTGGGTAGACTTACAGTAGATCCAAATTTGATTGTCAAATGAATTTCACACTAAAGCTGTTGTAGAAGGACAAAAAGGGATTGGGCGGACCCACAAGCAGAGACACTTGTGCGTATTTCGGGATTATAAGAATTTCCTTCCAGCATTAGGATCCTGGGGGGAAAAGGGAGCAAACGTTTCTGGAGGTACTCGTCCCTGTAAATTTACCCGTTGATGGTAATCGTCGTATTGAACAGCTGGCTCGTCTTGCCGCACCCACAGATGGCCTTCCAAAGCTAGATCTTTGTAGCGAATTAGCCCACCTTTTTCATCCGTGCGTCCTCACGAACGGCCAATCATGATATGGCAATGTAAAACTCCTCCCGGCAACTGATTTGTAACTTTCTTGATGCAAGTCTCGTCTTCCATCATGATGCAACTCGGTTTCGTCAGCCACTCGCGGCCACTTAGCTTCCTGGCGTGGGGTTTGGCCACCGTATTTTGTTTGTCGTTCCGGTTCGGTGTCTTCCGAACCTTGTAGTCCTGGAAACCGACATGTGTCATCGTATTTTGGACAAACTGGATGGAAACATCTGCCTTCTTCGCCGTATCGCGTATATATGTAAATAAATAAATTAGGTAATCGCGATTTTAAAATTTCCACCGACGTTTGAACCTGACATCTTTCTGGCCTTCACCAGGTCAGCAGTCTTCGGTTTCCTGCCGCTGCACTATGGGCAAAAACGAGCCGAAAAACAGACGCAATTAAGATACGGCCTGCCGGCGGATAAAATATAGGTGGGCTTATGTAAAATTTTCCGAAGATGCTTTGAGAAAATAAAACATAAAATCCTAACAGTTTTGTGTAAAGAAGTCCGCAGAATCGAATAACGTTTACCTCGTTTGGTTTAGAGCACACTAATTTTTTTGGTTGAGGTCCTGCTTGGTATGGTCGGTTTGTTAATGGGAACTCAACCAAAAAATTATTGTACTCTAAACTAAATGGGGTAAGCCCTATTCGATTCTGTGGACTTCTTTACACAAAATTATTTGGTTTTTTTGTTTTATTTTCAAAAGCATTGCTTGGTATAGTTCGAAAAAGATAAAAGAATGTTAAAAATAGGGTAAAATGAGCAAAATGGGGCACTTGTCGATGTCAAACAGGAAAGCGGCGGGCACCACGCGATTCTCCGGTAAATTTTACATATTAAATTTGTTATATTCTATCAGCCTGCAGGCCGTATCTTAATTGCGTCCGTTTTTCGGCTCATTTTTGCCCATAGTGCGCTACCTGACTAGGTCTACCCGGGACACTGGTGAACGACAGATTTCCAAGTATTTCCTGATTCATTTCTGGAACGCAGTCGATGCATTCGCCACGACTCACATGATACATTTTGACGAATCTGCTTTTGCTCCGTAAACAAAGTTTTCAATGTGTCTCACTTTTTTCGAGTTCGCCAGTGACGGGCGCGAATATTATCTCCTCACACTCTATGTGTAGCAAGAGATGGTCGGGTAGCGGAAAATTTGCTCGAAACCCGCACCCGTACCCGTACCCGCCGGGTTCGAGTCGGGTTCGGGTATTGAAAAAAAAATAATTTGCGGGTTCGGGTCGGGTATGGGTTCTTAATTTTTGTTTTTGAAACCGGGTACGGGTCGGGTCGGGTGTCTCTAATGACCACATTTAACAGTAAAGATGGTCGGGTACCCGGGCTCGTCCCGTACCCAACGGGTTGCGGTCGGGTTCGGGATTCAAAAATAATAAACTTGAGGGTTCGGGTCGGGTACCGGTTTTTAATTTTTTTCTTAATCAGGTACAGGTCGGGTTCGGGTGTTCAAATTTTCATACCCGACCATCTCTGTGTACACATCCAACAAGTACGGGGTCTGCCTCGAATTCGTCGGCCTCTGTCGGGTTCTCTGCAGCATATTGCGTTTGTTCCCTACTACGCGGCCCGCGCACTGTAGCCTGTCCTGTACTGTAGTTTGTGTGTACTCAATATTTTGCATGATTCATGCGCCTTGCCACACGCTTTCTGATATACTAACTAGAAATGGTTGCAACACTTTACGCTCAAAACGCGTAGAGCTCGCAACTCCCTCAACGTCCACGCTGCATGATCGTAGAGTACTACGAAGTTGCAGGCTACGAGACCGCAGCTTGCTACGTAATCTGTAAAAGCCCCGTGATAAACCTAACGTGACAAACAAGTCTAATATCTCAGCCACTATCCTGACGCTTGATTTTAAACCATCAATGGTAGCACGTATGACGTATCAGTTTGAACAGTTTTGTTAAAAAACCATGTTCAAACCTAATCTACCACTGCTCATTTTGTTTAACTAAATCGTACGCCGCCTTAAAATCTATAAACAAATGATAAATCTGCAAGTCGAATTCTCGGAATTTGTCGATGATCTATCGGATAGTGAACATTTGGTCTGTCGTGGAACGTCCCAACGTCGTGGAACGTTCAACGGTCTCAGTCAGATGGTCGGTCGAGTGTGTTTACAATTGCACCACAGCGCAGTTTACAGGGAGCACAAATGATTAGAGCGTTTTCAAACAACAGTACTGTACTAATGACATATCCCGGGAAAAGTTCTTGATACCGCAGAAGGGTATTTGATAATTAGTTTGAAAGATTTAATAGCTAAATGTAAAACTTAACCAAGTCTAGCCTATCACTTTTCTACAACTTTCAATGCCACTACCAATACAATTTGAGCATAATGTGAAGGAGAGTTCGTCTGCGATAATTCGTGGGAATAAATAAAAAGGAACAAAAACATCTAAGATAATCAGTTCTTCCAAGCCAAGCAGCTTGGCATTGAGTTGAACTGTGTGTACAGTTTTTAATTTCAAGACATAATGACAAATTATCTCGCTTTTCGTGTTGGAATAAATAGAAAAAGATACTATAAGAACACTTTACTGCCCATTAATCTTAAATTATAGTAATATGTCATAATGTGCCTGGGTTGTGCAAAATTTACTTTCCTGTGTCGATTGTTGATGGAATTTTAGCTACCTACAGGTTTCAGAGCTAAATTCACGAGTCGTGTGCGCACGCAATAACACCACTGACTGGCTGGCTGCGCCGAGTGCTGCACTATTTAGTGGTTGGTTCCGTTGGTGAATGTGACCGGAATAGGAAAATTAACGTCATTAGTCATTCAGAAAGCACGACTCAGTCTGGCCGGCTTGCGTTCAGCTCATGAACTAGTTCATGGCATTACGAAATACGATACCTAGCGTGCCAGATGAAGTAACAAGTCGGTTGTTTTTTGCCAATTCAAAATACGTTGATATCGCCTGCCATTTGATAGGCGGGAAATTTGAGGAAATGTTCCATTCATCTGGCGGTTTGCTTAGTCAATGTGGTCCCATTTAGACAGTTAGCGCCATGCGCACGTCGAATAAGTTAACCGGCTAAGCGCAGTGCAAATCGTGTATGCTTTTGTGTTGCTTGTATTATATCGCGTTTAAGCGACAACCCAACTAATCGACGCCTAATTTTGTTTCTTTCCTTTCTTCTTTTTGCAGTTTTACCAACCACACAAGTAGATAGCGTAAAGAAATCATGTGATGAAATAGGAAATAGTAGTAGCGGTAGCCATAGTCATAGCACAACAACCGTATCTTCGTCAGCGTCTTCGATGGCGACGGCAGCGAGCTCCTCGGCAGCAGCAAGCCAGCCCGCGGTCAGCAGTTCAAGACCCGCGACGAGAGCTTCCACATCGCTGGCACACTCAACGATGTACTCCAACTCTCCGAGGAACACCCTAAGACTGATTCCAGTAGATTTTTCACTGTTTGAGGTAAGTCCGCTAACGCAGCTAATTTTTATCTAACAAAATTATAAAACTAGAAGCTCTAATTTGCTACGAAGGATTCTTAATTTTACATGGCGTAATATAGCAAAAACTATCAAAGCAGTTTATGCTCGACCTGGCAAATTCAAGGCAATTCGGAGGGTTTTTATATTCTACACTAACCGGATAGTCGACAGCAATCAAAAGCCCCTTCTAAGCCAGGTTGCTACGAAAATTTAACCTACCAGCTATGTGTTTCTGTGGCTAGCATAACCGCACAGTTTGTGGTTATGCTGCTAGTTCTCTCGCCTGTATAGGTACTTGAATGGGCTACAAATTGCGGTCATGCGGTAACATGCATTTTAGCGTCAATTGGTCGTGCGAGTTTTGCGCGCCCTGTTGGTGCTGTTTTGAATTTGATCCAATTAACCGGATCCGACGGAACACAGTGCAATAATGGGCGTAGTCAATTTTTTTTGCCTTCGACCTAAACCTCAGCGCTAATGTGAGAAACGATTTGAAGCCATTTCATGCATTTTGATGGTTAAAATAATATTTATTGAAGCTATTACACCTAAATATTTCACGCTATATTTTTCCACTGAGGGAAGGGGCATGCCCACCATTAATTTTAAATGATAGAAACAGAAAACAGTCATAAAATAGTTTAATTCGATACTGCACAGATTTATTCGCATTTCTTGAATGTTATAAAAAATATATATGTTTTAGCATCGAGCTGTTTAGAAATTGGGATCGAATGGTAGAGTTATGCTGTTAATGCCCGATACCATTATGACCAACACAATTTTCTCGCCGGCAGGATGACGATTTCATAATCGATACAGCTCCAAACGGTGAC
This sequence comes from Sabethes cyaneus, assembly GCF_943734655.1. Classification (NCBI taxonomy): domain Eukaryota; kingdom Metazoa; phylum Arthropoda; class Insecta; order Diptera; family Culicidae; genus Sabethes; species Sabethes cyaneus. The sequence goes on along the minus strand of NC_071355.1, from coordinate 197,160,630 downwards.
TTCATCGATGGAAGCGTTGGCAGCAGCGGCACTAGTGCCAACAGCACCCTGCCAAGATCGAATGGCACCACTGGCAACGGGTACGGCAGCCGGTACAGTACGTTGACAGCCGGAAGCAAACGTCATGGCATCACCGGAACCAGTGCAGGATCCGGCGCACATCTCATCAACAACGAGAACAATCAGAACAACATCAATACCGTGCTGAGGCGGACAAGTGAGTGAACTGCAATTTATTTGATCTCTTGTGTTGCCTTGTTGGAATTCTCGCGCATCTCGATCTAGTGACATTGAAGCTCTCATGAGAATTCTCAAGCCAACTTGAGAACAACTTTTCCAAATATGTACTATTTTACTTGCTAATCTTTTTCATTCCTTTTTGACCTGCTTACCTTCTGGAAACAAAACAAAAAAAAACAAACGATTACATATCAACTTGTAACAGAGAATATCATTACACATGACGAGTACCATAGATTCTGTGATAAAGCACTTGAAAGTAAATATTCTAGTATCTATCAAATAACTGGCATGTTGTGTTAAACTTTTGATTGCACCTGAATTTTTATCATGCACGAGTAGTTAGAATTCGAACATTATTTTATTATTACGCACGAGCACTAAAACCTCCACCATGTTGGGTTGCACTATAAATATGAAGTCACCTTCTTATATTAGAGAAATAGTTTGTAAACACCCGTTTTTTGTGTTTGTTACTCAGCCTTTTTTCAAGTTGTTATGTACCTATAATTAAGATGCCCCAAAAAATCGACCTTTCAAAAAAATTTAGGACGAACATTTGTTTTATTAATATACATTTTACTTGTATTTTGCATTTTTTATGTATAAAAATATTTAGCATTGACTGCTGTAGTTGAACCCGGAGAATTTCTCCAAAAGTTAGACACTACACAATTTAAACTGGAAAATTTTGTTAGAGTAAAAAGCATAAGCGTTTTTTATATTTCCACGTGTATCCGGTACACGTTACTGGGTTTTATGCTTATTGTAAGACTGATGTTTCTGTCGTACTTATTATAGCACAGTTTGTTGCTCCGAACACTTGTTTGTACACTTGGCATCAAAAATACATTTTCTCTTGAAATTCTACGCGTTGTTTGATTATACTCATTGGAAAGCACAGTGACGCCATTGTCCTTGTGCCATTCTGTTTGGTCGAACTGAAATACAAATAGCTTGTTTGAATGAGGACAAAACTCTAGTTCAGGAATTTGCCCGAAAACGGCCTTGCAAATGACCTTGCTATACATATGATCCATAACGACGTAATCGTATTTCATCACCAAGTTCTTGAGAGCTACCTTCAGCTGCTGTTTACCTCCAGATTGTGTAAAGCGTAGCGTAGCTTGAGGTGTTCCTCAAGGCAGCAACATGGGACCTCAACTTGGATGTTGCGTTACTGCTCACTATTGGTTGCAAGTTAGAGTACGCTGATAACCTGAATCTGTTTGCCGTGATAGGAAATAAGGATGATTGCTCCCGTTGCAAGATTTTCTCGATTCATTTGCTGGATGGCGCAAATGGTACAAGTTCATTGTGAGTGTTGTCAAATGCGATGTGCTGAGTTTTCATTCGAAGTGGGGTTGCTCTCTATATTGCATACATTAAAATCATTAGTAGAAGAGTATTCTAGCTGGTACTCACGCCTGCTGTGGATATCCGATCTTCCCTAGATCTTGTGATGAGCGTTAGCGCAATAGCCGTTTAGGAACGATTTGTAGACTGCCTTGCTGGTACTACATGAGTGCAGTAACTTCAATCTCATAATTGCCTTTTGTCCTCGAGATTTTCATTTTCATGACAATAACGTCACTTTGAATAAATTCTGTAATTAGAGCAAATTTTATGGCTCCGTCTAATACAATTGCAGTTCTTATATTGGACTGAATAAAAGCTATTATTACTCAATAAGTCATGATTTTTGGAATAATTTCAAGAATTTACGACTTTTGATATTTGAGTAATTTTTCAATACCACTAAAAACTAAGCAGTGAAGTATGGTTTACGTAGATTTACCGTGTTGGTCCGCATGTCTTCAAAAACTCATTGAAGATGTAATTGTCCGTGATTTTTTCAAGCGTCGATAAAAAGACCAAGCTGTAGCTTTGGGCTTTTGATACCTTCGTTTTACTCCAACTCTCCGACACATTAGGCCGTATGAATAAAAGAGTTAGAGCAAACACTCCCATACGATTTAAACGGGAAAAGCAAAGTAAACTGTTTTATTCATACGGCCTATTATGTAACGATCTCTTCTGCTGTTATCCGTCATCTTCGTGTTTATAGGTCATCTTCGAACTTGGAAAGTGTGTGCTTATTACAATTTTTAATGTTTCTCTGATTGTAACAGTGAGACATCCATCTTCTTTTCTCAATTATCTTAGTTTATTGCTGTACCGCCGCTACTCGCATAATAGTATCATTTTCTATGGGGTTTTCTCCAAGTTAGCTTCGAGGTACGATGCTTGTCTGACAAGCCAGTCGCCGTATACTCAAATGTCTGCCAGGCAATGCTGCTAGATAGAGTTAGTAGGATTGTTGCAAAAGCCCCCTAACTGTCCTGTACTCTAACAGCCGACTGCGAAGTCTGTCGATAAAGAAGGGTCAGGTCTTAGAAACACGTTTAAGCCCAAGACTTTGCTTTTGGGACTGTTATGCCTGTAGCAGCAGTATAGTCCTTGCACAACATTTTCTGCAGTCGTACAATTTCAGGAAGGGGTTTGTTTTTCGGACCTTAAGCGCATGTGATTCTTATGTCGATCGTTGCCGCTTGTTCTGTTCTTGTTTTGCTGGTCGACAGGAAGAAGGGTTAGTTCCATACCTCTTCGCTTCTGAATTCTATACAGAGATACAGCCTATTCCGCTATTTTTGCGAACTGGAAAGGCACTTGACGGTATCATAAGATGCCTTCGTGCCGTATTCGTCGTTGGCCGCATTACTGGATCATACGGCTCTGTGCTATTCCACTTCGCACACTCAGAATCACCGAAGAGGCTGAAGGTTCTCAGAGAGTTCTCATCTACAGAGACTATAGATTACAGAGGCGCCGAGACACTCAAAATCGGCTAAATTTTGAACGAAAGCGGAGAGTTACCTTTATTTATAATGGTACTCTCCGTTTTGTTTCAAAATTTAGCGGGTTTTAAGTGTCTCGACGCCTCTGTAATCTATAGTCCGTGTAGGTTCATCGTACAGTGAATCGAACGCTATGAAGTCCTTCATTTAAAACTCCTCTATAGTTCAAACGAATGGCTCTTGGAAAACAACCACGATTCTTCGAACGTACCCGAAGGTAACACGAAGTTTGGTTCGTGGCTCGTAATTAGACGAACTGTCTAGTTAGCGAATAAACGGACCGTGAATCACGAGCCGCTCGTTTGAATTGGTTCGCAGCGCAAAATGAACTGTTCGGAGCAGTGACGTAGCCAGGATTTTCGTTTGGGGGGGCCCAAGCCATCTTTTTATTAGAGAAGTTTTAAACTTAAGAGTTCCACTCGTCTCTGGAGGGAGGCCAAGTTATTATGCAGAAAACCATTTGTTTAAGAAATACATTTAATGCTTGTGTTACAGAATGTTCTTTCGAATTAATTAATTTATTTATTTAACTAAGTATTCATGTAACACAAGTAAGTTTCTAATAGTCTTCAAAAGTTTGCGTACAATATGATTTCTGCTAATTAGTTTGTTGTTGAGAAACATGTTTTACAGGTTTTTTAAAGACTGCATAGCTTCTAGTACTCTCGCGTCGAGCCTACTTTTCCCTCCGCAAGACGCTTCGATCAAGGAGCATACGCCGCACAAAGCTGACGATGTACAAAGCGCTAATCAGACCGGTAGTCCTATTCTTTAGCTGACGAATTGCTCGCCGGATCTCTTCGAGATCGGGAGCCGGCACGCTGCTGTCGTTTGTAGGCACTCCGAGGCTAACTTCAGTTGCGTCTCCAATTGCTATATCGCCGTTGAGGTGCTCATCGATATACTGCTTCCATCTATCGACCACCTCGCGCTCGTTTGTGATTAGATCCTCTCCCTCGCCCTACACATGTCAGGTTTAGGTGTGTAGCCCTTACCTAGGACAGGACATGACACGTTGTATTGCAAAGGAGCCAATTTGCTGTCAAAAAAGAGCCAGCTTCCTGATTGACTGATTTCATGCGTGCAACTGTAGAAACAAAAATTCACAAGGGAAGCGCAAAAGTGTTGCTGGAAACCACAGCAAACACTGAAACCATCAAATTTTTAACGTTACTAGAATTTTAACAGTTTGTTTATCGTGGCGTGTTAGCATAAAACAAACTAAACTCAAGTGAAAGTGTAATTCGGCCAAATTGAATTTATTTTTGTGTAATTATTGATTAACTAGGACAAGTGGCTTCTATCACAAACTGCAGCTGCATTCTTGGAAACACTTTTCGTTGCCGTAGTAAATTTTGAAAGGGAATCGCCAAAACAATAAACAAGAATAATAAGAAGTCACATGTCATATCCTGTCCTAGGCTCTTACGAGTTTGGTTCATCTTCTCGTAAAACATGCGCGTGTCATTAGCCCAGAATAGTTGTTCCAGCTCCTCCCGATCTCTATCCTCCTTCTGGCGCTTTTTCCTCTTCAGTATCATGGTCAACTCATTCCGCGCTCGTCGATACTTGGCCAAATTCTCTCTCGTGAATATAATTAGACAGTTTTTCCGAGCTCCTTTTCTTCGTCTCTATCGTTTGTTGGCATTCCCCGTCAAACCAATCATTTCGTGCACTCGAGGTTTCCACTCCTAGCTCCAAGGTTGCAGCCTCGTTGACGGCCGAGCGTATCTTATTCCATTTCCATCCGTTTTCGAAGAGTCGAAGAAGGCAGAGCTCCAACCAGTACGCTCGCGTAGTTTTCGGCAACTGGCGGGTAGTTTAGCTGTCGAACGTTTAACCGAGGAGGGCGACTTTGTCGCGAGGTATAAACCGTCGAGTTTTAAGCGCACTTGCACTGCTACTAGGTAATGGTCCGAGTCGATGAGGAGTTGGTGATGTTCGAGAAAACTCCGGTCCTCGATGAGAATATGGTCGATTTGGTTCGATGTTCGTTGGGCAGGTAATCTCCGGTCAGGTGATGTTCGTTGGTCAGTCGATCACCGGTCTATACACCGGCCAAGGCCTTCAGCTCATGAGATAATACAATGGAATAAATTTTCCTTTCATGTCAGGTTTATTAGACTATCTATAAAAATGCTTTGACTCATTAATGGAAGGCCTTACGGCTGTTGGTCGGAACCATAGCCATGACCGAAGAAAAGATGGAGGTCGGAACGTTCTTTAGCTCTTTCGTCACGTTGGTGTTCAGCTGCTTCTCTATTTTGGCCACCAAATTAGTCGAGTTCACCGTCTGAGGTTCGCTTAAAAATTTTCTATTGGTCGCAGCTAGGAGACGTTGAAAGGCTTGGAGATCTTCGGTACAACAGTTCTCTTCAGCCGATCCATCTCCTCCAGTAATCTCTTGGTATAATGGGCCGAGGCCAGATCTGACCAAAAAACCTCATCCTCCTGTGGGAGATAAGAATATTAATAATAATTAATGATGAATAAACATCATGAACATAAAAAATAATAAAGCGATTCACATCGGTCTGCTCTGACAACACTGTCAATGCAACGTAATATAGTCCAATATGGCAACGGCGCGTCAGCTGCCGAGCGGACGTCATCCATATGAATGCTCATTCTTGTGACGAACTTTGGAGAGGCAACAACTGGAGGATCATTCCACCTTGGACCATGGAGCAGCAGTGGCTGAAAGGAGAATCGGTGGCTAAACCGATAGCTGGGCAGGTGGACGCCTTTCGGACTGAAAGGTACTGCCGCAGCAATTGGAGCGGAGATCCACCAGTAGCAGAAAGGACAACCGGTAGCAATACCGACGGGTTCGAAAGCGCCGCAGTAAAAGGTGGTTGATACCCACCAGCGGCGCGGACCCTTCCGCTTACTGGTTAGTAGCAGCAAGAGCACGGGCGGATGAACGCAAGCCAGTCGCTTCGGTTCACGACACCTCCTTCCTCCTTCGCGTGTTATTTCTTGATGAAGGCGGTAACTTCCGACAGGCACTTCGTACTGTATCCTCCATTCGCCGCAAAAACAACGGCTTAGACATTTTCTTCTTGATGATCGTTAGCCACAGCAGATCTATTCGGGAACTTGTTGTGGGAGATATATATGACATCGTTGCTTACCTCCTTAGCAGGGGACGTAAAGAATCTGTTCCCCCTGCCAGTCGTTCCGATCCATCGTCAAGTAGGTCCCGTCGACCATTATGACCACATCGCGTCGTCATGCATCACCGGGATGCCCTCAGCCGCTCCTTCTGGATGGTTGCCTGATTCTCAGACTCCACCCGGTTCGACTGATGGTTCCACATAGAAATGTTATTTTGGTCAGGTAGGTACTTCTTCGCCGTTTGGTCGGATACTCCAAATTCCCAGTCGCGATCTATGTAACTAGCAAATATTTAGTTGACATTGATACCGTCGAACCGCGGTCTTCCCAACTATATTGCGACGAAACCGAACCAAAAAGTTTTCATCCATAGTTCCACCATAGTCTTAAATATACCCTATGAAAATATGAGGCTTCGGCTGGTCTTTTATAAATGCGTTTTTTTTTCACGGAATTACGGTTGGTGCCGTGAACCCAAGGCACGGTCAAAGTCGTGACAGGTAAACATTTTAAAATTGGCAGTTTCTGAAGTTGCAGCTGATGTCTAAAGTCTCAATGAGATCCAGTAGAATAGCGAACACATATTTGATCACAATGTTATTTCCAATCTTTGACAAACGTGACTCCCAAAGCATTTAGTCAGTGTGGACATAATTTGAATAATTATTACATTATCTGCTTTTCCACTTGTTTGGCATTCGGTATTGCACCCAATTTAACTATGTTTGACCTTTGACTTGTTTACGATTTCGTCTAATTCTAATATTAAATTTCTACGAATTCTCCCCGTTTGCATTTCCGAAGCGTATGATTTGGCGACGCAGTGCGAATCGCGCCGTGCTTCCATGCGACGGCATACCATCATCGGTTGTAATCAAAACTACAAATTGGACCCGATGAGTAGTCAATCGGTACCACCATCCCGACCTGCATCCCGACAGTCCGATCATGGACCAAATCAATCACAGACCCAATCGCAGCAGCAGCAGCAGCAGCAACAACAATCGCACTTATCACGACCGACCGCCAACGGCGGCAGTCGGCTCGCGGGCGACCTGGTCAGTAGCAGCAACATCTCCTCGCTGGACACCTGGACGAAAAGTTCACTGGACGAACACACGTGGAAGGATACCTTTAACCTGAACGACCGGCTTTCGTTAACGCTGGAGGAAATCGTACACATTCGTTCGGTAATGACCAAAGCCGAACTCGAGGGACTGCCGGTCGATGTGCACATCAAGGAGGACGTCGAAAAGCGCAAGGTTTGTTTCCTGTGTCTGCGCACGCGGTTTACCATATTTGCGCGGGGAATCCTCTGCAAGCTCTGCCAGCGGACAGTTTGTAACAAATGCAATCAGAAGGTAATGTGCATTGTCTTTTTTTTTTTTTTTATTCCCAAACTAAGTTGTAATCATGTTTCTTTCTGGTATTTTAGATGCGAATACCTACGGAACATTTTCGGAACGTACCTGTGGTTTTGCTTTCGCCTTCGTTGATGAGCAGTCCTTGCACCTCAAACACACCATCACCGAGTCACCATGCCCATGGTGGTTCGGGTCCACACAGTATGGTTGACGAATCCTTCCCGCGGTCGCTGATGGAGCGACTTTTGCGGCCCGAGTTAGACCGAAAGGTATAGAAGTACAGCAGTCAGCTGTCGATCCACATATTCTAATTAGGTTTTTCTTCGTTACATTACAGACTCGTAACACAGTAGGTAGCGCTCCATCATCACCAAAGAATCAGCGTTCGACTTCCAGCACGCCCGGCTCTAGCCTGCAGGGAGAACCCCTATCTCTTCCCAGTACTGCGAACACAAACGGTGCCAAAGATAGTACAACAACCAGCGGTAATCACTTGGGTGGAGGCGCAGCAAACCAGAAAAGTTCGATTATGTCCCGCAGTATGGAAGGACCGCACAGTTTACCCCCGCAGAGCCCTGCTCGGCCGCATTCCAACAATAGCACCTTGGATCGAAGGTATTGCAATCAGAATATTTTAGCATCCGAGCTAAGCACCCTCAATCTAACATGCCAATAGTACTTCCAGGAATCGTTTTACCAAAGCGTTCACGCTCTCTGCTGCGGCAGCAGGAGCAGGCGGTCCGAACTCCGCCCTTGATCCCCAGAAGGAGCGACTGACCGGCGAGCTGATGGCCGTGTGCAACGACTGTCGCAGCCTGGTACTGGAGATCATCCGATCATCTCGACAAACGCGATCTTCTGCCCAGAATCAAGCGCTGCGCAACCTAACGCTGGACCTGTCACCCGTCTACAAACGCTAAACAAATAGCATAGTATCTGTGTCTGTTTAATTTAGTTTCTTGGTGTACAACTTTGAGTGCAAGTTGTTTCTGGTTATCATCGCCCCCGTTTTGGGCAATTTTTCGATGAGTGCTATATCTCATGTATCAATCAGTTTCCATTTTTTTCTTGAGAAAAATCAAATTTGAAGCCTAAAATCCAAACATTACTAACCTAAGCGCGAATGAATTCTATTTAATTTATTTATTAATTAATTTATTTAACGATCTCTGTACTTCTTGTTCGCACACCGCATTAATTTTTAAACTTGGGGCGCGTTTATTGGTTATCCCATTTTGGAAGGAAATCTGCACGTAAATGCATTCGAACATGCGCTCAAACGCAAATCAAAAGCAAACAAGAGACGGAAAGATCTCTTAGAATTACAGTTTTTAGGCCTCTTATTTCTTCTATTTAAAATATTTGAACACGGTTGAAGTAAACTATTGATTTTTAGGTGTAACTTGCTTGGATAGTTCGCGCCGGTTTGAATTTGATTTTTCGCAATCTTGGTTGTAATTAATTTTTTTCCCGCTGCAATCTGCATTCACTCAGGCTCCGCCCGGGGCACTCTTTCAGAAGTAGCAGAACAAGTTAACTGATTAGAGTAAAACTATGGTACACATGCACACAACAGGCTTAAGCTAAAGTTATACATGTTTTAGTGTAACGTTGTTGCGAAGCCGATTCTGCAGATCCGATTGGGGAAAATCAATTGTAAAAAAATAAATGAATTATTAGCACCCGTGACTTGTTGGAATAATAAAAAGGGAGAGCTATTTTGTTTGTTGCGATGGAGTATTGGTTATTCTAGAAAACAAAAAAAAAAGAATAAGGAAGTGTGTTAGCCGCTGTGTTTAAAAAACGGTACTAAATTGTAACTCTGTGAAGCGCTGTTTATTGAGCAATTCCACATGAAATCGTTCTGAAAAGGATACCCGGTTCTGGGGGTAAACCTTTCTAATTTGGATTAGACTTTACTTACGTTTCTGATGCATGGTAGGATCGAAGCACTATTTTGTTTCAAAAATCACTTCTTAAACGGGTGTACTTATTACCATAAGTTTCTCGAAAACTATTGAAAACTACAACATTTGTTGGGAAATGGCACTTAAATTAAAACATTGGTAAAGCTAAATCTATATAAGAGACGTGCAAATTTGGTCGTTTACCTATTTCACGTGGAAGTGCTCTATTAGAACAGTATTATTCCAACATGACATTGCCGGTAGGTGTTCCCGTTTATCATCATTCACAGAAGTTCCATCGATAATTTACAGAAAATAGCAGTTGTTTCACACAAGAAATCTCTTTCAAATTAAAAAATGATGTTCAAAATATGTAGCCGTGTGTATAGGAAGCTCGCTCTAATAAGATGTCATTCTATGTTAGATCCAGATAACATATCCTCAAATTTATGCAGTAATCCTTTCATTATTCTATTCTAAACCGCAGCATTTTACTCAAAATTTAGCTTTTCTTTCCACTGTATGATATCTTACTTATCCACACCTGACACGTGTATTGCATCTGCGACTTGTAAACTTGTTCGATGTCTGTAGCCGACCGAAAATGTCATCCATAAGATAATAACACATTGTGTAGAGAACAAAAAAAAACATTGAAAACCCACTTACTATAATAAGCATTCAACACAGCTATTACATATATCAGAGTGCAGAGTTAATCGACTTCAAAATGATAGAAAAAGGGAAACAAAGTCGACGCAATGCGCCATCGAAATATCAACCACAGTTGCAAACAGGTGCTCGAAATCGTCTTAGGAAACTGATAAATCGTATATGTAGAACATATATCATATGCAATTTAGGGAAAGAAAGCGGTCTTCACCGACTCACTACACATTATTTCCACTAACTAAACTTTCGCCCCTTAGATAGATAATGATTCTCAACCCAAAATAGCCTAGAAAAAGTATAAAATAATTTGAATCGGTTTTGGAAAGAACGCATGTTGTGGGCTCCAAGGCGGACAGACTTTGTAAACCCGAGCATAAACCTTAACGTTTGTAGAAGCTGTAAATTATGCTACAGTGTACATACATTATACCAGTGTACTTTTTCTAGGTGCTGTTTTGTCCCTTTGTACTTATTTGTACAGGAATTTAAATTCTCGAATGACTTTTTAAATACGGTGGTGCATTTTCCGTTTCACGCATACCCTTAAAAGCACTACAGAATCATACTAACCTCTGTCGGAAAATGATGCGTGAAACGGAAAATAACAACGCCTGCTTCAGCTCTTCTATCAAAACATTTCTGTTCATATATTATTTATCAATTTGATAAGTAACGAAAAAGGATACTCATAGACTTTAACTGCAATAGATTAAACCCTTCACACTTTGCATCACGGCACAGTAAGAATATTTTTGTTCCATTGCCAAGCCAATCCGGTTGCTTTTGTAAATAATTATCGATAGCCCCCCCCCTTAAGATGGCAATTTGGCTTGAATTATCTCATCAGAAAGAAAAGCAAAAGAAAAACGATGGTCACTTTTAACAGGCAAGAAACAGGTTTTCGTATTTGACCAGTGCAGTTCAGTTATCAATAATAATAAATAAAAAAACTAAGACATAGTGTAGTATGCTTAAGGCAAATATTAATTTAGTTCATATCTAAACGTAACCGATGACTACATAACACAAAACCGTTGATAGTTAATGCAGTTTTAACTAGAATTATACATATATCAAAGAGCTGTTGAAATGAGAATAATATATCAAGAATAATAATGCTACAGAATGTTACTTGAATACTCTTTGAAAATCCTTGTTGTATTGTATTTTATGGATTAGTGATGGGTCAATCAAAAATTTAGCGACGCTAATCGCTAAACCCAGCAAGTAACACGCCACACATGTTGGAGCACCAGCTGTAGAACGTATTGTGTGCCATTCCTACTATTAACTGCTCAAAAGCACAAAAAACTGTTTTATAAAATCTAATCCTTTTGTCATTGATAAAAATTCATGGAAGTATTTTTGGTGCGTGGCTATCTAGTTTCAATTATCGTCAAACGTACGTAACTAAACTGACTGTCACCAAGCTCTGGATGCTACTTGATTTAGCTACTGGAAAGCTTTACTTGAATCCAGCTCATTGATAGTCTAGTCGATATCCTTTTGAAAGAGAACCGTATTAATTGATGCGAAGGACGTGTTATCGAAAGCGCCTTCGGTATCAAGAAAAGCACAAAGTGCTGTCTCTTGATATTTGAAAGATTTGATCTCATTTAGCGCAAATAAGGAGTGCAATGCGATTTCCGTAGCTTTACCGTGCTGGTACGCATGTTGATTTCCATGCAACCCAGGGTTCTTTAAAAGTATAAAAACTTATTGCGGATAAAGTTATCTGTATTTTTCTCCTTCAGTTTAAGAAGCGTTGATGTCAGACTAATTGGTCTGAAAGCCTGAGGCATGACTTACTTACTTAATTGGCCTATCGTCTTATGATAAGGCCTGCGCAGTATAATTTCTCCATCTATTTCGACCCATAGCAGCTGGTCTCCAGTTCCGCGGGCACCAAGTGCTAGCCAGATCTCGCTCCACCTGGTCTTGCCACCTCGCTCGCTGTGCCCGTCTTAGTCTTATTCCTACCGGGTTCGATGCGAAAACCATTTTTGCAGGATAGTTGTCCGGCATCCTAGCAACATGTCCTGCCCAACGTATCCATCCACTTTAACACCTTACCCACTTTCTGAATACTTGGTTCGCCGTAGAGACGCGCAATCTAGTGGTCCATTCTTCGCCTCCATACACAATGATGGGCAAAAACAAGCTCGTATTTCGTAATCCCAAGAATTAAACCAGCGGCTGTTTGTAATCTAATATCTATTCTATGCGAAAAAAATACGGGAAATCGATTGGTGATGGTTTCATCTAGCGCAGACTTCGGAAAGTGGTCTATTTTGCCATATTATCCCTAAAAATCAAGATAAAAACTAATTAACCCTTTATAAGGCAGTGGCAACTATATTGCCACCAACAAAAATTTTTTATTTTGCTTCTATAATTATATTGATGTCATTATAAACGCAAAACAACTATTTTTCGTAGGTGGCAATTTAATTGCCACGGCCTTATAAAGGGTTAAATAATTTAGAAACTTCTTTGCTGCCCGTACAATGAGCTCAAATAGCTTCCAGATGTTGTTAACACATCAGAAGAATCAAATCTCATCCATTCCGCACTGTGCGAAATGAAAGAATAGTCCATTTTGGCCAATTCACCCCCATATATATAGATAAGCTTATAGATAACCTTTAGTGGTGTTTTACAATTTTTCTGAAGAAAGGGATTTTTTGGACGGATTCAAAAAAACAAAAGTTTATATGACCCTGATAGATGAATATAAGATCACCCCACTAGTTGAAACAGAAGCGCTGTATTTTATTAATAAATTTGTCTAAAGACACTATCGTTGAAAACTTACGAATTTTTACGCAATAGCAAATTAACGTTTTTTTGTAGATCTAGGAGAGAATCAGGCAAAACGGACCCATTGTGAATTCATCACGGTACTTACAACTCTCCTGAAGTCTTTCGTATGTATTGGTTTGGTGCTATTCGAGTTTATTCCACTGTTTTTGAATTCAAGAGCAACATTTCAATAGGGCCCAAGTGCAAAATGTAAAAAAACTGGTTTTTTGGTTAAACTTTAAGCTCTTGTTAGTATCTATAATAATATTAAACATCATAGTTATTTGAAAACTATATATGCCTTAAAAATAAAACTTTAAAAAAGCCTTATGAACAATTGGCAACCATGTTTTCAATTTTGTGCTTTGGCCCTTCTACAAGAAAAAGCCTAAAGCCAGTTTGTGTGTGGTTTTGCATTCGGCCCTTTTTTTTGTAAGAAATTTCACGCACAGCGGGGAGCCGGCGAGTGGTCAATGGTCAATTAACGGTAAACAAGTATAAAAACAGTTTTGTTCGAGAATTTCAAAAAGGTATTTATGTCGTGTTGTTTTCGATGCCGACAACGAAATCAAGGTAAAGTTTGTTAGATACATACCACGGTATAGTTTAGCTAAATAAATTTTTCGTCTCAGCTACACACCAACAATTTACATACTATCAACCGGGCAATCTTGTTCCTAGTGTTCAAATATTGGCAGAAGTACGTTTGCAGTTTTCCGGAGTTGCCCGTTCATCGATCTGTGAAAAGCTTAGTTATTCCGAACAGTCGGATCTTGCGGATGATTGCCGTCGTTGCTTAACAAAGCCAACCAGCAGCAGCACATCAAGTCATCAACATGTATGGAACCAACACGGTGGGTAAAGGGTTTGGTCGGTTGCTTACGAAAACGAAAATAACCAGATTTACGATTTCTTTTTAGAAATGATGGACGGGATTTATATAATGCCGATATCCGGTACGTGATTTGCGTTCTAATGGACCCACCTACGATTAGGATTGGGCTTATCTACGACTAGGAAAAATATACATTCCTGGACTGGAATAACCGCATTCTTATTTGTTTATCGTCTGTAGTAAATTACAGGTTAATGAAGGTTTATTAACATAATGATTTCTTTCAATTTTACCGATAAATAGTAAACTTTATAGGTTAGAAAGCTTTTATTCGATTTTATTAAATTGCAAATTGGAAAACTGGCAAGCTAATTGCAGAATTGCATCCACCATATCAAATTTGACTTCCGAAATCTGTATCATAACAGTATCGCCAAAACAGTATCAAGTGCCTTTATGTAGCTAGGTGGACTAGGAACGGAGCGTCTTTGTTCACCAATTACAGTTCTTTGTTTTTTTCTATGAATGTTACAGCAACAGTGCGGTGACTTTGGCAGCAAGTTCTTTGACGTCCAATGACCTTTTCAGCGCTAAGCATTTCGTTTATTTTTTGCGCTGACGCACAGTATGGAGGCTTGCAAAACGTCTTCGTTCAACTCGACTATTTTCTTCAGGCGTCAATCGGTGCCTGGAGAGCATTTAGTTCCTGTTGTAGTTCGGTATGTTTCAATGCTTTCAATTCTTCTGACCCAGTTAACACAGATCTTCGATAACTTTGGTAATGGTCATGGCAGATTTATTGGTACAACGGTACAACTAGGGAACAACGCTGATTGGTGTTCCTGAACAAAAACTTTTAACAAATGTTGGAGTAAAACTTTTCCGTACCTGCGGTATCGTTTACGGCGTCCCGCGGTAGGTTCAAAGCAAATATTTGTTCTACCGGATACCACGCAAGCATAACCGTGCCCAAAGCGAGCAAAACAATACCACAAATCCGAGCGGTTTTTGGAATACTGAGGGCTTGTGGCATTTTCACCGACAAATTCCGGTTGCGTGCTGTTCGAACCACAGTATAGGCAGGAACGCTCGCTGGACGTCCTCATATAGGCTAAAAGAACGAATATTATGAGTCTTTACAGCCAAACGAACAGAACAGAAGCTTATGCTATGTAGTTATTTGTAGTGTTCGACATCGGAACGAAAATTGAAGTCCGGGTTCCGGTCCTGTCCGGTTAAAAGGCGGCACGAACTTTGTTATTCCGACTATAAAGACTAATAATCCGGGCCGATTTGGCTCTGTTCAGCTTCCGGAACTGGAACAGAGCCAAATCGGACCGGAATAAAGTCGGAATAAGAAAATTCGTGCCGAATTTTACCGGACCGGACCGGAACCCGGACCTCAATTTTCGTTCCGATGTCGAACACTAGTTATTTGTAACAATTTCTACAATATAAAGAAAATTCACATTGCACTCGTAATCCGTTACACAACCTCGTTTAACCGTTTAACAATACATACTGCTTCTATAAATATTTATTTAACGTAAATTTCCATATTTGGACATACTAAACTTATCTTTTAGGTATTTGCCACTGTTTTTGGAGATTTTTATTAAAAACAAAAATGGGCCAAATGCAAAACAATGAATGAAAACGGCCTCAACAGCGAAGTCATATCACCAATGACAGAAAACAAAAGCCTCATGTCAAAAGCCCCAACAACAATCGATAGTCAAATCGGCCTTATGAAAAGGGCCCTTCGCTGAAAATGTTTTGAAAATGGCCTAATGCATATTTTTGCAAATTTCGCAACAATACAATGTTTTGATTTCCCGTTGTTACATTACACAATAAACTGTTGTTGTTTTACAGCGATATACGACAATTGTTTTAAAATATAACAATCTGTATGAAATAAGGAATTAAAAAAAGATGCATACATTTCATCATCAGTTTTCTCGAAACTGTCAATTTGGACTTCGGCCTATTTGAAATGTTGCTCTTGAATTAGTCTTAATCGCTTTAACCCGCTTACGAAAAAGTCGGATACCTGACAGAAATCGAACAGAACCAGTCTTCATTTTTCGCTCGATTCTCTTCATGTCAAATGTGACACATTGAGGCAGGAGAAAAGTGGTTCATCAGTTTTGCATTTGGGGCAAAAGGTAAGAGAATAATATGGAACATGACAAAGCAGGTATAATTTAATTGTTAACCTGTTTATTGCACGCTTCTTGCTGCTACAATTCGCTGCTGCTACCCTCCAAAAAAGGATGGAAAGCTGAATCGGTACAAAACCGGATTTTATTCGAGACCTCTGGCATAAATCGAACAGAAATCCGGCAGAAAAACCGTAAGACGAAATTTCTGCCCGAATCGGATGTGTCATTTCTGCTAGTTTTCACGGGTGACGGCGGCCAGAAATCCGGTAGAATGTCTGGCAGAAAAAGTTTTTCGGTGACAGATTTTTGTTCGATTTCTGCCCGACGCGCCTAAGTGGGAATCAGGTTTTACTATGTATTTAGAAGTGAATTGGGAAAAATGGATTATACCTACATTTCGCACAGTATAGAATGAATGGGATTTGTTTCTTCTGATGTTTTGACAACGTTTTGAAGCTATTTGAGTTCATTTCACTGGCGGCAAATAAGTTTTTAAACAGTTTAATTAGCTTTTATCGTGATTTTTTGGGATAATAGGGCAAAATAGACCACTTCCCGAAGTCTGCGCAGGATGAAACCATCACCAATCAATTTCCTGCATTTTTTACATAGGAATAGCTATCTTGCCTGCCAGTTGGCCTCGAGGTATGATGCTGGCCCAATAAGCCAATCGTCGTAAGTTCGAATCTCGGCTGGGAGAGGCTTTTGGAACCAACAGGATCGTAGCAACTAGCCCTGGAATTGTCCTGCACACTTAAATTTTTTTTACCGAACTCTAAGCAGCCGAACGTTCTGTAAAATTCGATGGCGCCAATCGACGTTTACGGATCATTAGTAATGTTTGGCATCATAAAAATTTTTTACCGAACGTTCTGCTGCTCAGAGTTCGGTAAAATTTACGATAATTTACCGAACTCGGTACTTTTTTTTAAGTGTGTGTAGTCTTAACAGCTGGCTGCGAAGTCTGTCGTACAAAAACAGAAGGTCAAGTTTCGTCAGCGGACCAGGTGCACCTAGGCTTTGCTTTGCTTTAGGTATCTTGTAAGATTGCAAACTAGCGGCTTCCAATTCTTGGGAATACGAGCTCGTTGTTGCCCATTGTGCGTTCTCTTGCACTCCGCCAAAGATGGTTCTTAGCACCCGCCGTTCGAAAACTCCGAGTGCTCGTGGGTCCTTTTCTGGCAGTGTCCACGTTTCGTGCCCGTAGAGAACAACCGGTCTAATTAGCGTTTTGTACAGTGTCCATTTTATTCGGGGGTCAGATTGTTCTACCGCAAGCGTTTGTGGAGTCCGTAGTAAGCTCGACTTCCGCTGATAATACGCCTTTTAATCTCACGGCTGGCATTGTTGTCCTCTGTTGCCAGTGAGCCAAGGTATGCGAACACAGTCATGAATTGTATCTGAAGACACGCACGACAGCAAAACAACTTATTGTTCACTTCGATTTGACATACTCTAATCATTATACAATTCCAATGTGAAATTGACATGAAAACGATTTAATGTGACCAAACTCGTGATTTTAGTCATGACCTTGAAATGCGGTCAGGCATATATTAATTTCACTACAAAAACTATATTAATATTTTTTTTTTTTGAAACGATGATTCTACAATTGATGAAGGGACGGTAAGGGAAAGTAATGAAGAAGGATCTTTTAGGGAATGGAGGGGAAAGAGTGGAAAGGAAGGGGGTGGGGGGGATAATAGGTAGCTATGCTTAACAAGTTGTCGTTGTGACTCCTATCTTTTGTCCAATGCTGGAAGGTGCATGGGTCGAACCAAGCTGTAATCAGAGATTATAACCGGATTTGAACCCACAACACCTGCCAGGGCGTGTGGCTCGCTGGTACCCGTGTACCTTTGAACCACAGAGGCGCTGGATAAAAGAAGTCTGCACAACCCCCTTCATTAACCATAACGACGTGGGTTGGGCTATTTTTAGACACAAATTGTGCCTCTTCCTCCACCTACTGTAGAAACCACCGACCGAGAAGTTTTAATCTAACGTACACGCAGTACCTTGCAAGTCGCAAGGGCCTGCATAGTGTCGTCGTCCTGAAAGCAAAAAACACGTTAAATGGGCATATTAGTGAAAGTCCCTAAAAACGAAAAGCTAACTGAATGCGGCAGCTGGTGTGGCATCACATTTCTCTGTATTACTCTCAAAGTGCTCTGTAAGTTCCGAGTAATCCTCAACCGGATCTAGCAGAAGAACGACGCTACTCTCCAGTGGCAGCAAGCTGGTTTTCGTGCTAGCCGGTCTTGCGTAGATTATATCATAACGATTCGAATATTGAATTGAATATATTGAAGCAAATCAACGAATTCTATAACTCTCTTCTGCTGGTATTTGTTAACTTCTAAAAAACGTTTGACCGACTCAACCACGAAAACATCTGGGGTGAACTTTGGCGTATGGAGGCGTGCTCGTGCAAGGTATTGCACAACGGCGTATTGTCCGGTCCCATAAGGGTTACTGCTGGCGTGAGACAGGGCTGCATTTTATCACCGCTTCTGTTTCTCATCGCTATGGATGATATATTAGTGGGAGCAATTGACTGTAGACCAAATTAAGGATTGCCTTGGAACCCTCTAACGATAGAGCTGCTAAATGACCTCAACCTAGCCAACGACATTGTCTTCTTTGCGCAACGCCGAATCGATATGCTCCGAGAGCTCCCAGGCAGCAGGTCTCACAGTCAATGTACCAAAAACTAAGTCTATGACAGTGAACACTGACAATCCCACTCACTGCACAGTAGCAAGTACAAGTACGATGGTGGTACCAAGACCAATATAGCCACACGGATCAGGAAGGCCAGCGGTGCCCTTGCAGGTCTGCGAAACATTTGGCACACAAACCACATCACTTCTATATACGAAACCCCAAATTTTCAACTTAAACGTTAAAGCCGTACTGTTGTACACCATTGAAACGTGGTGCGTCTCAGCGGAGACAACGCAAAAGTTGTATTTATTATCCGCTGCGTGCGATATATCATTCGTGTCTGGTAGCCTGACAATGAGGAACTCTATCGTCAATGTCATTAACGACCGATAGCAACAACAATTCGTGAACGTAGGTGGAAGTGGACCGGACGCACCTTGAGGAAAGGGGCAAACGACATCTGCAGAGAAGCACTCGATTGGAATTCGCAAGAACAGCGTAGAACAGGCAGACTCATGGGCTCATGGCGACGAGGCTTTGCCAACCACATCCGGACTGTAGACACGAACTTGTCATGGTTACATGTAAAATCCATGGCCGGTAACCTTTGGCAGTGGAGATCTCTGATTTCATCCCTTTATTTTGCCGGACCGGTGGACATGGGCACATAAGTAAGTACCTATCCGACAAACATTTTTATTGAGCAATAGCTTCTCAAGCGATTATTCCACTGTTATTAGCCGTATAGGGGTTGAATAAGCTACTATTCAACAAAAATGTTTGTTGGGTAAAGTAATTCTATTCATTTCCACATACGCGCAAGTTGCGCATCCGGATTTTAAGAAAACGAACGTTTTGAAAACGATATATCAACGCTCGGTTTGCAATAGGAGATAGGAAACTTGCTCTGCAAAATGGTCTAAAACGATTTGTTTAGGATGCTAGAGAGAGGTAAGTTGCAAATAAATCATTTCACGGGACGAGCTAAGTTTACGTTTGAGGGTAATCGTGGGTGGTATTTAAAATAAGATTTCTACTAGCGCTTCTCAGACAATGGTCTTTTTTTAATTTTTATGGAAGAAAAGGCTTTAAATTTATTTTAAAACAATCGACATGGTAAAAAGTAGCGGACAGCGAAGTTACGAACACCCCTACGAACGCACACACTGCGAGTTAATATCTACACCATTGTATTATATTTGGTTTTAAAAAACCCAAAATTGTCGTTTATTTTTAGAGTGAATAGCAAATAACTTGCATTTGCCCGTGCCCCGACTTGTGCGCCCGCCTTGCATATTAAAATGTGTTCAGAATTGACTAAATGTAATAAATTAATGAAAAACGCTGTTTTTCAACAACCCCATGTTAAAGACACTCGCGGACAGCCTGGCAGATAAATGAAGTCACTTTCATTATACGATCGGCCTATTTCTGTAGTTGAACTAACGAAATACGCCATCCTTGTGTTTGGCATTTGCGTGATTTTGACGTGACACGTTGAAAACAGCTGTCAGTATCAAAACATTCTCATTCGTTCGTACGTTGCATTAAATTTTGTAGATTGTATATTTCGGTAGTTTAGGAAATATTTACTCAAGGAATTTAACTTAAAATGGTAGATGAAGGTACACGAAAAACCCTCAGCGGGATTCCACTGCTGCAAACGAGGGCTGGACCACGGGACAAGGATGTTTGGGTGCAGCGATTGAAGGAAGAATACCAAGCACTGATCAAGGTGGGTTCGAATGGCTTTGAAATGTGAAATATCCAGCTTACTGGTTGGTCAAATTTCAGTATGTTCAAAACAATAAATCCTCCGACTCGGATTGGTTTCGACTGGAATCGAACAAGGAGGGCACGAAATGGTTTGGCAAGTGTTGGTACGTACACAACCTACTAAAGTACGAGTTTGATGTAGAATTTGACGTAAGTTAGATTGAGTAGTATGTTAGAAACTGATGGCGGTAATGAGTGTTTTCCCCGCAGATTCCAGTTACATACCCGGCGACGGCGCCGGAAATTGCACTTCCTGAGTTGGACGGAAAAACGGCGAAAATGTATCGAGGTGGAAAGATATGTTTGACGGATCACTTTAAGCCTCTGTGGGCCAGAAATGTGCCCAAGTTCGGGATTGCTCATGCAATGGCACTCGGGGTAAGTGGCCTTTGTATATTCTATTCTGATGTGTGGAGAAAATCAATTGGGTTTTTGTTGTATTTTAGCTCGCACCCTGGCTGGCCGTGGAGATTCCAGACTTGATAGAGAAAGGCGTAGTTACGTACAAAGAGAAAGGGGAACCGTCTGCATAGTTTGAGTGTTGTATGTTTCAAGTTTTTTTTTCGTTGAATACAGTTAAGTAAAATTTATCGGCAGCTTATAGGCGCTCTCTTGTATCTTTACTGTATAAAAACAGACTACCGAATATGGACAATTGAAACAACCTTCTCAATTTACTCACTCACTGTAGGGATGACTTTTGTTTTGAACGTACTCAAATTCTATTTCTATCCTGAATTCTAGTTAATTTGTGCTTTTACCCATGCTGATTAGAATTCAGAATAAAGATTTTGTTCAAAACGGGTTCCTAAATGCTTATTGCTGAGGTTGATCTCCCCTTGATTTGAACGTAAAATAAAAATGAATGTTTAATGTTGCTTTAATTTCTTGTTTATTTTCTCAATTGTTGCGTCTGTTATTCACTTCCGCTAGTACGTGTGTGTCCAATCATCGTCATCAGCAAATTGTCCGTTAGCGTGTAGTTCATCATCAGCGTGCCCAAGTTTTTTCGTTTATAATCCAACCGTTAGAGGCAAATTGGTCCTGATTGACATTGATTTTCCTGCCAAAAATTCTGTTCTTAAAAATGCATGCATTTTGATACAAGGTATAAAATTAACACATTTTTAACAACAGAACTGCGTTTAAAATCCGATTTATCAATGAAGACGAATTTCCGTTGAATGTACTATTACCACTTTACCTACAAGATAAGACGAGTCATTTGATCAAGTGTAGACCTCGATGGTAGGTACTTTGTTCATTTGGTTCCGACAGTATTATGCACAGTAGCACAGGATGCCGAATTAAAATCTGAATTGTTTCCTTAATTCATGAACTTACTTCTAGGCAAAGTGGAACTAGTAAATTTTACAGCTGTTTGTGGTATAGGTAGCAATGTCACCAGCCTTTTCTGAAGCTTCTGAATTGGTGTAGGGTATTACAATAGCAAACTGCTTCTGCAGCCGTATGTCTTTTCCCTACTATATTTAACTGTTTATTAAAATATTATTTTAGTTTGTGTCTTTTTCTGTAAAGATACTTTAAATATTGTTTAAATCTGCATTTGTAATTGTAGTTCTTCCAATTTTATGTTGTAATACTCGTTTCAAATTCCGCCGGCGCTCTCGATCTAATTCACTTTCTGCTTGCTACAGAACCTACTGTTTGTTATAATCGTAGAGTATTTGAAGCGAAAAACAAAACTAAATTCAAAGCTTACAGAGACTAACGAAAAAAATAAAAATTAGTGAATTTAATGTGTAGATCAATGATCTAGAGCAAAACTAGAACAATACGGTTAGAAACAATGCAAAAACAGAACAGATTGTGATTAGTAACTAGGCTCGTGTGGTTTAATCACAGTTCAAAATAAACTGACAAAAAAATAAATCCTACTTCAAATGAAAACCTTGCTTGAGTATCTACGGTTCAATAAAACTAGTTCAAAGAGTAAAAGAGTAAGGAAAACTCAGCCAAATCACTACTTCTTGGTTTGTTCTTTTCTCGAAACATATACGGTCCTGTTTTCTGTCAATCGTAGCTTCAAAATTCCACCAATCTATTCCTTATCGTTCCACGCGTCATTATTGGTATTGGCCGGTGCCCAGATCGAGCTTAGACGGAATGGATCGTAGGTTGCTCCACCGGTTGCGTTATTTTGATGATCCTGCTGTGCCTGCTGGACGTGAGCCTGAGCCAACAGCGCTTGATTAGGCGTGGGCTTGACAGGAGAAAATCCAGGCGGGGCACGGAGCGGCATTTGTGACGAACGGGAGCTTCCAGCCGTATTGAGCCAATTGTTTGTCAAACGAGAATTCATTTGCATCGAAGATGGTTGTGAAGGGTGCTGTTGTTGCATGTTAGGGTTGCTGTTGGGTTGAGTGAATACTGTAGGCGATGTCCAGAGGGAATTCCAATGCGCCGTTGTCGAGGGATTTATGTCTTCATCTTTATGCATAATTTGCCAAAGATATTTATCGTCCCAATTGGACCGGTCCACTATCATTGGGTTTAAATCGTTCATGGGATTCAAGCCGGTCGAAATCATATTGTTTGCTGCCGCCTGTGAGCCATTCATTCCAGCAAAAGCAGACTGCTGAGAGTGAAAATCTGCCAACGAATGGTTGCCATTGCTGACAT
Source organism: Sabethes cyaneus (assembly GCF_943734655.1). Classification (NCBI taxonomy): domain Eukaryota; kingdom Metazoa; phylum Arthropoda; class Insecta; order Diptera; family Culicidae; genus Sabethes; species Sabethes cyaneus. Next base: position 197,137,581 of record NC_071355.1, on the reverse strand, counting down.
TGCCGCCGGAGTGGAATTGATCGCTGCTATTGGCCTGATTATAATCGATGAAGGACTGCGAGAAGTAACTGGCTGAGTTCACTGCATCTGTTGTACTTACAGACGGCATTGCTGGCGCCCGACTATTCACAACATTTCCGAATGGTTCCCAGGATCTTGGTGTAATTGAAGAAGGTGACTTCTTGGATGTTCCGATAGGGGCCAAACCGGTTCCAACATTAACATTTAACTCTTTTTCCATTCCAACGAAGGAATCGTCTTTAGCTTTGCCAAACAAATTGCCCACAGCTTTCGGAGCTTCCTGCTGCTGTGGTTGCTGCTTGATTGATATAACAGAACATACAGATGTATTGGACGATGTAAAACTGCTGCCACTTGAGTCGAATTGTTTGGAACCGCCGGATCTGTCTAGCGTTGCTTGAGCCACGACGTCACTAAAACGGGCACGATTCTCACCCCAAACATTCGGTGGTGCAGGCAGTGGACCGGTCGAAATGTTATTGCTGGGAAGAAAGAAGCTCGAAGCAGTCGAATTTCCATTGCCCGATCCGCCACCAGATTTTCCTGTCCCAGCAGAAGTGAATGTTATAGCCTGTGCCTTATGCAGATTTTTCGAACCCTTTTTGCCTTGATTGTTCGACTTGCGCTCGCGACCGGGTGTCTTTCCGAATTTCTTCGGCTGCGAGGAGTCATTCTGAGGAAAAGAAAAGAATTATAATTATTGTCGAAATAAAACATGACGAATTCTTTTTCTAGCTCTTGTTAACCCCTCTACGTTGTTTTTATCCTTCGAAACTTATTTATTTACAAAAAAAAAATCATTTATAGAAAACGTTGTGGGTTTAAGCCTCCCAGTAGGCTTCGAGGTATGACGCTGGTCTAATAAGTCAGTCGTCGTATGTTCGAATCTCGGTTGAGAGAGGCTACTAGAGTCAATAGGATCGTAGCAACTGGCCCTGCCATTGTCCTGCACCCTAACAGCTGCTTGCAAAATCTGTGGTATAAAAAGTATGAAGATCTGTACCTAGGGGCACGAACGAGGAGCTCACGTAGGACTACGAATTCGTTTCTTAGAGTTTGTAATCCCACTAAGAGTTTCATCAGGCCACAATCATAGTTCTTCTGGTGATTGGCGACCATTTCGAAATTTTTTGTATGATTTGTTATCGCGGTCCTATGAAATCTTGCTAGCGCACTTCCCTAACGCAGACCGTATGAATAAAAGAGTTAGAGCAAACTCTCTCATAAGATTTACACGGGAAAAGCAAAGCAAATTGTGTTATTAATTCGCCGTATTAACTTGGTCTAGGTTTATAGCGGTCTTAAGCAATTTCGTTGGCTGATAAACGGCTGAATAATGCGTACCGTCTGTGCCTTGTGCACGTGTAGGCATAAAATAGACCCTACAGTGGTTTATAGCCTCTTATTCAGCAACTCCTATTCCTACCTCCTCGTGGTACCAGCCGGGATACGAGCAACTTTGGTGGAGATCGGGTAACCAACCCCGATGGAAGCCAAGGTCGTACGCTGACAGGAAAGGAGGGCTCTTTTCAGCTTCGTTGACCCTCCGGTGTAGCAGGCTTTGCAAGCCGTTACCACTACAAATACTAAAGCACGGAACGAAGAACAAATAAATTCTTACTGAAACAATCGAAATAGACCCACGCGACGAAAAAGGACTATGGATTGGAAACTCGGGACGTGGAACTGCCGATCTCTCAACTTCCAAGCGAGCACTCGAGTGCTCTCCGACGTATTGAAGAGCCGCAAGTTCGACGTCGTAGCGCTGCAGGAGGTGTACTGGAAAAGTTCTACGGTACGTATGTTCAGAGATGGACATACCATCTACCAGAGTTGCGGCAACACACACGAGCTGGGTACAGCTTTCATAGTGATGGGCGTGATGCGAAAACGGGTGATTGGGTGATGGCCAATCAATCCTCGAATGTGCAGGTTGAGAATCAAGGGCCGATTCTTCAATATAAGCATCATCAACGTGCATAGCCCCCACGTCAAAAGTACCGATGACGACAAGGATGAATTCTACGCGCAGTTGGAGAGTGAATACGACCGCTGCCCAAAAACATGATATCAAGATCGTCATCGGGGATTTCAATGCTCAGGTCGACCAGGAGGAGGAATCGGTGATTGGAAGGTTCAGTGCACACCACCGGACCAATGAAATGGGCCTAAAACTTATCGACTTTGCCACCTCCAAGAATATGGCCGTACGGAGTACCTTTTTCCAGCACAGAATCCATTACAAGTACACCTGGAGGTCACCAAATCAGACAGAATCACAGATCCACCACGTTTTGATCGACAGTCGGCACTTCTCAGACATTATCGACGTCAGATCCTATCGAAGCGCTAACGTTGACTCGGACCACTACCTAGTGATGGTTAAGTTGCGACCAAGACTCTCCGTTGTGAACAATATTCGGTACCGACGTCAGCCTCGGTTAGATCTCGCGCGGCTGAAGCAGCCAGACGTCGCCGCAAACTACGCACATTCACTCGAAGCTGCGCTGCCGGAAGAGGACGAGCTGGACGAAGCCCCTCTCGAGGACTGTTGGAACACTATCAAAACAGCCATCAGCACTGTAGCGGAGAGCTCCATCGGGCATGTGGCCCGGAATCAGCGGAACGATTGGTTTGACGATGAATGTAGGAGGGTGATGGATGAGGAGAACGCTGCGCGGGCGGCCAAGATGCGCAGTGCCATACGTCAGAACGTGGAAAGACACAAACAGAAGAAGATGCAGCGAAACCAAATCTTTCGGGAGAAAAAGCGCTACCTGGAAGAGCAGGAATATGCAGAGTTGGAGCGGCTGCATCGTTCTCAGGAAACGCGAAAGTTCTACCAGAAACTGAATGGATCCCGTAAAGGCTTTGTGCATCAAGCCGAAATGTGTCGGGATAAGACTGGCAGTATTCTGACGGACGATCGTGAGGTGACCGATAGGTGGAAGCAGCACTTCGACGAACACCTGAATGGTGCCCAGGCGGAGAACCATGGCGATTTCGACGGTGCAACAAACTGGGAAGAGGTGCCAGCCCCAACGATAGGCGAAGTTAAGGAGGCCATCATGCAGCTAAAGAACAACAAGTCAGCTGGAAAAGACGGCATCGGAGCTGAGCTTATTAAAATGGGACCAGAAAAGCTGGCCGTTTGTCTACACCGACTAATTGTTAGAATTTGGGATACGGAACAGCTACCGGAGGAGTGGAAAGATGGGGTTATCTGCCCGATCTATAAAAAGGGCGACAAGTTGGACTGTGAGAACTATCGAGCGATCACCGTTCTCAATGCCGCCTATAAAGTGCTGTCCCAAATCATTTTCCGCCGTTTATCACCAATTGCGAATAGATTTGTGGGAACTTATCAAGCCGGCTTCGTCGAAGGTCGGTCTACAACGGATCAAATATTTACACTGCGGCAAATCCTTCGTCAAAGTGATGGTCTTTCATGCCTGCTGTTCAACATAGCTCTACAAGGTGTTATGAACCAAGCGGATATCAACACGCGAGGCACGATATTCAACAAATCTAATCAATTCGTCTGCTTTGCCGATAACATGGATATTATTGGTAGAACATCTGTGGCGGTGGCTGAACAGTACACCAGACTAAAGCGCGAAGCAGAAAAGATTGGGTTAAAGGTAAATACGTCTAAAACAAAGTACATGCTGGCCAGCGGAACCGAGGCTGAACGACACCGCTTGGGCAGTAGTATATTGATCGACGGCGATGAGTTTGAGGTAGTCGATGAATTTGTCTACCTTGGCTCACTGGTAACGGCAGACAATGATACCAGTCGTGAGATTCGGAGGCGTATTATCAGCGGAAGTCGTGCTTACTATGGGCTCCACAAGCAATTGAGGTCGAGCGCAGCTTGTACAAAACGCTTATTAGACCGGTTGCTCTACGGGCACGAAACATGGACAATGCTCGAGGAGGACCTGCGAGTGCTCGGAGTTTTCGAACGATGAGTGCTAAGAACGATCTTCGACGGTGTACAGGAGAACGGAGTTTGGAGGCGAAGGATGAACCATGAACTCGCACAGCTCTATGGTGAACCCAGTATCCAGAAAGTGGTTAAAGCTGCACGGATACGATGGGCAGGACATGTTGCAAGAATGCCGGACAACTACCCTGCAAAGATGATGTTCGCCTCAAATCCGGTAGGAACAAGACGACCAGGAGCGCAGCGAGCAAGATGTTTAGACCAGGTGGAGCGAGATCTGGCGGAGAATGCCCGGTGTCCGAGGAATTGGAGAGCGGTAGCCCTCAACCGAGTTACATGGAGAAACTGCTGCCCTCGATCGAAATCAAGCGTCAGATTAGCGGGGGAGACATTGGACTCGTTTGTAACGTTAGATGGTTTAGAACAAGGCAGACCCATCACGAGACTCGGTAGCGTGGACCAAGTAAGGGAATCTACCTAACACACTACCAACAATCAAGGAAATTCGACTCGGAACATTCGGCATGGAAAAAGAAATAAGGACATGGAATGGATACGACTTCCACTGGTGGATCAAGGTCGAGTTCAATGGAGACGACTGCTTGAAATAGTCCATTCATCACTATACGATGACGACTAGGATGAGTAAATATTCTCGTCAAGTCAGATTTCCGAAACGATTATATCGCAGTTCGACTCGATTTTGGTTCTAGATCCACACACATTCTGATAGTAAATTAGCAACGATTCAGTTTTGGACCAGAGCGGAGTGACGCGTGATTGGAAGAGTATTTATAGAAGTTATCACATTTGCCTGGTTTGGAATTTTAGGAGCACCATACCCTACACCCACATACGACTAGAATGACTCATGTTCACTGGAAAGATTGGCTCGTCTGCGGTGGGAATGCCGGGGACTATGGTACTGAGGCCGGCTTATTTGGGAACTACTCTGAAATTCTTTTAGAATTTCACAGTTCCTACAGATCATGACCAAGTGTTATATGGTTCCGGTGTTGCTCTATGAAGCACCATGACCCGCCGATTTTTCCCGGAAATATCATCTACTTTTGGCCTCCCAGATGGCCTTGAGGTGGTCTAACAAGCCAGTCGTCATATATTCGAATCTCAGCTGGAAGACGCTGCTAGAGTCAATAGGATTGTAGCATTAGCCCCGCAATTGTGCTGTACTCTAACAGCTGACTGCGAAGAGTTTTGAATAGAAACAGGTCAGGCTTTGAAAACAAAGATTTTCAGGAAAGTCCCAAAATTTTGCAATGCTTATAATGATGTAGACCTTAGAGGGGTTAATAAACGAGTCTGCTGTGTAAGTAATTGAATTTACAAACTGATGCTTACCTTGCCACCGTGTTCGGCGTATGCATTGCCATTTTCCTTGCCGCTGTGTTCCCTTTTGTCCGCACTCTTATTCGACTTTCCCGGTCCTTTGTCGTTGCTGTGATTCTTGCTGGTGTTATTGCGTAATGCATGACCACCGTTGTTAGATTCTTTACCTGGAGTAGTAGCCGAAGTTGCGTGCTTTTGTTGCGAGTAGTTGTTGTTGTTGCCACCGCCGTTCGCTGAGTTGAGTGCCGATGCTCCTGCTTCGTAGCCGGCAGGCAGGCTTTTGCTTTTTTTAACGTTTAGTTTTTGCGTTTGAGTCACCAACGGCTGTTGCGGTTGCTGCTGAACAGTCTTCGACTGTTGCTGATTAATACTATGACTCTGACTAGGGCTGGTTGGATTGAAGTCAGGTTTCAAGTCACTGGTAGGAGTTTTTGACTGAGCGTGATGCTGATGATTGGTCGATGCGTTCGCGGTCCGGGGAGATTTAGCAATATCTGACGATGTTGTCGCTTTGTAACCGGATGTACCTGATGACGACGCAGAGGACACTGTGGATGCGGTGGACACTGTCGATGACGTTTCCGAAATTTCCGTTGCGGTTGAGCAGGTGTCCTCCTCGGCCGGTGGTCGATTTCGTTCTTTGGTGCTGATGCTGGTGCTTGGTGCACAGTTGGAGACCGGCGTTAGAAGTTGGGTTTCCTCCTTAGGAGGAGTAATAGAGCGTCGACTTTTTTGAGACCGTTTATCCGCCTCAGGTGAAGGTTTGTCGTTGGTTTGCTTTGCGTGAACTCCTTTTCCGAGCTTCGAGGTAAAGTCAGTCCACGATTTGTTGTAATTATTAGCGTTGCCATTTGAGAATTTCGAATTCGACTCCTTGGCCGGTGTTCGTTTTTTAGAGTTGTTATTTTGGCTCTTTCTAGCTTGGCTATTTTGACTGCCAGTTGATTTATTATCCGAGGAATCCTCGATGGCAGCAGCTGAAGTTTGCAAAGCAATTTGCCGCAGATCCAGTGGAGGTTGGATCGGTCCTCTATCTCGAGAGATACTAAGTACGTGTTCTTTGATCACCTTATTCGCGTCTATAAATGCAGCAATTAATGTTCCAATGAAAGCCAACGACAAAACACAGATTAGAACAACTCTGAGCAGTCCTTCGAACCACGGTCTTTTTAAACTTAAACTACAAGATTCTAACCCATGAGCTGGAACAGTTCCCAGAAGGGTAAAATTAACGGGGAAATTTATATTAGTATCGAAGTTCAAAGTTCGCGTCACCCGTGCCAGGGTAAAATCCGGGGAGAATGCTATTTCAATCTTTTTGCTCGCATTAGGCTGTAGCTCAAAGGGAGCGCAATCCAACACTTTGAATCCGAAGCCTTCGCAAAATATTTCCTCCACACGTATGCCGGACACCGCTATCGGAACTTCTCCGCTGTTACGTGCCGTGAAAGACCGCTTCGTTTGGATTGTTATTTCGTTATCATCCTCAGTAGCCGGCTCTTGAAACTTTGAACACATCTTCAAGTGTTTCTCGGTAATCTCAAACTGCAACGCTGTTGCAGAACCGGGCTTTCTATTACCGAATTTAAATACTGGCACAACGGCTCTCGCCTGAATCCAAACAGCGTCAATTAGCGTTAGATTATTGCGCATGTAGAAAATGGTCGAGAACGTCCCCGGCGTTTTCGATGTAAATTTTACTGCAATCTTTAGAAAAGATTTCGGCTTCACATAGTTAACATAAATGTCATCGTAGTCAAATAGAAAGAACGAAAACACATTCTCCTCGCTAAGACTACAATTTTCACACCCGGACAATATTTCCGGGGGCAGGGCACTAATGTTGTTCCCATGAACACTCACGTCGTGCAGCACAAGATGTACAAATAAAATTTGATCCGACGGATTGTTGATCGTAATGAGTTTTACTGCCTCTTGCTCGACTTGCAGCGTCGGAAAGTGAATATTTTCTGTGAGCAATTTCGGCCACACTAGATCAATGCTTGCGTTAAACTCAAATCTCCTAATGGGATCCGTCGTCAACTGGAACCTTATACTCTTCCAGGCCCGTTTCATCTCGGCGTACAGCCGGAGCTGCTGCAGCAACTTTTCGCTATCCAGGCGGCTGTACTGTTCGTAACTGTCCAGTGTCGCCATCCACTTGACACCAAAGGGCTTCGAGAGCAAATCGAAGCTACTGTAGCAATCCAGCTTGCAGATCACCTTCGGATCGAAAAGCAACCTTCCAATGTTGGTCACCGTGTTCGGATGTATCACCGGATGGCGACTATCGACGGTAAATTCTATTCCATCCACGTCGGTTTTGATGCCTTCAACGTGGATTTTCGTTAGGAACGTTGAGTGGGCCGTCAAATTGAGCGAACAGAGCTTTCCCTGTAAGAAAAATAGAGAAAGTTTTTTAAGTTGTAGGTACTATTAGTAGTGCAAATTAAGATTATTGAAATAGCATAAATTTGTTTATTTGAAACGGACTCACTTTAACATTAGTTACATATGGATTAACCGAACTTGCAAGGAAATTCTAAATTAGTACCCTGTACATAGCTAAGCGCTTTATTCAAATATCTAGATTTTCATCAAAAATTAACGTAATTTTAATTTGTATTTGAATAAAAGCATGCTTAACCCTTAAATGCGCAATGTTGCTTTAAAACCACATAGTGAAAAACATCCCCAAAGTAAATTATGTTTACCGCCTTTAGATAAGTGTTTTCTTTTTAAATGAATTTTTTCAGCGTGCGAATTTAAGGGTTAAGATCGGTTCTGTCGTTTCAAAGATTCCGAAGGCAAACATTGTTACATTCAATGGAACCAAACCCAATAACAACGTGCTAAAATAAGTAAACAAAATCATCTTGAACCAGAAGGTACACTGCTGGTGGTAGCAATTAAACCAACTAATCTTATCACCTCGTACAATCAGCCAATCATGTCACAAAGTAAATAAAAATAATAACAAAGCGTGCATCAAATAATATTGCCCGCTATGCAATCAAGTTTATACTATGAAACTATGCTTGGCGGATGCGGTTGTTGTGGTATCGTCGAAACAGTTCATGAGAACAGAAGAAAACATTTAACAAACACTCACCGGAAAACAATTATCAAATCTCAGCAACTCCCGATTCAGCTCCAGCTTTCCGACTGCGGTGGTGAAACTGATAGGGGTCACGATCTCCTCGTAATCGGTCGTCACACTGAACTGACCCCGATAGCTGTCAGTCGTGCCGGACTGTACACTGATCTGAAAAACCATCCAGTGCTTCGGTTTAATCGAGTGGCAGAAAAGAAGATTTTCGCCAGCATAGGGGCCGCAACCGCGCAGTATTACGGTTATCGTTGAAGTGCCCTCGGCACCGTCTGAAGTTATGGTTCCTTTCCAGTGGCGTATAGGAATCTCCACCGGATTGGCGTTGAAAAAGCCGATCAACGTTTCGCCGATTGTCGAGATCGGAAGAATCCCAAACTCAAGCTCCTGCTCGTCCAAATCTAGCTGTTCGTAGTCAGCCGCCAAACGAGAATCCGTCGTCGAAAAGGGTAAAATACGTTTGAGTTTCCCGGTATAGCTGTAGACGGGCAACTCAAAGTCTGACATATTGGTCATTAACCGGATGTAGGTGGCAATCGAGCGATTTAGATTATCCGTCAGTATCCGAGATATCCGGAGAAGGGTTTCCTCTTGTCCTGGCTGAAGAACACGCGGTCGAAAGCCTTCGATAAGAAAATTGCTCGAACAATTCTCAGGTACTGAAATATTAGAGATGCTAAATGGCACACTAAATTGATTATGCACCATTAGCGGCCGTGGAACTGCTAGCTGGGAATTGTGCTGCTCTTCTGCGTTTCCACCGACAAAAGTGAGAAATTTTAGCGCGTCTGCATTGTACTTGAGGTTCCGTTTTAAAACTAGGCAAGTGAAATAAATAACACAGCTATACACCACGTCATCCGGAGGATCATTCAACGTATAATCCGTATAGAAAAATCCACTAACTTCTCCATCAGCATGTATTTTTGACAAATCAACTCTGACTTCAGCGGTGGGATGTAAGTCACTCGATACATAAAATTTAAAAGCAGCCGCAGCCTCCGCAGAAGTGGTATAGACGCCCATTACTTGAATTTCCACTTTTCGATCACCGGAATTGGTCAGATTGAGGTGCATTTGTGAGATGTTACCGGTTGTCCGACCGGTGTCAAATTTAATAAAAGGTACTTTGGAGTAGATCCCAGTCTCTTTATAGATTTCAACTTCAATTGGTACCACAAGCATCTTGTCTACCAGTGATGGCTCATGGTTTCCGCCGGAGATTTTGATTCTAACGTAAGCCGTGTAATTGCCGGCCGCTTTACCATGGAATCTGACCCGAATTACACTCCGCGTGCTATGTGGAGGTATTTCCCACATGGCCTGAGGACCTTCCTGTGCTCCACTGGGCAGTTCGAGTTGAAAGTTTCCTCCGCTGCTGTAGATTTCCATAATCTGTAGCGGAACGTCATGTGGATTATACATGGTAATTTCCGGCGTAATTGTAGCGTTCAACGGGGCCACCAAATTTACAAGTGGCCTCAGTCGATACGGGCATTCTCTGCCGATGCCTTTAACTTGATATTGCAACAAGCCAAAAGACGTATGAATCTCGATTGATCCGGTTGCGGCCCCGAGCCGTCTAGGTAAAAACACTACGTTAAACGTAGTATTACCCTCCGGCGGAATCACCATATCTTTAAAGTATGAACTGTAGAAAACGGGTGTACTTCCAGAGATTGACCCTAGAAATACACTACGGTTTTTGTGTTTATTTATCAGGATCACCACCTGATTGTGCGGATCGCCAATAGAACGTTCGACGAAATCCAGTAAACTAGGTTGAAAGATCAAGTTTCCGACCAGTTCCGGACTCGTTTTCTCTCCTGCTACTGCTGAGCTGATTGCTCCCCGTACAGCTCCATCACTTTGTTGGAACATTTCGTCCATTAGTGTTTGCGACGCAGGCGAGAACATCTCCTGTGCGCCAAAAGCGAGCTGTTCACTCTGATGCTGCTGCTGATCGGCCGATGGCTGTGACCGAACCTGTTCTTCCAGTTGTATTAAGATCAACAACAGACTGAAAATGCGGACCGATTGCCTTCGGTTGGCCATGTTTGCTTTTTTTCTTGCTGCTCCCTTTCTGATACTGTCCTGTCTCAAAATACTTAGTGCGCCCTAGTTTCGCCGTCAAACTAACACTAGTTTCATTTTTCTTTCTCTGTCTTGCACTGAATTGCGTGGATCACTTATTCAATTCTTTTTTTCTAATTTTCCCACGTAAAGTATCCTTCGCTATTCAATTTGTACTACTGCTGCTACTATTGTGTGCTGCAAGCGATGTGCTGTAGTGACAAAAGGAAGAAAAAAAAAACGTCACGAAGAAGTCCTCCAAACACGCGACAGTCTGGAGGAGACCAACGCAATTTTCTTACCTTTGCTTTCACTTCCAAAGGTTTCCAATGGAGCAGCAAAAACTTCCGACCGAAACTTTAAGCAGTACTTTATGATATGATGCAAATTTTAGACACTTTAACGTGCCCCAAAACGATTCCCCTATTTTTTCACTGTCACTTGTTCAGGAGTAAAAAATCGTCCGTCCGTGTCTTATCGCAAGTTCTGCTCAGAGATGCCAGAAATTTTGCAACAGTTTTCTACGTTACCTCGAAAATAGCAATGACTAAATTGAAAATTTCCGTTCCAGGCAGCAAGCATCAAGCATTTTAAAAACTTCTCCAGGGCTAAAATAGGATTTTAATGCAAATCGGCAGAACATTTTTGAAATACACCATCAGGAAACAGAGTTCAAAATGCACAAAACACAAACCGTTTCATAGAAAAGTCTGCATATCTGGCATCTCTGTTTTATAGGTTCACTTGATGAGAAAATGCCAATGCAATAAAAATATTTTTATCGATACTTTTGCCATAACTGCGTGTGTCAGGTGTTTTTTTGCAAAAAGATGTAACTGTAAAATGTGAAAAAGTTATTTAATAAAATTGATAAATTTTTTAAAATTGTCTGCATGATGTAAAAATTATTCGCTACTTATACGCTTTTGTGTTAGGCCGTAAATAATTCACAAGTCTAACTAATCAGTCGAAATCTTAGTAAAAAAAATAATCAACAGAGCATGAAACCAAAAACGTGGCCTTTAAAAACCACAGACTAACAGACGTAACACTGGAGCCTCGTTCCATCGTCAATAAAAACGATCATTTCAAATTTTCGCTTAAGCCAAGATTCAAACAACAGTTGCTGCGTGAGAACGCCGCTCGCCTGCGTTGGCACTGTTGTCAGACAATGTACAAGTAAATTTATCCAGCTTTTTACGCGCTATAATGGTGGCCGCTATAAATTGTGTTCGTAATATGCGAACTATCTTTTTGACAACTCTGCATACATCAAATCCGACCCCCCGGCACGTCGCCATTTTTCTGTGACTGAATCTGAAACGTCAAAAATACTGGGCGGGAAATCACTCCATAGAAAATCAATGCGACGCCATTGTTGTTTGGGGTACAATACTGAGGGGTCCAACTTAATGGGGGTACTGTCAAACTGTGTAGACCAAGATAGTAATGTCGTGGAGGTGATCAAATCTGATACTCTTCTCTTGCAACACTACCGTGCTCTTTTTTTCGTTTACGCCAAAGAAGGAGAGCTAAACTGTGCGAAATGTAAACAAAACTATTGCTCTCCTTCTTTTGCGTAAACGAAAGAAAGAGCAACACTGCCGTACAGGAGAAGAGTGCCCAGTTTTGATGTATGCAGAGTTGTCAAAAAGATTGTTCGCATATTACGAACACAATTTATAGCGTCCGCCATTATAGCGCCTAAAAAGCTGGATACGCGGTTTGTATTCATCGCGAATTTTTTTCCCATGGCGAAATCTTTTCGCGATGCACACAAACCACCAATCCAGCTTCTACGAGCCATCCCATAATGACGGACGTGTTCGTAATATTTGAACGGCATGTTCGACATTTCAATAATACATCGCACGTCTTGTTTCCGCACGTTCACGGTAAAACTAAAGGAACTTGTGGAAAGAATGGAATGTCAAAAATGTCGTTCAAATATTACGAAGACGTCTGCCATATTATGGCTCGTAAAAAGCTGGATATGGCTCATAAAAAGGTGGATTCCGTGGATTCTTTAATAGAGCTTTCTGACAGCTCAAGCACCCACACTAGCAAACACGAAATACGCGTGTATATACATGATGTTTACCTCATTTTGGGGAACAGCTGATGCTGGAGGAACAAACCGAAAAATAGCGATTACTAGTTGTTTCTCCGTTTGCCACACTGCAGAGCACATATTTCGGTAAAATTTTCCATCCTGTTCCAAATTCAAGCACATATTTTGAAAATTTGCTGGTATTTAAGCCAACGGAAGACGAAAATCATTTTGCAGCTTGGTGACAAAAGAATGTATCTCTTTTGTTTACTGTTGTTATTTGCCTCATTTTCAAGCACCAACACACATATAAATGGAAAGCTCTATTCCATTAGTTACAGCCAGAGCTGCCATAAATACAGATATGTGTGCATGCATAAATTTGGGACCCATCAATTATTTCAGTTGCTGTGATATCTGGCTCTACTCATGTTCCTGAATTTTAAAGTACTTCAGAATCTATATTAATGTTATTTAAAAGATTAGATCGAGAAATTATGAAATACATATTCCGGAGAAAACGGTGGGGTCCCGAATTTATGCATGCACAAGTATCTGTACAGTGGACCCCCGTTCGTTTGAACGATTTCTCATGCAAACTAACGGGGTTACTTTTTAATTTGAACAACTGGTAACCCGAAATATGCTGAAACCTGTGTGAACTGGCCGCCCTGCTCTTTGTTATTGTTTTGGTGGTTTGTTTTAGTTGGCAGTTGCAAGTGCGAATATTGCATTTTCCGATCAGATTTCTATCTTAAGCGGGGTACGCTGCTGAAAAGAAAACAGCTCAAGAAAAAATCTTGTTATTTACCGAAGAAATTTTGACAACTCCAATGCAAGCAACCACCTGTCATTTTTTCTTGTGGTAATAATTGCGCCGGATATTATTCCGTACGGAAAAGTGACGATTTAATTCACTTGCGTGTAAACCAACGTCATCTGGACGTGAAATAATATTTCTTATGAGGTGCGTACTGCTTAAGAAATCGTAAAAGAAATCAATTTCTTGAGCATTTCTTGTCCTATCTTTTTACCCATTACTTTTCAGCAGCGTACCCCGCTTTAATCGTTAGGAAAACGAAATGTGTAACCGATTAAACACGCTAGGTCAGTACAAACAAATCGTGTTTATGTGCATTGTCTGCATAAACAAATGATGTCATGTTGAGAATGACGTTTGAACCATTTTTAATTTGCACGTCGTGCAAACCAACGGGGTTCAAATTAAAAAGTGTTCAGATTAAAAACGGTCAAACGAAGGGGGGTCCACGGTATTTATGGCAGCTCTGGTTACAGCAGGTTCTCTATCTCGGGTTTATGTTGAGGTTGACCTAATCTCTCGTTGGAGTCTTTTTGCCTTGTCCTTTTCGATTTTTTTTTTGTTTTGGTCGTTTTGACAGTTCTTTAATGCATTGCAATGTTTGTTTTGGTCGTAGCGTAGGCGAAAAAATGTTGTAGTGTATTCCCGTTATACTACCTGCAAGTTTAAGAAAATAATTTGTGCATTTGGCAGTACAAAAGTTTGCTGCAGACCGTCGGAATCATGCTTCCGGGCATCGGAATGTTTGGTACTGGTGAAATCACCAAAGTACTGGTACCGATTCTTCGAGATAAAGGATTCTGCATTGCTGCTATTTGGGGCCGAACTCTGAAAGAGGCAGAAGAAGCTGCCTTGGAACTGCAGATTCCCTTCTACACTGGCAAAATTGACGATGTCCTGCTGCGCAAGGATGTCGACCTGGTGTTCATCACTTGTCCACCCTACCTACATTCTCAAATCTCAGTCAAAGCACTTGGAATCGGAAAGCATGTTGTCTGTGATAAACCGATGAGTTTGTTCCAGGCGGACGCCCTGAAAATGGTCCGCGCTTGCCAGTATTATCCGTCGTTGATATCCATTGTAAATCATTCGTTGCGATTCTTGCCAGCCATAGGGCACATGAAGAAAGCTATCCAGGAGGGCTACCTAGGTTCCCCGGAGGAGTTGTCGTTGATTGATGTTAAGGTTTGTTAGCTTTCTTGGTAAATGTTAATAAATGCAGGAAATTTTTTGCCATATTTTTAGGTCAGAATGAGTTCTTTGTTTCATAATAAATTTGATTGGTTGTGTGATGAAACGATGGGTGGAGGCGTTTTAAATTTGGTCGGTAGCCATGTAATCGACTTGGTAAAGTTTCTTACGGAGCGGAAGGCAGTGAAGGTGCACGGAGTTGTTCGAACCTATGTTAAGCATATGGGACAGATAAACGGTATTAGGCAGATTACTGCGCCTGATTTTTGCACTTTCCAGATGGAGCTGGAAAATAGCACATTGGTGACGGTTAACATCAATTGTCACATTTCAAATAATGCCTTCCATCAGGAAGTGGCAGTTTACGGAGGAGAAGGTCATCTCACTGTCCGAGGAGGTGATCTTGTGGGTCATCGAGCCGGAGGCGAACCCGGAACTATTAAAGAAGAAATGCTCTACGTGGACGTACAGGATTTACAATTTTCTACTTCGGAAACTACATTGCCTCGACCGTACGTGAAGGGGCTTTGCAAAATGGTCGGTGCCTTGCGAGACGCTTTTCATCCTACCAAGGAATCGACGGGGTGGATTAAAGAGCCTGTCCAGGCTGCGGCCAGCTTTGAGGATGGGCTTTACGTGCAGGCGGTGCTAGACGCCATCCGAAAGTCCAGCGAGGAAAGATGCTGGGCTAAGGTGCAAATCTGCACCGAATCACCGACCAATCAAAAGTTCATATCGGCCGCTAGAATGACATCTGCCTCGGCGCTGCATTGAACTGGGAATACAGTTTATGTAAGGACTTTTTGTACCTTTATCATTATTATTATTATTACTGTGCCGAATGTTCCGTATAATGCATTTTAGACGCTTGTTTTATGTTTATAACATTGTTGCTTGTTTCCGTGCTACAATTAAGCTTATACCTGCGTTTGCTTTTACTGATTTAATACGTTATTTTGCTATACATATACAATATATGCTAACATTGCCGAAATATACAACTTATAAAAACATTGAACGTCAAGTTGTTAAAAAATGAAAGAAAATTTTTGGACTCCGAATGACGGTAATTTTATCTTCGCAGCACATACGTCAACTGTTTTGTTACATATCTCAAGGTCAAACTAGAAGGCAATATAATTTAATACATTAGTTTATTTTCACCAATATTTAAAACAAAAAAGTAATCAGTTTATCGATTAATAGTTCTCTTATTCAGAGCAACGATCTCAGATCGCAGATTTTGATTTTCGTTAGACAGCGTTTTGACGATATCCTGCAGTTTGTCGGTTTGCTCTTTATGCCTGCTTTCCAATTCGTCTTTATCCTGAAAAAAAAGTTCAATATAAATTTAGTTCAAAACATCTTTGCCGATTAATACATACGGCCACAGCTTTTTCCAGTTTCAGCTTAGCTTCTCTCGGGGATATAGCTTTGCTGGATAAGCCAAGCAGTGCCTCCATTCTAGTGCACGCTCGTTGTTTCTCGTTCAATAGCTCGCGAAGTTTATTCAATTCTGCTAGAAGCTCCATATTTTCTTTTATAAGTTTCATAATCTCACCCGTGTCTCTTTTCTCGTGACTCTTGTGCTTGCCTCCTTTAGTGAGTTTCTCCAGATGTTCTCTTTGTCTGAGAAACTCGTTTTGGACATCTTCGTCTAGTGCCAACGATTTCTGCAGCTCCTTATCATCCGAGTAGCGATGACAAAGGTCTTTGATTCCACGTTTTAACTCATCTGGTTTCTGAATTAAACCTGCGACGTTGTAGATTTCTCTGCACACTTGCTGATACTGATTCTTGGCACTGCGGAAACGATTTCGTTCCTTCTTCAGCTCCAAATCAGCTCCGTAGTATTTATCGCGCAGCTCCTGCAGTTGTAACGCTGACTGTTTGTTGCTCTGCTGCAGTTCCTCCAATTTCTCCTCCATTTCACTAATGACTTCCTTTTTCTCCTTGATTTCTCTTTCTTTCGGCTCGATCTGATTTTTCAGTTCATTGATTTTGTGCGTCTGTACTTGCTTATACTTCTCCAGCTCACCATTCTTTCTGTTCATGTCGTGCAATTTCTTTTCCCGATCCCTAATTACTGCGTCCCGTTCACTGAGCTCCCCCTTCAGATCTTCGATATCCCGTTGATGCTGCTTAATAGCTTGCTGGAACCTTCCGTGTTGATACTGCAACGTTTCAATTTCCTTACGATAGTTTTCCGCTTCTCGATTGAGAGTCGAAAACTTTTTTTTTAATACGCCAGCCTCGCCTCTCCATTTCATGCAGTTCTCTTCTTCTTCGAGCAACTTTTTCTCGTAGTTTAACTTAAGTTCTACGTTGTGGCGATCGTTATCTACGTCCACTTGCTTGCAGTACTCGTCGAACTCAAGCCTTCTACGTTCCATTTCCTTTAGCAATCCGTTAATAATTTCTTGCTTATCGTTCAGTTGTTTCTTCTGCTCTGCTTCTAACGTTTCTGTGAATTCATAATTTTATTTGAAGTGAAGTAGCAAAAATTAATATGTTAGTGCTTACCGATTGTGTCCTGCAGACAACCAGCTGATCTTCGCAGTTTTATTTCATAGTCCTCCCGCATTTGATCCATACGTTGCTTCAAATTCGTTAGTTTCTCGTATTCCATTATGATTTTCTCGTGGAACTGAGCTTCAAAATCCATCATCTCTTTTTGGTGTTCTTCCTTGGCCTGGGCAATACCGGCTGTCATCAGGTTACATTCTTCTACGTGTGCCATTTCCATTTCTTCGTTCTTTTTCTACAAGTCAAAGGGGATTCGAAACATTTCAACTGAACTTCAAATATGAAAAAAACTATATACCTTTAGCTCTTCAATAGCTGAACAGTAGTCCCGGTGTATGTCTCGCATTTGCTCCGAATGAAAGGCGTCACCTTGCTTCATTTTGTACTGAAACTCCATGATTTGCTGCTGAATACGCATCTCAAGCGTTGCGATCGCGTCGTTCTTGTCCACCAGATCCTGTCGCGCAATGAGAATATCCGAGTAAAGTCCAAGCTCCGGGGCATGTGGGGCCGTTTTGCCTTCGCAGTTGAGGATAGTCCAAATGATCAGTGTTCCATCGGCTGCTGCCGTAATCAGCGTACTGTCGTTGTACGTGAGGCACGTTTTTGTGATACTGGTGTTAAAGAACCGAAAGTTGGTGCAGTTTCCGCTGCCATCTACATTGTAGAGGTGCCCCTTCTCCGTTCCTACGAACATAATCACATCCGATCGTGACATAGCAATATCGGTAAGTGGAGTCAACTCAGGGATTTTGAATTCCCGATTCTGAAAGAGGTAACTTGTTAGTTCTAAGACCCAATTAACCGTGATTATTCAAACACCTACAATGTCTGATTTACACATTTCTCGTATGAGACCTGTATTGGTGATGGCATAAACTGAATTGGCATCACTGGTTAGAGCTAGTGATCGGTAATGGATTCCTTTTTGAACGATCTCTTCCACTCGCTCTCCGGTGACTACATTCCACTTGTAGATTGCCCCATCGTCTCCTCCGGATGCGAGGATCGCATCATCCGAGCTCCACGATAAGCTCAGAATCTTTCCATTGTGACCTTTAAGTGTTTGTATGATTTCAAACGTGAAGATACTAATCAAATTAATGAGCTTTCCATGAGCAGCCGCGAGCAGATGGCCTTGGTTGGAAAATTTTAGCTGCGTACAGCTCGGAAAATTGAATACTTTCGTTACTTTCAAATCATCCAACTGAATTTGCACCAACCGAAGGAGATCAATAAAGCCGACGGCTGCGAAAAACCCTGAAGGGTGAAGGGCTATTACACCAATTTCGATTAAGTACTTTTTCACCAGCTCCACTTTCATACTTTGATAGTTCCAAAGGCGTACCGTAAGATCTTTTGCTGTAAAATATAAAGAGGAACTCCAATTAATATCATTTGGCTAAAGTATTTGAATTTTTGGACTTACAAGCCGTCATAATGATCGGTTTCCAGGAGCAGACAGATAACCCGACGATTCCACTAACGTGTAATGGTTCTCCTAAATGGCGGAATACCAGTTCGCTAACTTTCAAGGTTTCCGGTACAAAAAGCATCCCGATGTAAATCTGTGAATGCTGCGTGGCTACAATGATGGTATCCTGTTCAGCATTCACAGCGACGTTCAGAATTTTGTACGACTCCTTATCGTACAGGGTGATCGGTATTCTAATGATCGATTTCTTGGTGAATGTATATGCTGATGATTTCTCAAAAACATGAACTGCGTTGTGGATCGAATAAAGGAAGCCTTGATCAAACTGCGTTAGACACAGCACATCGCTGCGGTCTTTTTGGGGACCAGTGCCATCATCCGGAGGTGGTGAAAGATCTCCTTCCACATCCGTTGCAAGATCAATACTTTCCACCTCATCTGCCCGCAGCTTTAGCTTTAGTTCTCCGGACTCCACAATGATCAGTTCTGTTTCCGCTGTCCCAGCGGCGAGTGCATCTGATGTTAGCCATGCGATTGACGTCACCAGCAATTGATCGCCTTTGATGGTTCCAATCTGCCCAAAGCCTTTGTCCGTTTTGTTCATGATCTTCAACATGTAGTAGCCTCCAACGGCAACAATCGTTGCATCGCTTGGATTGCAGGACAGGTAGTTAGCCTGGCCTTGCTGGCTGGAGTTCGACGCGCGGCCTATGATCAGGGATTCATTTTTGTCGAACGAAAAGATCGACAGGAATGTGTCTGGTTCGACCGACAAAACAGCAATTCCGCGCGAATCGTGCGTGAAGCATATGTTGCCGATTTGCGTGTTCGGGCAGTCCGGTGGCAGCTGAAGCGTCTTTCGTTTTTTCAAAGTGGAAATTTCGTAAATGTTGATCAACGATTTGCTTTAATTTAGATAACAAAAGAATATATACTTTAATTGTCAGCTCATTAACCAGCCTTAACGAAGGTTTTTCAATTAAAACTTAAATATCTGGACGATTATGAATTCAATATTTTTAGCCTTCAGTTGAGATATTGCAGTAGGTAGTGTTTTCAACAGAGCTAAACCCAGTACTGCAAATTTATTGATTTCGAAGAGATTGATAGCTCCTTGCAGATTCAAATAGTTTTTCACTTTACTCTATTCTGAAAATAGACTAAAACAACAAGGAGCCTCCATCAATTCGATCCAACTAACGGTTACGAGCGTTCAAAAAGTTTTTTTCTCGTATAAAACCAGGACATCACAAAAAAATGGTTCAAAATAAATCTTTCGTTTTTGCTTTCATTAGAAGTTGTCTTGTATGTGAATGACTAATAATTATTCGAGAAGTTAAATGCTTCTAGGAAAATTGGGAACAATCTTTAATTTGCTTAAAACCATTGTGACTTATTTCAATTTATTGTGGCGTGTTGTGTCACTTACTTGTCAGCACTTTTCTCGGAAACGGCGATATATTTCCTATCTGGACTTATGACAATTCGTTCGGGATGATAGTTTTCCGGAAACCTAAAATAAGCTCGTTGTTACCCTTATGATTTTAAATCCAGTTATTATGGGAACCTCAAAAATTTCTGCTTATTTGTTGTAAAATCATGAATTGCAAGCACTCCGGCCACGGGATAAATGATTTCCTGTTTCGTTGTAAAATGCACATTGCCAAAAATGTCGGTACGCAGTCCAAAGACATTCCTGGGTACGATAGATATTGCTTTACCTCGGGAATCCTTTTCGAGCTCCATAATTACAGTAATTAAGTTCTCATAGAATCACAATTTCGCTTCAATGCAAAATGCAACTTTTTCACTGAACTGAACCGATCGATTACGTTCCCGCTGGCAAACTGAAATCAGGCCATCCGTATAAACAATGCTGGCGCCTGGGTAGGATTCCTTGGCAACGAATTCCACTACTCGGAGGTGGCTTTTGCGTTCCGATGCACCACCCGGCTGACTATTCGGAAATGGTTGGTTGAATCACACAATGCAACAGGTGGATTTCGCAAATAATTATAATTGACAGGGGCAAGTGAACTTGGAAACGGTCGATCGATAGTCGCCTACTCTGCCCATAAATGACAAATTGGCTAATATGCCACCGACATGAACATGAGAAAAATGCAATTTTATTACTTTTGTCTGTAAAAGATGTTTTACGCGGTAATGGCAACCTGTTTAATGTGCATATTACCCCTCATACACACCGAAGCCACACCGTTGAGTTCCAACAGCGATAGATGTGGCCAAATTCCCTCCGCCGGACGTTTTTAACGCAGTAGCCAGTTTTTCATTTATAAACACAAGTAGAGTTTACAATTCGGGAGCAAATTTGGCTAACGTCCATACGTTGTGAATTATCTCGTGTTAGTGAGTCTACAAAATGGCTTGAAACTACCTAAAACAATAAAGAAGCACAGGTGAAGACGAAATGGACGACGAAACAAGTAATCCGTGCACCCCGGGCAAGTTGCCAACGAAGCGTGTGCTTCAAGCGCTTGAAGCCAGAAGGAAGAAGCAGCTACTCCGTGCCGTCATTAATGGAAGCTGCCTGCTGTCTTGATTGTAAAAAAAAGATAAAATGTGAAAAAATAACAAGATTCGATCCAAAAACCTTGAGATTGCTAACCATACGTATGAAACCACCACACCACATGATCAGTTTTAATGTGTGATGGAAAAATGCGAAATAAGAACACATCGGTTGCTGCGCATGCGGTTTGAAATCATTATGGATATTAGCCAACTTCTCATTTATTTTGGATATTAGCCAAAATTGTTTCACGTCCTGTGCCTCCAAAAATACATTTTTTTACAATCGGCTTCCGTAGGAACATTGGTTGGAGTGTATGCTATCATGTGATATTATGATCTCAATTTTGGAAAAAATGGCATATTAGCCAATTTTTCATTTATGGGCAGTACTTTTTGCAGGTGTTCATGCGCTAGGTACAATGAAATTGTTGTTTTCGATAAAGCATAGGTATAATTTATCATTTAAATATTACAAAAGTTAGCATAATTTGTTCTTATTTAAGCTCGTCCTAACGGAATGATAAAGCTAATACTGTCTGCAAAGTCGCCCCAGTCTGTACGTTTCAGCTGAAACGTAGCTACCCAGGTTGCAATTACGACCAGCCAGATGAACGATCCTATTGCCGACAGTATAACATCTGAAACAAAAGTAATTATTTTTATTGCGGTTAATATATGTAACAAATACGTGAATAATAAAAAGCTGTAATTATCATTAGTTGAATAGCCTATTAGCTTATTAAATAGCAATTAATGAAACAGGGCACATATAAGAGGCTGGCTTTACGACTCATATATTTTGTGGTTTTTTTGTCATTGGAAAATGAAATTTTGTTCATTTTCCAAATCAACATTCAAGGTTTTACAATAGACATTACTTAAAAGTATAGTAGACATTGATCAAGTCTATTTCATTATTCACAATGATGATCCAATTAACGAGAGCCTCGTATATGATGCAGTTTAGCTCCTTAACTTACATTTCTTGATTTCCTTTTGCTCATCATAGGCTGGCTTCCGGAAAGCTTCACTGAAAAACCAACAGGTATTGATGGCCCACACGAAAGGAAGCAGTGCAAATCCGACTGGAAGATAGAAATGCTGTAAATTTTCTATTTTGTGTTGGATTATTAATACCTTACCTTTGAAATACCATTTGCACAAATACAATTTACGTTCATTGGGGACTCTCGACAAGTCCATTTTGACTATTTTTTTTATATTTCTAAGGTATAGTTAATTAAGCTTATCTATTCCTCTACCAAATATGTGTGCTTAACTTGTAGTTCTAAAGTTATTTACAATCTTTCACACTTTATATAGAAACGATTGCACCGACTCGCGATATAAACATCAATAATCTGGTTGTTCCTGTTGTCTTGTCATCCGTGCGAATCAGCCAATCAGCGGAGCAGAGTGGATCTTTGCTTCGTAATGAACGTAACGCTAGTGTGTACTCGAACCATTCACCAACAATAATCGGTTGTGACGTTCAATTTCTTCATATATATTAGGTGTTAAAATCGTTAAAATTGAGTTTTCTGCCTCTCAATTTGATTGCAGAAGATGATAATAACGATACCGTAAATAAATGAATTCTGATCGATCACAAAAACCCGAAAATGCAAATACCTTCTTCCAGAGTCGTTGGTGAACGTTATTCTTCTTTCGTGTAAGTTAGCACCGATTCCGAAAGATGTCGCACATTTACAAGTGTTAGGGTGCATGGGGAAATGAGCTTTTGAATTTACTTTTTGATTGAATTTCGGAAACAGTTTCAAACCAATTTTGCGCATGTCTATCGAAAAAGGCATGCGCTGAAAAACGATATTGTTTCCCAACCTCATTTGTTAGTCGTTTCATGGCAAATTTATGAAATACTAGAAGACCCGGCAAACTTCGTACTGCCACAATTTGGGCTAAATATACGATATGTAAACTTCAGATGAACTCCTGCTGCGTTTTAGAAAAAGGGATATTTTCTAGGTATAAGTCAAGTTTTGCCGTTGTCTAAGGAGTTCTGCGTTTGGTTTATTAAACGCTGGGATTTCAGAGAATGTCTAAATTTAACAACTGTATTAAGTCATTAGTAAGAAATGCATATCGGTGTAAAAGTTGGTTTGCCAATCCCCGCAATATCAACAGTCGTGTTTGTGGTAGTTGCATTGAGTCTTGTTTTATAAACTCTGCTGGTTAAAAATAGTAATACTGGATGTTAATATATTTGTTGTAAAATTTGGTACGACGGCTAATATCGTCTGCTGCAACTTTGGAATTGCTCGAAAATTTAAGGGCCAATTTTATATTCTGATATGTATTCAATATCAACAGTCATCAGATTTTTATTTTTTTTATTCATAAATCTATTGATAACAATTTCCCAAAGGAATTGCATTGCTGAATCTCGATAACTGTTATTCTCAATTCTCAAAACAAACTAAATAATGTGGAATAATAAACCACAAAATCAATTGATCGCTGTATTGTTCCTTTGTTTTTTGTTTTGATTATAGTCACTTTAACCAGCTTGGGTCATTTGTGACTTCTGCGGAGTTGGGATTTAAACCTGGGTCCTCGGCGTGAAAGGCGTGAATGCTAACCACTACGCCGGGACTGATCCCTTAAATACGATGTATAATAGTTGCTTCGTTCACAATTTTTTTAAAAATTCTAAATCATATGCTCTTACTGTTGATTTATTAGCTTGATATTCAGTTAAACCGAATATGCTCGTAATCCGTTAACATATGTAAAATGTATTCTTCATTTGACGATTGGGAAGTGGCAATTTAGTGAATTTAGTGCTTAAACCTTTTGTTAACCTGCACTGGATCTTCTAGCTACGCATCCGATGTAAAAAGGAATAAAAATGATTCGTGTTTGTTTCATAAATTTGATAAATGAATGAACGAATGAATGAAATTAACGAATTTTATTGCTGACGCTTTAGGCTTGAGTTTAGGTTGATTATTAAGTTGGACCTATTGATTGGTTATTTTCTGAAATTGTAAACCCCCAAAATGTTTAATAGCATTGTTAGATGTGGCGATTCCAGTAAAGGTAACCACGTGTTTGCTTGAAGACGACAACGGTGCTGCAAAAAATCGTACGATGATCATAGCAGCCAACGACATGGCGCATACAATGCGTTGCGGGTTTTATATGGAAAACTAATTTTTCGAGTTTTCCTATCTTCCGAGTAAATTTTTCAACTTTTCTCGCCGTAAAAACATAGCGGTGGTGGAAACGAACACAATAAAGAAAAGACGGCTCAAATCGGGCGCTCCGTTCTCAAGTGATGCGCGGTCGAACTTTTCCACTTCCATTTTTATATATAAGATCACATGGTATAGATCTCAAGGTTTGCTGAAAATTCAACTATTTTTGAAACTGTAGGCCCCTTGGGGAACGAGGGTCCACTATTTCGCGGTGTCAAAAGTGTAAGTTTTATTTTTCAACCATTTTCAACCAATTAAGCGCAAAAGTTTCAATATTTGAAGACCTCGTGTCAGTAGTGGCCCTGTTTCAGCGAGAATTACTCATTGTCAATTCAAAACAAACGTCTTATGTGGCTCTAAAGCGCCAAAAGTTAAGGCCATCTACAGATCTTTTGTGTTTACATATAGGTTTAAATCATTTAGATATAAAAAAGAAGATGTTGATAAAGTAAATTAAATGACGCTTTGACAAATATTTCACACCCTAGGAAAGAAAATATAATTATGCGTGCAATAATTCGTTCTTGTGAATGTTACTATGTTACTGTATACTAAGGATTTTGAGGACTAAGGAACTGATGTTTAAAAATATAGTCATCTTAATTATAGATGTTCCTAAGAAAATAAAAAATAATTATTGTTACAGTAGAAAGCCTAGGTCCCACCGCTAGGTGGATTAATTCGGGTTTTTTTAAATAAATTCGCTGTATTCTTCTTGCCAATCTGAACACAGGTAGGATATATTTTCATGAACAAAAAACAAAAAACAAAAAACAAAAAACTACTTTTGAAATTTACAGAATGAATGACGTCTCATATTTTTTTAATAGTTATATACAT
Organism: Sabethes cyaneus; assembly: GCF_943734655.1. Classification (NCBI taxonomy): domain Eukaryota; kingdom Metazoa; phylum Arthropoda; class Insecta; order Diptera; family Culicidae; genus Sabethes; species Sabethes cyaneus. Next base: position 197,112,470 of record NC_071355.1, on the reverse strand, counting down.
AATTTACCTATATGCAATTTTACAATTTTTTTTCTGGGCTGACGATAAATGTTAACAAAATTAAATAACTTTAACATGAGATATACATAAAGGGCCATGTATGCCGTGAATCGTGAAATTTAACTTCCGGCATTTGGCATTTTTTCTAGTACCTAGTAATGAAAAACTGCGTAGTTTGGCTTAAGGAGAAATGAGTGGTTGTATGTTATATAAGTCGTCATTGGTTATATAAATTTCAAAAGCATTTTTTTTTGTTTGAAACAAAAATTCTGTGCATGAAAATACATTCTCTGTATTCAGATTGGCAAGAAGAATGCAATGAATCCAATTCTGACCAGAGCCTCTGTTTTGGGTACAAAAGCGGCTTCTTAAATTGGGTTTACCGACGAAAAGTTAATGAATGCTCATTTTGTAGGATTATCAAAAATTCGTATCTAGTTTGGCAGTATTTTTTGTGTAAGAGAATTCACCTTGTATACCAGTGTCTCTACTTGTTTAGTGTATATTAAGTATTTCACGTAGATATAATGCTTAAATGATGTTTAATTTCTCTTAAAATAATTTGATGACAGAAAGCCATTTCCTAGAACCTACCATTCCCTAGAAAATTTTCGCCTATAATGAGCCACATTTTCGAAAGTTATTACAGATTATTCGGTCGAAGGTCACTAGGCCGAATATCACTTACTTACTACGTTGGCCTTACGTCTTATGACAAGGCCTGCATAACGTAATTCCTCTATCTATTTCGGTTCATGCCCACTGATCTCCAGTCCGCGGGCATCCAGTGATCGCCAGATCTCGCTCCACCTGGTTTTGCCACCTCGCTCGCTGTGTCCCTCTTCGTCTTGTTCCTTCTGGAGTCGATGCGAAAACCATTTTTGCAGGATAGTTGTCCGGTATTATAGCAACATGTAGTGCCCAACGTATCCGTCCAGCTTTAACCACGTACAGACGCACGATTTCGTGGTCCATTCTTCGCTTTCATGCACCGTTCTCTGGGCACGCCACCCTAGTCCAAGATGATTCTTTGCATCCGCCGTTCGAAATTTCTGAGTGCTCGCTGCGAGTTCTCTTCTGCCAGCGTCCACGTTTCATATACGTAGAGGACAACTGGTCTAATTAGCGGTTTGTACAATGTATGTGCACTTTGTACGGAGGTTCAGATTATTCGACCGCAAGTGTCTTCACTGATGACTTCACTGATAATACTTACTTTACTTTACTTTAGTGGCAACGGTTCGTTACCGATCCTGCGCCGAACGAATTATGATCCTCCAGTACCGTCGGTCCTGGGCTGCCGTTCTGCAATCCCCACGAACACCAGCTGAACGTGTATCGTCTTCGACAACACACACCCATCGGGTGCGGGGTCTGCCTTGGAGTCTACGGCCTCTTCCTGGTTCTCTGTTGAAAATAGTTTTGGCTACTCTTTCATCTGGCATTCTGGCCACGTGTCCAGCCCTCCGCAGCCTGCCACATTGCACTACCTTCACTATATCAGCATATTTGTATACTTGGTACATCTCGTGATTCATGCGTCTGCGGCACACTCCATATTCCATTTTGCCACCAAGTATAGATCGCAGAATTTTACGCTCAAAAACCCCAAGCACTCGCCGATCAGCTTCCTTTAGCGTCCATGATTCGTGTCCGTAAAGCGCCACCGGGAGGATTAGTGTTCTGTAGAGCGCCAGTTTTGTGCGAATTTGCAAACTACTGGACTTCAGCTGGCTACGTAATCCCTAGAAAGCCCGATTCGCGACTGCAACTCGTCGTTTCACTTCGCGGTTTAAATCGTTGTCACATGTCTGGATTGTACCAAGGTATATAAATTCCTCTACTACTTCATATCGTTCCCCATCTAACTTCACCGCGGCACCAACACCACTTGGGCTCCCACGTTCTCTACCAGCAACCATGTACTTCGTTTTGGCGGTGTTAATGGTAAGTCCCAGTCTCGCCGCTTCCCTTTTAAAAGGCCCGAAGGCCTCGTCCACTGCCTTATAGCTGATTCCGATGATATCGACGGCTTCCGCAAAACCAAGAAGCATGTGAGATTTCGTGATGATAGTTCCATTCCACGCTTGCCCTTCGTATTCGTAATGCACTTTCCAAGGCAATGTTGAATGGCAGGTTAGAGAGTGCATCCCCTTGCTTCAGTCCATCCAACGTCACGAAAGCAACTGAGATCTCACCCGCTATTTTAATGCGTGATTTGGATCCGTCCAGCGTCGCACCAAACAGTGTAACTAGTTTCGTCGGAAAACCATGTTCTAGCATTATCTGCCACAGCTCATTTGGTTTAACTGAATCGTACGTCGCTTTAAAGTTCACAAACAGCGTTAAGAAAACAATAACACGGTGTGACAAAAAACAGTGCATAACCGCTGTTGACGCTTTATCACAAGCATAATCCACATGGCTGGTGAAGTTCAGGCTGTTGTTAGTCATAACACCCAGGTACTTCACACTGTTTAGGATCACCCGCTCTAGCAATTTGCCTAACGTGTCCAATAGGCAAATTGGCCTGTGCGACGAGGGATTTCCCCGACTTCGGCAGCAGTACTAATCTTTGGACTTTCCATTTGTCTGGAAATTCGCATATCTCTAGGCAGTTCTGGAGCGTCTCTATAAACATATCGGGATATGCTTGGATCGCCGCTTTGAGTGCCTCGTTCCGAATCCCGTCAGGACTGGGTGCTTTCTTCGTTTTTAAACCCCTGGCAACTACGATGAGTTCCTCATTCGTGACCGGAATGAGGACATCATTCGATTGACCGTACGGCGTCGGAGGCCATCAAACTGGATCGTGTTGCGGGAAGAGCCCTTCCACGATGACTTTCAGATTTTGGGGGCAGGTTTCCTGCGGAGCGGATGCACCCGTCATCTTTTTAATCACCACTTGGTATGCATCACCCCAGGGGTTCGAGTCCGCATCGCGGCATAGCTCCTTTCCTTAAAACAGGATTTCTCGCGTAGTGCACCTGCAACCCCATTCGACAGTCCAAGCATTGAAGTCTCCTCCAACGACAACCGGCTTGCGGCCCGTGAGCTCGTCGGTAAGCACGTCTAGCATCCGGTTAAACTGTTCGGGCGACCACCTAGGTGGAGCGTAGCAGCTACAGACGCAGACGCCATCGACCACAGCAATCATGAGCCCTTCTTGGTCGGACGAAACCACCTCCTGGATGGGGTATCTACCCATGACAGCTATCGCTGCGATCCGACCCTTATCGACCTTACCCAGTAAGCGCCGCCCCGAGAGACCCGGTGGGATCCACGATAATGGCAATATCGCACACCCGTTTTGGCTGCCGTTTGCCAAAGCAACTGCTGTGCCGTATCACAGTCGTTCAGGTTAAACTGTATAACCTGCACCATTATCATTGCAAAGGCCTCCTATAAGCTGTACACAGTGGGCCATATGTGGCGTGCTTATTTCCCGCTTCGGCTGTGCAGAGCAAGCACTTGGGGGGTTTACTACAGCCCTTGGCAAAGTGCCTATCTTCATCGCACCGCCTGCATAGCTTGGACCGATCGGGGGCCTTACACTTGCCCGCCCGGTGGCCGAAGCCCATACACCTGAAACAGTGTTCAATACGCTGTTTGGACGCAAGTGTACAGACTGACCAGCCTACCTTAATTTTGCCAGAGGCCAACATTTTGTTGGCGAAGGTCTCTGGTACGTTTTTGGTTGCGGTTTGCATATCGCCGTATGCCTTCCGCAACCGCAACCGGATGTCTGCGGGTGCCACAGCAAGATTAAGCTGATCTCGCAGAGCATCCTTCAGGTCAACTGCCGTCGTACTCTCGTCGAGGTTTTTACACTCGACAAGAATACGCTGCGACAGTGCCTTGACCTGGCACGCTTCGCCCAGGGACTGCTCAACCAGTTCCCTGCAGTTTGAGCTCTGGTTCGTTGGGTCCTTTTTGAGCTCGAAGCTCTTATCCCCGGCCTGGGTTCGGCGGGTCTTCACCACGTTGGCCCCAAGCTCCTGCAGCTTGGGGTCCGCCCTAACCTTGCGAAGTAGGTCTGTGTACGACAGTTTACCTGTCAGCTTTACTACTAAGGCGTCGACCTTATGGACCTGCCTCAGCTCGCTCGGCTTCGGCCTAGGCGGTTTACGCTCCGCTCGTATTGTGTAGTCGCCTTAACGATCCCATGGTGATCTATGCAAGCAGGAAGGCCATGGCTAGGGACACTTCCTCTACCCTTCATGGGGGTAGGGATGTCAGCATCCGATCGGCGTTAATCAGGAATGTATCATCTGAGCCTACACCACCGCACTTTGACGTGAGTGATGAGCTTTGAACGTACCTAGAGGCCAGGGACGGAAGGCAGCTGTACTATTAGCCTACTCACCGTTTCGAGAAGGTACCACCCTTTCTTACATAAGGTAGTAGAATAGTACAGCCGTCAGCCCTATAGCGTCAAATCCAATCGTTTTTCCCGTCCGTCCGGAAAAATCGTTTTTCCCGTCCGTCCAGTATACCATAATTAGGATCTTCCTGGAACCGATCTCGTAGTGCCCACGGCACTCCCGCCCAGGCCCAGTTGCGTCCCAGCCGGCACCGTGTGGAGGTAGGGATAAGAGTTCCCGCTCCCGTCTTAATCCCGTCGTACAAAGTCGAATGCGACTTTGATCGGCACCATAACCTCGCTGGGTTAGGGCCTTCACCGGCTGGTACCACGAGGAGGTATGGATAGGAGTTGCTGGATAAAAATCTAAAGACCACTGCAGGGTCTATTTTATGCCCAGTGCGCAAGACATCGTATAACCCAGCCGTTTACTAACAATTCAACGATGCATTCAAGCTGGAAGTCGAGCTACTTTTCTCTCAGCAACACGCTTTGATTAAGGAGCATACTCCGCCATACAAAGCTGACGATGTACGAAACGCTAATTAGATAGGTAGTTCTCAACGGACTTGAATTTTGCTTACGAAAGATACCTATACCAGGTAACATTGAGGGGTTTTGTTACGGTAATTTTTGTGACTAAAATATGTCATAAATACCATCACAAGAATACAATAAAACTTGTTCCTTTGGATACGAGCATTTGCCGTGTTCAAACGAAAGGTATTACCACAGAGAACAGACATCCAAGCGAAAGGTCCTCACTTGGATAAAACTTATGTCAAATTAGTTGGGAAACTATAGTGATGATGTCGCTGAAGGCGCAGAAAATTCTACACTAAACTCACAACAGCTATCTTCTGGCGCTAGCGTAACGCTTATTGTCCATATATACTAGCGCCAGAGGAGCCAAAGGTTGTCAGTGTGCAAATCAAAAGAATCATTTAGTTGGGAAACTATAGTGGTGGTGACGCTAGCATATTAGGCGATTTTAATTTAATATTTTATCCAAGAATTACCGAAAAATTTGTTCCTGAATGGATGTCTGTTCTCTGTGGTATTACGGATCACATTTGGTGGAGTACAAACGGAAAGTGGAGAGAGCCGAAGGCGTATGAACCACAAGCTGCAGGCATTGCTTGAAGAGATCCCCATCGTTCACCTGGCGAAAGTTGGCAGACTGTGGTGAGTCGACCACGTCGCAAAGTTACCGGACGACTGTGCAGTGAAATCCGTTCTCTTCAAGTACCCCACCAACACCATGAATAGTGGGGCTCAAGGATCTAGATGGATCGACCAGGCTGAAGCCGACTTGCGTGTGTCGAAACGCCCAACGAATTGGCGACGAATAGCCCAGTACCGAGTACAGTGGGGAGGAATTATCGATACAGCAAAAGTCGCCCCCAGCAGTAAATAGGGATGCATTTTACGTTATTTGCGTTATCAGTTTGATTAATGAATGGGAGCAATATTGTGCGTAAATTTGGGATCTTCCTTGACAATTTACTACTATTAGTTTAGCTATAAGCATAAATGTGATTTTTGATTCTAATACTCGCAGTACTATCTACACTCTCTAAATAGCTAATTGACCCAAAAGACCCATACTCTAAGGATATTATCTATATTTTTTCACAGTCACAGACATAAAACGATAAAACCGACGCGCGGGGTAGGTGCCTTCCCAGTAGGAGGTGTTCGAAAGTATGACAACAGGTCGGTATCATACTGGCTACCAGAGCAGGCATCAGCACATGAATTGAAAATGATGATACCAATTTTATCGTAACACTTATTTAGTGCCATCCGGCATTGGATCGGTGTTATACGGTATGAATCTTGCGTGTAAAGTTAATCGAACCGTTTTCCGCTTCGTGGATCGGCTTTGAGCTTTCCGCTTTGTGAGTTTACCTGGTTTTGCTCAAGAGTAGCTAGCAGATGCGGGTAAAATATATTATAATGATTATTGTTATTACTGCTTTGATGCGCTGGTCAGTAGGTGGTTCCAAACTGTCCATGCTGGCAAATGGCGGAAAGCGGAGAGGTCACACGGTGCCGTTAAGTAAAACGATACTTTCCTTGTATCATTATCTAATGGTGTCTAGCGTGGTTCTAGTCGTGTGCGCTTTCTCAAATTTTGTTAGTTTTTATGTCGCCGCGTCGTTGTCGTCGTCGTTGAAGATGCCCGTGCTTGCGTCCGATCGTGTTCAAAAGCGGTTCGATGGCCCCATATTTTGGCCTTTTCTTCGCCGTGATGGCCATTCCATACCGGCTTAGTTCTCTATTGCTTAGCATCAGTCAATCCACCTCGTGGAAGCCAAAGATCAGCCCACGGAAGGGTGAGGATGGAAATCGTATTGATTCATATTTATTGGATTTTTGTAGCCGTTTATAGCCGGCAAGGAATCGGTATTAAAGATAGTTTCTTTTTGCTTTACTGATCAATCGAAACTTTAGCCTCCATGCGAACCGAACGTCCCAGCAACAGCAGTTCAAAGGAAAAAGAAAAATGTCAAAAAATGTTCATTTTTTATAGAACTGCTTATATATATATTTGAGATGGGCTCTGACAGTGTTCATGTCTTATTATGATCCTCATTTTTCCAATTTCGTTTTCTTATGGGACAAACTTTACCGCCTGGGATCTGAAAAACAGGTGTGGCCAAAATCGTACCGCACCATCAGTGGTCCATTGATTATAAGCTCGACTGAGTTTATAGGATGATTTGGAAAATTCCCCGAACAGCATAAAGAGGGCCCGCAAAATAGTTTGATGTCATCATTATATTCCAATTCAAACTGTTGCGCTGCTCATTGTGTGAACACATTTTATGGACATGTCGTTCTGGACACGGTGATCTAATGCAGCTGCTCAGGAAATAATTTGGAGCCCACTTTCTTGACTACTACTCTACTGGGTACCGCTTTGATCATACCGATTGTTGATTAAATTCTCAGTGTGATTAATCTTTTATTCTGGACGGCACGTCTCTTTAGAACCTCATTAGATTTAAATTAATTCTTATGCATTTCAATTGTTTGAACCATGGGAACCATTAGGTTATATTGACAACTACACCATTTCATTTCTGCTATCTCCTAACTAATTGGCAAAAATTTAATAAAAGTTTGAAAGGTTATAAAGCTGATTAAGGGTGTTATTATTGGCTTTCAAATGAATCCTCTATTTAGTGTCTCACTGGAGCTGTAATGAAGCACACAACTAGTTAACAATTTGTCGTGCTTCTTTCTCTTTACAGCCATGCTTGTCTGATTGATGTCGCCATCAATCGTATGTTTTATTAGTTTCGTGATAACAATCTGCCGGATCCGCTTTTCAATTTAAGTTGATTATGGGAATGTAATGTCCCATTTTGCTGTGCACAGAAAAGGTCCAAGAAAGCCACCACACGATAGCTCAGTGTAGATTCAAATTCAAGCTGGACATTTGTAGGTTATTGGTTTACGCTTGAAATTGTGATGTATAACATAGGAATAAATGTCCGCTGCAGCCATTAGGAAGGCAGCGTACGCGGCAGCGCAGTAATCAGTCACTCGGTCGGAAACCGTCATACCCGACCGCCACGATTGCCCGCATGGTCAACAGATCGATCTTTTCACATCACTCGATGGGTTTATGCAAATTTGGGCTTGGTTTTTCCGTTTGCCGCCGCCGTGTGTCCAACGTCGTCGTTTGAGAGACATTCGGAGGCATTGTCAAGACGTGGCCCCGTTAAATATGCTCCTTTTGTATATATACGAAAGCGGGGCGGCGGCGGGGCTGTACTATCGGAAGTCATAATCTCCGATCAATGTGTCCTCTAGTCAAACAAACAAAATGGCTTGGAGGATTTTGTATGCTTACTTTCCTTGCGCGTGGTCTGCTCTATAGTGAAATTTAAATAAACTATCGTGCAGCTAATAACTTTCGAAAACAAGTATTCGGTGATTGAAATAAAAGTCGGGCAAAATTGTTGAACGGTGAATCGCAAGAACTCGATGATTACTCTTTAACATGAGTGGTAACTGATCCTGTAGATATTATCCACTAGAATGTTGATCATAGACGCTCAGGATATATTTAGGCAACTATTTTCTAACCTGTAGAAACAATAATATTCCCTTGATGGTTGTTCTAACAGACACTTTAAATTGAGATCATGGCACACGCTATGTCCGAAGGTCGGAAGGGGGATTGTTCAATCCATACAAAAGTTTGAGAAATTAAATGTGGGGTCAGAGCAGGCAATTATACCAAATTTGGTTGAAATCGGAGGTGGTCGATTACAACAGATATGATCTCTTGAGAGGGGATGACCCTTAAGGAGGCAAGTTATCCGGATGATGCCATGAAAGATGTCGCAAAGCAAGTCGGGTGAATCTTCTTTCCACGTGCTCAATCCGTATGTTCCAAGTTAGCTACTTAGGGAACCGTATCAATTCAATAATTCTCCAACAGCGGGCGAAATAAATGTGAACTGTAAGGATCCTCAAAATTTCGTCCAATATTAAAGATGAATCCAAGCTGCGAAGATACTTTAGAGACAATTAGCTCATGATGCAAGTTAAACGTCAATTTTGTGTCCAGAAAGACTCCACATTACTCGGTTTTGGGCTGTCGCTCTCCAGTTGCCCCTAAAATACCCGCTGTTCTAACATCCTCGTCAACAGCGCTCATCCAACGGATGCGAGGTCTGTCTCGAAGTCGTCGGCCTCTGTCGGGTTCTCTGCTAAATATTGTTTTCGCTGGTCTCTCATCCGGCATCCTTGCTACGTGGCCAGCCCATTGTAGCCTACCGTATTTTAATCGCTTCACAATATCCGCATCTTTGAATACTTGGTATATTTCATGATTCATGCGCCTGCGTCACACTCCTTCGTCTAATATGCCGCCAAGAATTGATCGCAGGATACTTACTTACTTAATCAGCTGCAGGCCGTGGTTTCCTCTGCTGTATGAAGAAGTCGTCTTTATTCCACTCGGTCCATGGCCGCAATTCGCCAGCCACGTAGTCTACGTAGGGTCCGCAGGTCGCATTCCACTTGATCGATCCATCTTGCTCGCTGCGCGCCCCGCAGTCTCGTTCCAGTCGGATCGTTATTGAGAACTTTTTTAACCGGGCAGTCGTCCGACATCCTCACGATATGCCCACCCCATCGCAGGCGACCGATTTTTGCGGTGTGAGGGATGGGTGGTTCCCTAAGCAGCTGATGCAATTCATGGTTCATTCGCCTTCTCCACGTTCCGTCTTCCATCTGCACTCCGCCGTAGATGGTGCGCAACACCTTCCGTTCGAAAACACTAAGGGCGCGTTGGTCCGCCACGAGCATAGTCCATGTCTCACTGCCGTAAAGGACTACCGGTCTAATCAGCGTCTTGTAGATTGTTAACTTCGTGCGGTGGCGAATTTTGTTCGATCACAGCGTCCTATGGAGTCCAAAGAAGGCCCGATTTCCTGCCATTATGCGTCTTTGTATTTCGTTGCTGGTGTCGTTGTCTGCGGTAACCAGTGAGCCTAGATACACGAGTTCATCTACCACATCTACCGGACACGTCAAGGCCGCCCTTCTCGGCTGAACATCAGGCAGCTAGATAACCCGCAAGCTGCCGAGCACTACGCGCGAATACTGAATGCGGCACTTCCTTTTTTCGAGGGGTTAGGTGCTTCAAACCTCGAAGACGGTTGGGGCAGAATACGCTCGGCCATCGGCACTAGGTATTGAGCCTCGGAGTACACAAAATGATTGGCTTGATGGGGAATGCCAACAAGCGGTGGAGGGGAAAACAACTGCTTGGAAAAATTATCTAAGTATTGCCACTAGAGAGAACCTAGCCAAATACCGACGAGCTAAGAACCAGTTGACCACGACCTGAGGAGGGCCAAAGGAGGACAGAGATCGTGAAGAATTAGAACAACTATTCCGAGCTAATGAGTCGTGCAAATTTTATGAGAAGGTGAACCAAACTCGGAAGGGCTACATACCAAAACCTGACATGTGTAGGGACGAGGAAGGGAATCTAATCACAAACGAGCGCGAGATGGTCGACAGATGGAAGCAGTTCTTCGATGAACACCTCAATGGCGAAGTCGCAGAAGGAGGCGAAACGGAAATTAACCTAGGAGCGCCCATGGAAGATAGTAATGGCCTAGCACCTGATCTCCAAGAAGTCAAACGAGAAATCGGGCTGCTGAAGACCAATAAAGGAGCAAAAGCTACTGGAGGAATGGATGGAAGGAGTGGTTTGTCCCATCTTCAAAAAGGGTGATCGGCTAGACTGCTGCAACTATCGCGGTATTACGCTGGTAAACGCCGCCTACAAGGTACTCTCCCAGATCCTGTTACGTCGGTTGTCACCGATAGCACAAGATTTCGTAGGGAATTATCAAGCGGGTTTCATGGGGGCTCGCGCAATTACGGACCAAATTTTTACTATCCGACAGATCTTGCAAAAATGTCGGGAGTACAACGTGCCCACGCCATCTTAATTGATTTCAAAGCAGCATACGATACAGTCGATCTAGACAAGCTATGGCGAATACGGTTTTCCGGACAAACTGACGCGACTGATCAGAGCTACATTGGATCGAGTTATGTGTTTCGTTCGCATCTCTGGGATATTCTCGAGTTCCTCCGAGACGCGGCGCGGATAGAGATGAGATGACGACCTATTCTGTAAGCTGTTCAACATCGCTCTTGAGGGGGTGATCCGACGAGCGGGCATCATGACTTCGATATCATAGCCAGGAACTTTGCGACGGCGAAGGCAATCTACGCCAGACTGAAAGCGGGGTCTAGGAGAGTTGGGCTGAAAATAAATGCGTCGAAGACCAAATACATGAAAGGAAGAGGCTCAAAGGAAACAAACACGCGCCTCCCACGGACGGTAACCGTTGACGGCGACGAACTAGAAGTGGTAGAGGAGTTCGTGTATTTGGGATCGCTGGTGACCGCGGACAACAACACAAGTAAGGAGATCCAGCGGCGCATCCTAGCGGGAAATCGTTTCTACTTTGCCCTTCGTAAAACGCGACGATCAAGAATCATACACCGCCTCACGAAGCTAACAATGTACAAAGCTCTTATTAGACCGGCAGTTATTTATGGACTTGAAACCGTGACGCTGTCCACGGAGGACATACGCGCCCTTGCCGTGTTCGAGCGGAAAGTGCTGCGGACGATATTTGGCGGAGTACAAACTGAAAGCGGTGAGTGGCGGAGGCATATGAATCACGAGCTACAGGCACTGCTTGGGGAGACTCACATCGTACATCTAGCGAAAGTTAGCAGGCTACGGTGGGCCGGACACGTCGTAAGGATGCCGGACGACAGTGCGACGAAAATAGTCCTCTTCAACAACCCCTCCGGCACCAGGAACAGGGGGCCCAACGTGCACGATGGCTCGACCAGGTCGAAAGCGATTTGCGACTTCTGAGACGACTAGGAAATTGGCGACGAGGGGCCCAAGACCGAATTGAATGCAGACGAGTGCTTGAAACAGCACGAGCCACCCCGGCTCTATACTGAAGAAGAAGAACAAGAAGGGGTTTCGTCCAGCTTGTTTTCTTCCGGCAGCGCAGCTTCCAGTGAGTGCTCGTAGTTTACGACGACTTCTGGTTGTTTGAGCCACGCTAGATTTAACCGAGGCTGGTATCGGTACCGAATGTTGTTAACAACAGACAAAACTCTCTGTTCGGCTCATCTTAGACATCACTAGGTAGTGGTCTGACTCAACGTTAGCGTTTCGATAGGCTCGGGCGTCAAGGATGTCTGAGAAGTGCCGACAGTCGATCAAAATGTCTATGATTCTGTCTAATTTGGTGACCTCAAGATGTACTTGTGTAGGAGTCTATGCTGGAGGAAGGTGTTACGTACGGCCATGTTCTCGGAGGCGGCAAAGTCGATAATCACATTTTGATGTGGAAGTTCTCCGTGCCTTTTTTTTTATTTCTTAATGGCGGTTAATGTAAATGGTAGTTTTTTAACAGATTTGCCTTTCTTTTATTCTTAAAAAAACAGGCAGTTTTCTTTTTTGAATAAAAAGTTTTTGTTGCAGAGACTCACTTCACAATTGATCTATTGATTCGCTTGTTGTATGGCAAGTTACGCCGTATTGTTAGAACTACATATTGGCCACATCCATGATTGCCCTTGGGACATAAAACGGTTGTAATCGTAGATCGATAACGGGCTCTATAACCTATGACTGTAACTAAAAAGTGCATTTTTCTGCTTTCAGATAAAGCTAAATAATCCAATGGAAATATACAAACATGAACAGAAACTCAATTTAGAAAAACTCCCGAAACAGCAGAAGTTCAATCGTCAAACCATCATTAGCTGTCTGTTACCGTTATATTCCCGTGAAGCTCATAACTCTACCAATCGAACAGAACAAGGCTGGCGCATCCCAAAACCTTCCGAAAGTTTAGATATGTAACATGGTTTGACTTCCACGCCAGCCAATAGCAGTCGCCAGTATGCTGCACCCCGGAGCCTAATCCGATAACGATTTTCCGATACATTAATCTTAATGGCTTCATTACCATATCGTTAATGATAACTATTTGTCATACACACATTAGACAGTGCTCTCACAGTGTTTCGTCTAGAACCTTGCCAAGTAGTCGGACGATTTCGTTTTATGACGGCTGATGGAGGAACGATTTGAGATTTCGTCCGTTGTCTTCCTTGCATCGTCTACAGATCCATAAGAAGAGACAAAACGGCCACAAATGGCATTTCTGATGGGGCTTACTGGTTAGGCTATTGTGTTCGCTTCTAACACACTAACCCGTGCCGCCTGGAAAGTGGCGATTATGCGTGAAGAGTCGATTTGTTTTCTCATACCGAAATAACTCTTCCTTTATTACAAACACGGCTGGAATGTAAACGACGCGGTCTAGCAACAGAGTCAAGCATAAGCTAACAATTCTCAGATCCCACCTTGTTGACTTCGACATCCGCCACCAAGGCGTCAAAGTTGTCACACACGCAAGAAAAGTCGTTACACGTATCACGTTTCGCTAAATGGCTTATTATATAGGAAACGGCGGTCGGTCATTGGCGAGTTTAATCTCTGTCAGATCGATGGATTCCTCGCCGTATTGACGCAGCCAGCCAGCCAGTGCTGCGGTGGTTTGATAGGCGATTACAATAGTCTCTAGTATAGGAACAGCTACTAAGGAAAAAAGCGAAAAGTTTGCCGTGAGAAAGCGAAAATTGCCTTTGTGAGGTCTATAGATCAATATTTCATACTCCGAGAGTTCATATCTTGACCGGAATATCAGAGCCTCACAGAGCCACAGGATGTTTTCCGTTTAACCGGACAAAAAAACAGAAAACTACAAACACACAATGCAATGAATCGTTCCGGTCGGTCGGGACTAAAAAGGAAACAGATCCTCCGCCAGCCCCGCGCGGCGTTCGTGACAGTGCAAAAATGGTGTGAACAAACGACTTCAAAATTGTCTCATTAGGCCACGGTATCGTACTGGCGCAATCTGTAGAGCTACGTGCGCAATTCTTTGCCGCAATCCGTGCGGTTGTACCTACCCTTGTGTACTGAACAGTGGTCAGCTACAACTGCTTCTGTGGAGCAGATTCCATAAAGGGTCTAATGACAGGGACGAGACAAAAAAAAAGCACTGCAATCGGATCACGATATGACCGAATGGTTGTTCGAAGCGGAAAAAGCCACGCATTACATCGATGATGAGTGGTTTTTCTACTGGTATCGGTTGATGTTGCCATTGCAAAATATATCAACGATGTATCAGAAGAGAACATCAAAACCGACACTCTCACTCAATTTGTTTCGTAGTGTTTTGAGTAAAGTGAAACCAACATTTTTGAATTATCAACTATTCAGATTAAATTTATTGGCTTAATCCACGTTAACCCAGATGACAAATATTCCAGCGTCAATTAACACAGTATCGGCATTTTAACCAGCTGGCTGCAAATAAAAAATCTGCCAATAGGACAAACGTCGATCGATTGGTGATCAAGAGTCGAACAAACAAAGTACACAAGGGAAATCGAAATTGTTTGGCCGGTTTTCGATATGTAGCTACATGGTACTGCGATCCTTGCTCAACCGCCACGCCACCCCACAGCCACCACCATGCCGAGATTAATGACTAAACCAGTCAATACCACCTCGTCGGTCGAGAATGCACGTGAGTATAAAAAGAAAAATAAATACCTGCCACAGTTTACAACATTGTTGTAATAAAATTGCGCTTTGTTGTTCTTGGTAGACCGACCGCACCTTCCTTCGGGCCGACAAAGCGTGATCGGCTAACGCCGTCGTCGCAAGCGGCACCCCAATTTTATACAGCAGTAGTTTGGGTTGTAAACAATTAGGATCAAGTTGAGGAATGTGTAATTATATTCCAATCAACAATATTTTTTCAATCATTGGTGTTTTTTAAAGTAATGGCTTGTGGCAATGTTTGTTGTACTGGATGCGGGGAATGCCGTCCGGAATTATGCTCCATTGAATTGCAGTTTAATTTCTATATAGTGAACATGTTTGAATTACATGCCAACTCGTATATGTGGGTATACACATATACGATTGCTGCAATTCCAACGCAAGTCCGTCTGAATAAACACGAGAGAGGCATTTCCCATAACTTACATTTTGTTCTACCCTCGGTTGACCTGCAACATTGTAGTTATGTGTTTACATTTCATCATTTGTTTTCTTCGAAATGGGAAAGCAAAGCTGGTTTTTGTACCGACTTATCCGTGTATTCAAGTAAGGTTGCAATCAGTGTCTTCACGCTGATCCATTTGAATAAAATAATCGATCTTTTCGACTCTTTTCAATAGAAAGAACAATTTGTCACACTGCAAATTTTCCAATTTCTTTAGTTCATCAAAAATATGTAAGTTCAATAGATCAGAAAGATCAGAAACATCTCAAATAGATTTCGAGGTAAATTAGACTGCGTCCCTCGGATAAATTGGAACACACCTGGGAATCCATCATTTAACGGTGTAGGGAATGGTGAATCGCTTAGTTGGTTTCGAGGTACGATGCTGGTCTAACAAGCCAATCGTATGTACGAATCTCGGCAAGGCGGTGCTGCTAGATAGAGTCTAGCAGTCAGTCAGTCAGTCATTCAGTCAGTCACGATTTTGCACTAGCCCCGTAACTGTCCGGTACTCTAATAGCAGCGTAGTCTGTCGATAAAGTAGGGTCAAGTCTTATGAAGGACATTAAATCCCACGGCTTTGCTTTTTCAAGGGGATGGTGAAGTCCTTCAGCCTCCCAGTTGGCTTCGAGGTATGACGCTGGCCTAGTAAGCCAGTCGTCGTATGTTCGAATCTCGACTGGGAGAGGCTGTTAGAGTCAATAGGATCGTAGCAACTTGCCCTGCAATTGTCCTGCACTCTAACAGCTGGCTGCGAAGTGTGTCGTATAAAACAGAAGGTCAAGTTTCGATAACGGAATGTAGCACATAGGCTCTGCTTTGCTTTGGTGAAGTCCTTCAAAGAGACCCGAGTAATTTCAGTATGTTTAAGTGTCCGTTGGCTGATACTTTTGTACTATTTTGTGCAGAAACATGCCAACCCCCACGCTGTCAAATTTCGGAAGGCACCGAACCGGAACGACAAACAAAACACGGTGGCTAAAACCCGCTTCAGGAAACTGTAAGTACTAAGAGTGGTTGACAAGTCCGAGAGTTATATCAGTTATATCGATATTTGAACGCTCTTCGATATTGACATCGATATTTAGGCCATCGACATCGATATTTCGAAAACCACGATTTTTTAAAACTGCGTAATCGCTCGAAATAGTGAGGTTTTATTTCTATGATCTTTATGCAGAATGCACACGTTTTCGTTGTAATCCAATGAATAAGTGTGCCAAACTTTTGGCAGCCAAAGGCATCAAAACTCGTTAACGAGAACTGCACTTTTATCTCGTAACATTTAACTCTTCATGCAGCACCTATAATGTGTCATCACATTAAACTCTACATGCACTACATTGATCCCCTCGAACAAACTGACGGGTAGGTCATAAATCGGGTGAAAAATATCAGCAAAACAGTGATATTCATTAAAAAAAAATACGCTTTGCTAAAAAAAATTAAAACCATGCGTTACGCGATAAATTATAACTGTCGCGGACGACATCGTCACAAGTGCAAATTTCATTTATTTTGTAAAGTAAACCAACCGCTTATTTGCTAGCCAAACAAGATATATTCGTTTAACTCACTCAGCCACTTCCCAGCTAGCATTCTCATATGTATAAATAAGGTAAAAATCAGCATTACGTACAGATATACATGCTAAATAAATCGTATTTCATGCGCAAAATTGGCATACCCGTACTATTTTGGAGACGATATACGTGATTACGAATAATTTTGAGCGTTACGACTATATAAGTATTTATCTACGATAATATCCGATTAAGCGCGAGTCGCTCCGTACTACTCTACGATACGATGTGCTGAAAATCGTATGTATGTCAGTCATTATCATTATATACGACAAAAAATCAACTTGATGCCACTTTATCCAGCTTTAGTTACGATTTCGAGTTTGTAAGGAGATATTTACGATAGTTTTCGTACATTGATATACGAGTTGGTGCTAGCTGGGTTTTGCCTGCGACGATTTCAAGCTGTCAAAAAATATTGCAGCGCGTTTTGTTAAAAAGGGTAAGGACAATATCGTGGCCGACATCGACCGTAAATATCAAAATATTGATAATATCGGTCAGCTCAATATCGGCCTCAAACATCGATATTTTGGAGGCGAAAAATCGATAGTATCAAATATCGATATAATATCAACAACCCTATACCGAGGACGACGAGACTTACATTAACCTTTACGACCCCGACATCAAAAATGAAGGTACTTTCAGCTCCACCTTGGCTCTTTCTCCACTGATTTGTAATAGATTTTTACGCAACTAGTCATAAAAGAACCACATTAGATTGGCCTTTAATAGAAAAATATGCTGGTAAATTATGGTTACATTTTCCTGAAGATATTCCAGATCGCGGTGGGATTTTTTTTGACGCCATAAGTAGCAGATGAAATAAAATAAGAAATCTGCTCAATTGACTGCGCAAAAGTTATCCATTTTATTTGTGGTCACTAATAATGACTTTTACACTATCTTGTAGAGCGCTGGGTTACGCCCCACACTTCGGAGCATCCGGCATCGGTTCTACCGGAACTCAAAAGTGGTCATTTGGAATTCTCTTCGATAATATGGCGAATGGGGTATCAAACGATAGGATTTTTCAGCACGAGCTCTTTAGCTCGCTTCATTCTTCTTTTACAGGAACTTTCCCGGTCGTTTCAAATTCATTTAACAGGTAAGTAATCTCCGTCTAACTAACCTCACTTTTACAGGTATCGCTTTCTGCAGGTAAGTATAAGTTTATAATTATTGTTTCACCATAATTTTTATCATTTTACTTGCAGGTCTAATTTACCGTATCTGAAACTGTATCTTTATAATCTGTTCTCTCTAAACTATTCTTTTCTATACACTAAATTTTTTATTCTAATCTATTTTTAATTTGTGCAATGATGCTTTAATTTCCCGATCACTTTGTTAACATTCTTTCCTCCCTCCATACATGATGTTGATGATATTGACCGTACCAAGGGTCTGTCAGCCTGCTCACCTTGCAAACGTCAGGCCAGGGGTCTGTCAGTCAGCCTCCTTTAACAGGGGAGTGTCGTGTTGCAACAGTAGCCTTTCGCCAGATGAGCATCACTTCGAGTAGTGTCCATATCTCGTGATTCAAACGCCTTCGCCACTCTCCGCTTTCAGTTTGTGCTCCACCAAATATCGCCGCAGCACCTTCCACTCGGACACGGCCAGGGCTTGTATATCCTCCGTGAGCAGCGTCACAGATTCAAGTCCATAAAGAACTACCGGTCTCGATCTGATAAGGGTTTCCTACATTATCAGCTTCGTACGGTGGCATATGCTTCTTCATCGTAGTGTTTTGCGAAGGGCAAAGTAGGCCCGATTTCGCGCTAGAATGCGTCACTGGAGTTCCCTACGAGTGATGTTGTCCGCGGTCACCAGCGATCCCAAATACACGAATTCATCTATCACATCCAGTTTGTTGCCGTCAACTGTTACTGTCCGTGAGAGGCGCGCGTTTGTTTCCTTTGCGCTTCTTCCTTTCATATATTTGGTCTTCGACGCATTTATTTTTAGCCCAGTCCTCCTAAACTACGCTTTCAGTCTGGCGGAGATTTCCGCCGCCGCACAGTGGTCCGAAAGTCCAAAAAGCTGGCAGAAATGTCAAAACGGTCTCCTAGAGTGTAGGTGACTTCTGCGAAGTTGGTAGATATACTCAGGAGATCTATGTGATATAATTCAACTAGTGCTTAACCCTTAAATTATAGGTTAACTCTTTAATACACGTTATTACCATAATATAAAATTAATTATTGGTTAAGTTTTTCAGTAATGGTTGAATTGATTTGATAACTCTCAGTTGCCTTATAAGGCACTTAAAGGTTGGATAACATTGCATTTTCATTTAATTGGATTGTTATCCAATAATTGCTTAGGTACTTTTTTTATTGAAAGATTTTTTCACATTTCTGCGATTCGATGCGATTCATTCGATTTTCTCAGTACATTTGATTCAGCATTCTAATTGCACCCGAATGGTTTTATAGACAAGCTATTTATTATTAAATAAGTTTTCAAATAAAGAAATACAAATAAAGTTCATATTCAAAACAGACACTGATGAAGCCGGCAAGTCGTAGGCGAAATACGTATCGGTCTGACTAATGAAAAAACAAATAAACAACATAAAAAAGCAGAAAAACCAGAAAGACTTCTATTTTCTTCCACTGAAAAGTGTGAAATTCTTTTTTCATATTTTATTTATTGTATTAGATATATTGATAATAGCTACGAACTTAGACTGGAGCCTACATTAATGTAATGTAACATACAGTGAACGATAATTACAGTTCCATGATTTGTTTCGATGTTGTGTCACATTTTGAATTCTTTTGAATAATTTTTGAATTAAACATTAGTTTTAGACCTTGTATATCCTTATCGTAAAGGGGCCTTC
This sequence comes from Sabethes cyaneus, assembly GCF_943734655.1. Taxonomy (NCBI): domain Eukaryota; kingdom Metazoa; phylum Arthropoda; class Insecta; order Diptera; family Culicidae; genus Sabethes; species Sabethes cyaneus. The sequence continues at coordinate 197,093,009 of NC_071355.1, read as the reverse complement.
AATCTAAAATGCAAGCCTAATAATAAGATGTAATGGGAGTGCTATGTCTCCTGTAAATCCTGTTGAAATGAACCTTTGCATCAGATGTGCCTTAGAAGCGCGTCATTCTGTTTCGATATTCCCGAAACAAACTAAATTGTTGTTTTGCGCTTCGATGCTTTCTTTGAAGTATACTTCATAATCAATTTATTGAACTATATTAATGCTTGTCGCTTTCATTTTCCACGATATCCTGGAATAATCAATGCCTACTATCATATATTGAAACCATTGCAATGCATTGCAAGGATTATTCGTTAAATTCAAATTTGCGTACATGAATTCGTACATCCTCTCTAAGATTTGTCTTTACTTTCTTAATTGCAGAAAGTTGCAGCCAAATTTAGGTTTAATCGGTTCCTTACAAGTATACCTGCACACTAAAAGTAATATGGCAGCGGAACTCGACGGGTTCCATAAGTTACGACTGTCAATTCGAAAGAGTTTAGATATTCGTCCTCATTTTTGTCATAATCAAGCCAGATTCGGTGAACCAATAATATTTTAAATAAGTGTAACCTTCTCAAAAATATTGAAATAGATGTCTTTCAACTAAATATGTCATTGTTTATGATATTTGTGCAACGTTTGCTACATACCTATAAGAAACAACCATACGTGTTTTTGAAAAGATTTCACCGACCTTAATGTTATTCAACAAGTTCAGAAGGCTATAGCTTTTAGAAAACTAAGAAACGGACAACCAAAACGAAGATTTAAGCTCATATGGGTATGTAGAAGAACACTTTTGAGTTATTTGATCAATTCAAAATACTTGCAAAATGGGGTTTCTGCCAACTATTTTGATTTTCGGACCACTGTGCGCCGTCACGAAGTTCCTGGCTATAATATCAAAGTCATCTGCCAAGTCCAGAAGTTGGTTACCCTTGGTGAAAGTCGTGCCTCCCGTTTCGATGCCCGCTCGTCGGATCGCCCCTCAAGAGCGATGTTGACCAGCATGCAGAATAAGCCGTCACCTTAGCTCAATCCGCGCCGCGTCGGGACCCTAGAGTGTCCCCGAGATGCGCACGAAACACGTCATTCTATCCAATGTAGCTCTCACGTCTCTCTCATTTGTCACGTCAGTTTATCCGGAAAACCGTGTTCATGTTTTATCTGGCGTAGCTGGTTTCGATCGACTGTATCGTAAGCTGCCTTGAAATCCATAAAGATGTGATACTTCCAACATTTCCTTACCCGCTAGGCGGTTCTTACCAGTGGCTTTGTTGGTCCTCAAAAGCCCGATTTTTCGATTGACTTCTTGGAGGTCAGTTGCTGGGACGTTGATATCTTCCATGGATACTTCTAGGTTAACTTCCGTTTCGCCTCCTTCTGCAACTTCGCCATGGAGGTGTTCATCAAGAAGAAATAGTGAGTAAAGGTATTAAACCCAGGTAACCAATAAGCATTTCCAATGCAATTTAAAAGCAAGCCAATAAGCATTTAAGCTGCCTTAAATGCTACTTAAATGCTATTTTGGCAAAATATGCGGCTACTTTACTGCTAGCCCTCTTATAGTGCTGACAATGCTTATGTCCAGCTAGTTACCAACAAGAAGAATTTAAATAGAATTGTGGATGCCAATTTACAACAGTTATGCAGTCGAAAAGCTGATAAACAACATCCTGCAGTATAAAACGCCAGGGATGCTAATAAACGGCTGATTTACTGCTTATTTTAATGCTTATTGGTTACCTGGGAAAGATCAAAAATCAAAAGATCTTACCATTTCCCAACACTTCATAAGTGTTGTCAAGGACAAGATGTCGCCATTCGAATATCAGGGTAGAGATCCAAAAAGATGAAGTAGAGAAACCATAACCATAATGTTGTAGTTTGTTTATTTCCAGAAAAAATTAGTGAAAAAATATTGAAGGATAAAAAATTTACGACCTTTTTAGTGGATTTTGCGATGCTGTAAATGACGTAGACCTTAGAAGGGTTAATACAGAAGAAAACAACAATTGAGCATTTTGTTGATATTTTTCGGTGAATAAATAACTCGTTTATGCTTTATGCGTTACGCGTAATTTGTACGAGAAGCTCATAGTGTTTAGACGTTCTTTTTGCGTCCGTAGATGGCTGAAATATATATAGTAGGCTGAAACGCGTGACGCATAAAGCATAAACGAGTTATTTATTCACCGAAAAACATCAACAAAACCATAAATTATAATCGGACGGTGATTTAAACAACGGAAATAAAACAGAAGAAAATATTTTGAATTCTTTTTAACCGTTATGTGTTCGACAGGGTACCCGGGTACCTTTTCAGATTTCAAAGTAAGAAATTTTAAAGTTTTCTTCGACCCAGGATACTGAAACTCCGTGACATCTCAGAACTCTCTAAATTACAACTTTTTATAAAATAAGTTTTCATGTAGCACTTACGGGGGAGGAAAGGGGGAGCTTCGAAATTTTTTACCCTTTAAGTGCTCGACAAGGGTACCCGGGTACCCACAAATTGAAATGCTTGTAACTTTGGCAATATATGACCGATTTGGACCAACTTACCACCTAAAGATTCAGAAACTTTTCCACTTCCAGTAGGGTTACAACAGAACCGGAAGTGGTTCATCTGGTTTCCGGAAATCCGGTATTCCGAGGATGTGTTCCGGAACTAAAGCTAAAAAGTGCTGAAAAGGATTTTTCTATCTTCGCTAAAGAGATAGAAGGTTACTGTCTTCTGGAAAAATTCTTGTAATAATATGCTCTAAAACCTTGCAGAACCCGTAAATGTGTTATATTGAAACTGAAGGAAATAAAATTTTTATTTCACTTTTAGGGGGATTAATCAAAATTTGAATTCCACAAAACGATAGAACTTTTAATTTAAAGAAACTCTTCCAAAGCCTTCATAAACCTAAAATCAAGTTTTCCCACTCAAAACTGTAATGCGCACGTTTATGTGGTTTTGGACCACTGTGAAGCCCCACTGGAATATGTTCCGGAATGGCCATGCCGGGGCAAAATCATCAGATAGAGTCAAAACAATGAGAAACGGCCTTCCGGAGAAATTTCATGAATATAGATACCCAAATTGCCAGTGTTGCAAGCCAAACAGTTCTGTGGCCACAGGAGGTCCCACGGGAACTTGTTCTAGAATGGCCATTCCGAGGATAAATCATTATACGGTTTTAAAACTATGAAAAATGACCTTTCGGAGTCATTTGAGGAATTTTGGATACCCATATTACTATGATTACATCAAAAATCTTAAAAAGTGCCTTAATTCCGGAACACACTCTCGGAATACCGGATTTCCGGGAACCAGATGAACCACTTCCGGTTCTGTTGCAACCCCACTGAAAGTGGATAAGTTCCTAAATCTTTAGGTGGTAAGATGGTCCAAATCGGTCAAATATTGCCAAAGTTACAAGCGTTTCAATTTGTGGGTACCCGGGTACCCTTGTCGAGCACTTAAAGGTGTTTTTTTTGTCTAACACATAACGGTTAATGGTTTCAATAAAATGCCGTCGCTTTGCATAGAGTTTCCTGTGGCCTATATGCTACAATTGGTATTTGACCGGAATTTCGATTCGCATATATTTACCAGAGGCAGAGAAAATCAAGTTACTTTATGAGTGAATTTTAATCAATATGAAAACATATTTCTCCAATTTTTGTGCTTTTCATTGGTTTATTTGTGATTTTATTGGTTTTCAAAAACGTTTTATGAATAATCACTTGAAAACGAAGTAAAATATATTTAACAACTGGATTTATTAGGAATATAAAGAATTCATTTATAAATTTAACATTATAATCTATTTAAATTAGATTTTTTTTAAGTGGCGAAATTAGGGTCCAGGGGCTGGCGAAATTTGGCAACTAGGTGGCGAAATTGGGGCTCAGAATGCACATTTAAATAATCAATATAATGAGAAAAATACTCAATTTAGTATGAACATGATGACTGAATCTGTAAAAGAAATGTCCGGAGTATAATATTTTCATGTTATCAAATAGAACCTTATTAACTTATAGAACCTTGATCTGTTTCGTTTCATGTAAATTTTTTGGATAAAGGTGGCGAAATATGGATCCGTCACCCTATTCCGACGAAAAATTATTCAGCATCGATGCAGTGTCCGACAATTGCACAGATCGGTTCATTTCCCCGAATAAATTTGAGGATGTGCCGAAGAAAGTAAAGTTTAAGTACCAATATTTGAAACTTGGGCGCTGATATAAAAAAAGTTAGACTTACATCAAAGTTCCATCAAATTATTCTGTTGCAATGATTCCAAAATGTTCTATTATTAAAATCAGCACAGTGCTTATACTTTAAAACTTTAAAACTCCGTAAAGTGAATCGAGGATAGTAAACATAATAGAAATAAATTTGTTAAATTTTTAAGGAGTAGAACTTACAAAAAGATGAATAATTGTACCTAGTCGGGTATTTTTTTCAGGTTGAGTTATATATCAATTTTAAATAGGTAAAACTGCAAAATTCATTTGTTTGCTCAATAAAGACTGTCGTTGAATAATAAAACACACTCGCGGATACTAAGAATGATGAAAGCTAAAAAACCATGCTAAACGTTAGATTATATTCGAAAGTTTCATACCGCATTTTATTACGGTTTGAAGCTCTCAATATACAGTTTACGCGCGATGTGTGATGTCACTCGGTATAAGTACGCACGCTCCGAATGTTAGCATGGTACGAAACATTTCTACATTTGCATTTGATCGTTTTTTGAACCTCTCAAATCCTGTTGCATGTTCGAAATCTTAATCCGGTCAAATGCGTTTTAAGGTTTTCGTGAATTTTATCTTGCTTCGGCCGGTCGCAGCCTTCAATCTGGTTCAATCTGTATCGGTACGGTTGCGAGCTCGGTTGAGAGAAAAAAGTTTTGCGAAAGCATTTTCGCGCTACGAAATGAGAAGGCTTTGCGCGATCATTCGAAATCCTGGCCCGAAGCTAAGCCGCTCAAAGTCATTGGCCAGACTGCGATAGGCCGGATACGAATGTATTTATTCTGGCATTTGTGTAACCATCAGCTCCTCTTGCATCGTCCGCGCTACGTTCGATCGGCGATCGACAAGCAGCATAAGCAGCTAAAGGTGTCCGCAGTCACATTTCCTCTTCGGTTAATATGTATATTTTAATAAAGATTATGTATCGTTTCTGTCGCGTTTTTAGTGCCGCGCGCCGGTCTTTGATTCGCTTATTCCCTACTGCGGGATTCCGCTAAGGTGGGTCTTATGATCGGGATTTGAATATTCGGAAACTCCTCGGAGGACCTCTCAAGCGAGACCAGACAGACAAGCGAGTGGAAACATAGCATGCAACTGTCATACAGCAGATACGGACACGAGGTCTGGAAGGAGCCGAACTAGAGCCCCTGCTGATTGACCGGGAATGCCAAAATGCAGCGCTGAGAACTTGCCGCCAAACCGCTTCGCCTTAAATGTTACCATAATCAGTGGTGGGATGTTCCAACTTGAAGCATACCGCGCTGAATACCATAATTACCTGGATGGGTGCTGGTCTTGGCACCGAATTGAATTTCATCAGCTAATTGTTGTTTCGTTTCTTTAAGAGTTGTCACGAAATCATAGGAATAATTGTAAAATTCTACGACAAATCGATTAACACCGATTACGCTATTAGAGAATTGACAAATTAATGCAACACGTGCCCACTCGGGAACCGAACCCATGAACAAATATTCCTAATAAAATTACGTCACTGGGTGCGAATCACTGCAAAACGGACAGCTTGAAATATATGCATATAACTTCATACGAGCGTATTTTACTACTTTTTTATAGAGCGATATAATACATTAAAATAAGAACCACGAAAAGAGACGATGTACTGATGTGTTCCCCCAGCGCAGAGCGCCTCGTCCCGGTTCGCTGCGAGTGCGTTTGGAACCGTGCGGGATTTCGAACCGCAAATAAAGATCGTGTGATGAACCTTTTTTCCGCCAACGGACGACGCGTTGGCGCGGCCACGGTTTATCTTCGCCGTCTGATCGGCCATCAAAGTTTTCGTTTGGCTTGATCGCATCAACCAGCGACGGCTCGTGAGATGTCCAAAAGAGCATAAAATTGGACGGTAACTGACAGCGGCATTCTCGGCTTCGTGTTCTCAGCCGTACAGGATTACGCGCGTTTGTTCGTCCTGTTTATTGTGCTCCCCCGGCTGGTGATGAGATGAGAGCACAAAGGTTCATTTGAATTTTTTTTTCCCAACATCTTTAAATCTGGTCAGTAAGGGATATTTTTGTCATTCCAACACTTGAATCAGTCCTTCAAATTATGCTTCCGATCACAAGAGTGTGGAAAAATATGTCGCTTCATAACTCATTTTGTTACCTGTAACATAGCAAGTCACAGACATATTCTAACTCTAACTCGAAAAGTAAGATTTGTGATTATTTTAAACATTTACCTCCGCTTTTGTCATGGAACGAATAAATATGGCAAAGTTGTCACAGGTTAGGTTGTTGTTAATTCCCCTTCCCCCTGTATATTGTATATACAATATATATAAAGATTTACTAAGTGTTGCGTAAACTCGCAATCACCATAAATTAATAATTTGATGAAATTAAGAAACTACGAGAACGTTGCGGTAATGAGGTTGGCACAAGTTAAACAAAAGTAAGGATTGTGTACACTAGGACGCAGGGCCAGAATTGAAACAATCACAAGAAGAACAAGCATACGGGAGGAGATCATTCTATCCTGTCAGAATAGTACGGAGGAAGTCTTGCACCTTACCCGCGAAAACCTGTTATTGGAAGCGATTTTCTGCCGTGTACTGTCTACTGCACATGAACGGTCTAAATCTACCGGTGCGGCGAAGCACTATGAATGTATCTACATCTGTTCAGCAGCACCAACTAACTTCTGGCTTCGCCTAATGCATCTTTTGTGTTGCTCACGCATCAATGACACAAGCTTAAACATCTGGATTCAACAAATCGTCGATCGATCTATCGATCGCGATTGTTGCCTGATCAACATGGACCGGTAGTGTTAAGAAGGAAGTCATTATATCAAGTGACATTCTTTTCCGATCTTCGTTCTGGATACGTTATTCTAGTGCATTCTTCGTACATATAGGGAGGTTAATATATTTCATGATTATGGTAATTTGCCAGTGATCACACAGCTAAGTAAAGAGATATTTGATGTTTTCCAAAATATTTCAAATGGATGTAATCATAAGCATGTAAAATATTTCGTTTTTCTCGAAAGTTTTTGTGGAAAAACCTTTTTTGCCTTTTTCTGATGGTAAATGAGTGGTTCAATAATGCGATTTCCAATAAGCCAATACAATTACTCATCGTTAGTGCAGAATACAAATTGTCAAATATACTCGCAGGTGCTGTATCAAATATCAATATCGCTTTTTGTATTTTCGGACTGCAATGATGCAATATTGATATTTAATCCAAGCTTCTTCTTCATTTTATTTTACCTTCGAAGCTTAGGGCCGAGGTGACTCGTGTCGCATCAAGGACCCATCTAAAATTGGGTATTTTAGCGGCATAAACATTTTTGCATATCCTGATACTATATGAGGTTACTGTATCATACCATGAAGACTTTTTCTAATTTGATTAGTGGAAATACTAAAAACACATTTGGATAAGACGATAGCTCATAAACAAACCACTTTTCTCTTTAACTCGCCTTAGACAACACAGTTGAACAGATACACCATGGTAATCGCACGGCACATGTGAACATAGAATTAACAAAAGGGCGAATGTCGCAAGCGTAAACAAACCGAGTGAGGGTTGATTTTCCTATGCTGGTCCAGCAAAAATTAACTCTCACCCGTTTTGTTTACATTTGCGACATTCGCTCTTTTGTTAATTCTATCTAGATGTCTCATATGAGAGCTGTCAAATGCTCGGTCAAAATGAAGAGCTTTATCAGAATGACAGAAGAGAGGGCTGACATGATCATGTCGATCTGCCAAACTGTCAAAATCCGTTAAACAGTGAATCATTTCATATCTGATTTTTATTAAATTAAATCGTATATAGACTTAATTGAAATAAAAAAGCACTGTTCTATTCAGAAAATTGCAAGTGGTCGTATCTCTTATCCTATCTTATCTTACACTAACGCAGCCATACTTCGATTGCTTGAATCGATCATTTTTCTTGTCAACGGCCAGACCAACTGCGAAGCTTGTACCGCAGAGAGAATTCCAAAGAATTAAGTGGAATTAGAAGCTAGGAACCAGTTGACCACGATCCTGAGGAGGAAAAAGCGTCAAAAGGAGGACAGAGATCGTGAAGAATTAGAACAACTATTCCGAGCTAATGACATGCGCAAGTTTTATGAAGGTGAACCAAACTCGGAAGGGCTACACACCGAAACCTGACATGTGTAGGGACGAGGGAGGGAATCTAATCACAAACGAGCGCGAGGTGGTTGACAGATGGAAGCAGTTCTTTGATGAACACCTCAATGGCGAAGTCGCAGAAGGAGACGGAACGGAAATTAACCTAGGAGCGCTCATGGAAGATAGAAATGTCTTAGTACCTGATCTCCCAGAAGTCAAACGAGAAATCGGGCTGCTGAACACTAATAAAGCCGCCGGGAAGGACCACCTACCGGCAGAGGTTTATAAACATGGCGGAGAAACGTTAGCGAAGGTTCTACACTGGGTTATTTCGAGGATTTGGGAGGAAAAGCTATCGGAGGAATGGATGCAAGGAGTGGTTTGTCTCATCTACAAACAGGGTGATCGGCTAGACTGCTGCAACTATCGTGGTATTACGCTGGTAAACGCCGCCTACAAGGTACTCTCCCAGATACTGTTACGCCGGTTGTCACGGATAGCACAAGGCTTCGTAGGGAATTATCAGGCGGGTTTCATAGGGGCTCGCGCAACTACGGACCAAATTTTTACTGTCTGACAGATCTTGCAGAAAAGTCGGGAGTACAACGTGCCCACGCATCACATCTTAATTGATTTCAAAGCAGCATACGATACAGTCGATCTAGACAAGCTATGGCAGATAATGCACGAGCACGATTTTCCGGACAAACTGACGTGACTGATCAGAGCTACATTGGATCGGATGATGTGTTTCGTACGCATCTCTGGAACACTCTCGAGTTCCTTCGAGACGCGGCGAGAGTTGAGACAAGGTGACGGTTTATCCTGCATGCTGTTCAACATCGCTCTTGAGGGGGTGATCCGACGAGCGGGCATCGAAACGAGGGCAAATACATGAAAGGAAGTGGCTCAAAGGAATCAAACGCGTGTCTCCCATGGACGGTAACCGTTGACGGCGACGAACTGGTAAAGGAGTTCATAATAAATACTGTCTATCTAATTGATATACTGTCATACTCGATGATTCATCCCAAAAACGGCATTAACTACCCAAGTAACAATTTGGGTTTTATTACACTCTTATGATGGACCAAAATTGGTCATGAAGACCGTCATAAGGGTACAATAAAACTCACATTGTTGTATAAAAACAATATCAAACTGTGTCATAATGCTATATTTTGTTATTGAATTGCTATGAGGAAACATTGATAACACGTTTTCTTATTGAGCAGTTATTTAAAGCAGTGGTTGTAAGATGAGTTTAATAACTGATTTTGTTATCATATCATATTATGACCTTAAAATGACATTCGATATATTTCATAAAATTTTATTTTATTGATTAGAGATTTTAAATTATAAATATTTTATAAAATGATTTTTTAATATCTCATATGCTACTGCATTTGTTACTCAATACCTTAATAATACTAAAATATGTTATTCCAAACTCTGAATACAGTTATATTATTGCTTTGCTATTCAAATAACACAAGTAGTTATTCTTTTGGCCTTAAAGGAGCAAAATTTTGATATTATTTTTTGTTATTTTACCAACTAGGGTTTTTTTCTAATTCCCGTCGTAATAAGTAAAGCCATTCTAATTTTCATCATTTGTTGGACGGATTTAATGAATACTCCAAAAGTTCTTGTGCTGATTAGACTAAAACATACTTACCTTCCGATCCGTGAACTTTGAAATCACTGAAAAGCGACTATTAAAGCATATCATTGAAATTACGCAACTGATTTTATTGCTAAAATTCGTCGAACCGTTTTAAAATCCGTCCATCAAAATTTTTCATCGTCTGAATTAAAAATCACAACAATGTTTACGAAGCTAACGCGCATGCATTTGTGTAGCACGGCATGACAAATGTTATTCTACAAAATTTCTGCAGCTCAGGCAAGTTTTCCTGGCTGTAGAATAACGACAATGCCTTGCGTGAGTTATTTTCATTTATGAATGACGGAAATTAAAACGATTAGAGTCTTCTTCGTCGCACGAAAAAAACGTCGTAAATTTGGCTGGGAGAAATTCTTTAATGATAAAAAGCAGCTCACTTTGATTGATCGCGTATGATAGACAACAAAGTAAATTATTAGGGAATAACTAGTTTTGCATTGTGTGTCATAAAAATGCTGATATTTTTAATAATTTGTGTTGGATAGGACGGGAATGGGCAATTACGACGATGTAGCAACATACCCTATGTCAGCCAAAACAAGACCAAATTTTGATATAAGGTATTCGATTTTCATAACACATTTTGATATTATTTTGCTCTTTGCTCCTGCTCGGGAGGTGTTTTTCACATAAATTGCAAAAAACTTCAAAATACAAAACAGGGGTAGAATGCACCACAGCGATTGAACACAGAGGATTGAACAGTTATAAAATATTTTTAATTTGCAGTACATCTTTTGTTTCAGATTATTTATTAAAAATGTAGCAATATTATGTGTTGGATAAGACTTAGAATTTGCCTTAAACCTAATTGTACTTTGTTTAACTTACAATATTTTATCACACATCAGTTGTAGAAAAATAAATGAACAAATTGTATTGCCAATTATGTTGAGATATGAACCCATTATTTCCCAGCAAACAAACGTATGTACAAACGCTATAACAAATGCTTACGCCATTTTGGAAGCCTAGTTTTAGGAGTTTATACAACACGTGATTATATGTAAATTTGCTGGTTGCGCGTAACGCCTGCCTGGGCAAACTTGGTGCGTTTTGCCCCACATAATGATTTTGACTCTTGCTAAAAATCGTCAAAAATATCAAAAAATACCGGTTTTTAGGAAGTTTCACCAGGAGTAAGTGTAAAAAGGATCCCAAAGTCTTCTAGAGGTTGAAAAACACACTGTAGCTTTGAAAAATAATGTTTTGCTTAAGCGGTGCGTTCTGTACCACTTTACTCTTCCTTTGCTATCAAAGGTTAAGTGATATTCCGGACCCTCTGGGATGAACTTGTGGCATTAACCACAAGTCCAGCTGCAATACGCCAAGGTTATAGCGCCTTTTTTCGTTCTCTGAAAATAGATAATAGGTAATGAATTTATTACCTAAAAATCATCCACAGATGCAAAGAAACCGAATGAGAGCTCTTCTCTGCAGTAGTAGCATAGACAATAAACTTCCACTCGACCCGTTAGCGTCTACAGAAACATCCAAATGGAAAAGTAATTGAAAATTTAATTTTTCTCTTTAATTTTTCCTTATCTATGGTTTAAGGAGCGCGGCTTTGAGATCTGACAGTCGGGAGCCATCCATTATTGCACCCCCTAGCTTGGCTACTCAAAAGAGCATTTCCGGGTATGGCCACGTGGAGGCACTAGGTAGGGGCTTGGGATAGCTAGAGCTATGTTGGACGCTCCTCATTTGTCTTCCCAATTTCATACCCAGAAAATGGCAAGTCGTCATATGAGGCAAAAAATCATTTTTTTGTGAAAATTAAAATACCCAATTCAATCGGTCACCAGTTTGTTATCCGTCTTTCACTCAGTCGAGCCCTGTAGCACTCTAAAGGGTGTTACGATCACAATTTGGTCAAGTTAAACATGGTGCATTTTTTTAAACGTGCATTTAAAAACAACTTGAGCATCTCTCATTTTGTACGTGTGTTCGTGCAGAATAACACCTCTATTTTGTTCTTGAAATTTGCTCTTTAGTAATAAAAATGGCGCTCAAAAAGAAGAAACAACGCATCAATATTTTTCTCATAATCGTTGAAAAAACTAATAAATGTGTTCGACAACCGTTTATTGACAGCCAGTATACGTGAGTTAGAAAAACCGAAAGCTGAAAACCGCTGCAACGACAGAAAGATTGCTTAGCCAGCACCAAATCCTTTATCAATGCCACAGCGGGCAAAATCGACCGAAAAACGGATCTTTTTGTTGCTGCTGTTTTCTAGGGATAAAAAGTAACTTTTGTGTAAAACATCACGAGAAATCGATCGGCAATTGGTCTCAACGCACGGAAATTACGAGAAGTAGCTCATTTTGCGCCATTAATCCCTATTCAATAATTGTTTTGAAAGAATTATTACAAACTCTTCCAGTTTGGGACACTACGGTAAAGAAAGTAGAAGGAAAAATTTCAATATAATATTATTTAGGGGTCTGATTTGTTCCATTTTACCCCCAGTTTTTGTTGCCATTCTAATTTAGAACCTTGATTACCCTGAGCGCCCTATAGGTTCATAATTTTTCTCAAAATAATTGAACACATCGGTAGTAAGATGCTATGGAGAGGTATAGGAAAAGTTTGTTTTTTATCAAAATTAGGCAGAAGTCATGAAAATTAAGTATAACAGAGTAACTGTACCACAAATAAAATATGATTAGTGATTGTTTTTCAGGTAGGTAAACATAGATAAGTGAGAAATTTTGATTTTACTACCACTAGAAAAGTGCCATCTCTTGAAAAAGAACGGGTCGTATGGTGTCCTATTGACTGCCCAGATGGGACTTGAACCCACAACTCTCAACGATAAGATCCATTTTAATAAATTTGTACAATTTATTCATGGCGATTTTGCGACCTGTTCGAAGCTACGTGGATTGTTTTTGTATTGTCTTAAATTTCACACAACCCATACGATTAGCGATTTTTGCTTTTTAATAGATATAGGATTCGATATCGGCCCGTGCTAAACTCTGTCCCGATAAGCCTAGGAGTGTATCTAAATACTTAGAACTTTGAAGAACCGAGTATTTTACAGTAAAATACTCATGGCTAATAACAAAACAACGAACCGAAAATGGAAAATAATATCCATCGTCGTAGTCAGTAAACAAATCGGAGCTCTTTCTTGTCAAAAATCATTGATTCATTGATTTTCATACCCAACTAATGATTAAGTTGATAATTACAGAACAAATGCAACAGTTCCGGTAACCAGGTCAAATCGAGTATCGAGTTTTCAGGTTGCATAATTTTTTTTGAACGAATTAACGCCACAGGGTATCGAGCGAAAGAATGGCCTAGGTTTCATTTCACACAATGAGACCCAGATCCTCCAGTCATAGCTTGACAATTGTGAGCCTACAATAAAGAGCGCTCTCCAGCGCGGTGCAGAGAACGAACAGCCTAGTTGTATTAAAAGTTATTTATTCCAGACGGTCATCACCGTCGCAATCTTTCCGTTGCACTTATGGTAATCATTCGTACTAACATTCAGTATTGTGCGAGATGTTTACGACAGTGTGAGGTTTTATGAACGAATTAACGTCACCTCGAACAATGCCGCGGGCCGCCGTAAGTATGAAGTTCATCAGTTCACATCGGCGTGACGCCGAGGTACGTGATTTTTGCACTCTTTTGCACGTTTATGACGATTGAGCTTAAATTACACTTTAAAAACCTTTCGCCACGGTCACATTTCTCCGGGCAGTTTCCGCGACGGTGTCCAACTTATCTTAGACCACAGTGCTGCGTTCGGGCGACAGAATTTTATGACGGCACGTGAGCAAGTATTTGAACGCAACGCGCAACGGCGTCTCGCCGTGAACTCACTATAGTGATCTGGAGATGGTTTGATCGCGACAAAAAAGCATGCATGACCGAGTTTGTATACCCATTAGGTCGCCAGTACTGTACGCTTAGCATATAAACACGCCCACTGGATTGGACTTAGCTGGCTCATAAAAGTATAAGCATTTTCGAATCTCTTCGGAGATGAAGAATCATGGCACTGCTCCAACGACGCAATTTTTATCTGTGTCCTATTTTTAACATCGTACAACTGTGTGCTAATTCTTGTTTAGTAACCATCCCACCAGAGCTAACTCGACGGATTAACTAAGTTCTTCTAGGTTATTGCCAACTAATTTATAACTAGCATTTACTGGGAATTCGAAAACTCCGTAAGAATTACGAGACATCTTCGATGTGTCTCTATTCGTTCGAGTTTGCTGAAAATGCCACAGAACCTGCAGCCTGCTGGTGCCTCCGCCTCGTAGTCAAGTGCGAATAAAAGTGCGAATTGAATGCCCCGTTATCGGGCAGTCGGTGACTGTGGTTGAAGTATAGTTAGTGTGGCTTCCCATTTCTTTCCCACAATGAGAGTAAACGCAGGAGGGCGAGACGTGCTGAAACTTCGGCAGGTATGACCACATTCACACGAGTTATGCGCTTACATGCATTCCTTTGTTTTGTCTATGAAAGATTTACTGCTTCTCGATAAAGCGACTCCTTTTTCCGTGTGGCTCGTATCGTATCGCTAATGGTGACGAGAATGGCCTACACGGACTCCAACCCGAGCCGGGCACATTAACAAGTTGTTAATGGGGACTGCAAATTCTCATGAAGTGCAAAATCATGGCGGTCGCACCATTACACGAAAGTAAGAAATTTAAGTTTATACTAGGAACCGATATTGTTTGCTTAATGACAATCAAGAAAATTGTGAATCACAGTCTAGTACTTTTGTTGCTCTTGCATCTGCCGTTATAGTTTATGACCCATAAACCTCTTCAGTGGCTGCATCGTACAAGCAGTTGAATCAAACGTAATATACGATCTTCGCTATTTTAATTTAACTTCACTCAACTGTTGCAGCAGCATTATTCCATTCTGCAAACACAAAATGAGCCAGTTTTGTCCATTTAAGTTTTAAGTCCATTAAGCCAATCAAAGAGCTATTAGGGTAATGAATCAGGACAAAAGCTTCGCGGAGAAATCGGTCAGCGGAAAGTGAAAGCGATCCAACACTTAGTGAACCGAATTTCAAGCATCGTTTGACTCAACAACGTACTAAAAACGGTTGCAAATTAAGCACAGTACTAACAATGATTAGGATAATAGGGGCATCAAATAGTAACTAGTACAGCAAAAAGAGATATAAAAAGTATTAAATTGAGGGAGTTACGACTATTTTTGATATCGTTGAGCTGTTCGTTGTACGTCTATTTCAAATATTAAAAAAGCTTGTTATGAAACAGTTTGCATTTCATTTGGTTAAAACTGCTAAAAACACGCGTTCGGTGAATAAACAATATACCATTTCATTTAAAAATCTTTCTTTTCCCAGTAGATTGTTATGTGTCGCCGTAGTTGCTTCATTCATCGTCGATAAAAGATGAAGAACACTATTTTTCACCACTTTACCCTACCTAATAGCTTGAATGTTATGAACTGGTGCCATTTGTGTGTGGGGTGCACTAGATTTAGCACGTTCCTATGAGGGCTAAGCCGTTTTTTTTCGTTGGGGGTTTCACTAGTCCTGTTTTTTTTGTCGGAAGGTTTGATCACTGCGACCATTATTTTGATCTATTGTGGTATATGCTGGTTAGAGCAGCATAATCTCTCGTTACGAGACGTCTTAGAAGTAGTCCTAAATCGCTTTCGATCTGGCCGAGTCATCTTGCATACTGGGCCTCTCTATTCATGGTGCTGGTGGGGTTGTTCAAGAAAACCATTTTTATTGCACTTTCGTCCAGGATCCTTGCGACTTGTCCGGACCACCGCAGCCTGCCGACTTCCGTCAGATGTACAAGGGGAATCTCTCCAAGGAGCACCTGTAGCTCATGATTCATACGCCTCCGCCACTCTCCGCTTGCATTTTGTACTCCGCAAAATACCGTCTGTAGCACCTTCCGTTCGAACTTTTAAGAATTGTCGATCTAATGAGGGTTTTGTACATTGTCAGCTTCGTTCGGCGGCGTATGCTTCTTGATCGTAGCATTTTGTTGTTGTCCTCGCTTTCCACCGATCCCAAATACCCCAGCAGATATACTACATCTAGCTCGTCACCGCTAATGATAACCGTCCATGGAGGTGCGCGTTTGTCTCCTTTGATTCATTTCCTCTCATGTATTTGGTCTTCGGCGTATTTATTTTCAGCTCAATCTTCCTAGACATCGCTTTCAGTTTGGCATACATTGTCTTCGTCGTCGCAAAGTTCTTGGCTATAAGTGATTTGCGAAGCCTAGGAGTTGGTTACTTTGAATGAAAGTCGTACCTCTTGTATCGATGCCCGCTCGTTGGATCACCCGCTTAAAAGCGATGTTAGACAGCCTCGCCGCGTCTCGAAGGGAATCAAGAGTGTCCCCGAGATGCGCACGAGACACATCACCTGATCCAATGAAGCTCTGGTCAGTCGTATCAGTTTGTCCGAAAACCCGTGTTCGTGCATTATCTGCCATAGCAGGCTTCGATCGACTGTATCGTATGCTGCTTTGAAGTTAATACAGATGTGGTGCGGGAATAGTTTGTACTCTCGTTATTTCTGCATTATTGATGGTACAAATATGGTACGTAGTAGCGTGAGCCAGATAATTCCCTGCGAAACTCAATGCTGTCGGTGACAGCCAGCGTAACAGGATCTGGTATACCTTGCCCGAGGTGTTTACCAGCGTTATGCCGCGATAGTTGCGGCAGTCGAGCCGATCCCGTTTTTGGATGAGACATATAACACATATAACAGATTCTTGCAGATGAGATACTGGGGCATTACTATCTTGCATGGGCATTTCTAGGTTAACTTCCGTTCCACCTTCTTCTGTAGCTTCACCATTGAGGTTCCTTGCTCATCGGTATTTGGTATTTGACCAAGTTCTCTTTAACGGTAATGCTCAGATAATTTTTTCAAGGCATTGTTGTTCCGCCGCTTGTTGGCATTCCTCATCAAACCCATCATTTCGCATGCTCCGAGACTACTCGCCTAGTACCGCAGAAATGGCCTCTTCGATGGTCGTGCGTATTGTGTCTGAACCATCTTCGAGGGTTGAAGTACCTAACTCCTTGGGAGTTTCCTCATCTAGTATTCGCGCGTAGTTCTTGCCAGATTGCGGGTTATCTAGCTGCCTAGACCTAGTTCAACCGAGTAGGGCGGCTTTGAAGTGTCTGATATAAAGTTGGCAGTTTTGAGTGCACATATACTGCAACTAGGTGACGAACAGAGTCAATATCCGCACTTCGTATAATATATATTGTATATCGTTAACCGTTATCGTTCGTGTTGGTATAGGGCCCGACTATCTGTCTATATATTTCCTCTCTACCGACCTGGGTGTTCGTATCCCCAATGACGATCTTGATGTCTAGCCGCGAACAGCTGCAACCAAATTGTTTGAAATAGTTATTAGCACTGTTATTATGAGTACCACTAAGAACTACATACCTTCCGATCAGTATGGATTTATACCTGGTCGTTCCGTGACTACGAACCATTCTGATTTCATGTCTAACTGTACCTATTTCGGAAACTGCACAAGTTGAGATCTGAAAGTAGCATTTGACCGAATTGATCATCATATAAGCAAAGTCTGGGTGCTAATTCCGTTATCGAAATTTGACCTTCTGTTTTTTTTATACGACAGACTTCGCAACCAGCTGTTAGAATACAGGACAGTGCGGGGTCAGAGCTGCGATCCTATTGACTCTAACAGTCTCTCCCAGCCAAGATTCGAACATACGACGACTGGCTTATTAGACCAGCGTCTTACCTCGAGGCCAACTGGGAGGTCATAATATCATCATATACTGCTTACCAAAATATTACGCTTGGGATTCTCACAGCGGTTTGTCACGTATCCGAAATCATTCCTATGTGACAGAGTTTTACTAGATTGACTGCTGTTATTTTGGAGCGTCTTAGTAGAATACACAACTTGAAATTAAACAAAAAAGAAAACTTATCCAATTAAATTCTACAATATTTTTTTTGCGACAGATACGCATTTCGCCTACGACTTACAGGCTTCATCAGTGTCTGTTTGAAAACATTTAATTGGATAAGTTTCCTTTGTTATTTAATTTAAGATTTTTACAAGTCAAGCTTGGATCGGATTTATCAACTGTATTCACAAACGAATCAGGTGTACCACAGGGTAGCATTGTTGGTCCACTTCATTTTATTATATTTATAAAAAACGCAGCTTATGCCATAAACAATTGATGTCGTCTTGTTTACGTCGATGACCTCGAAATATATTTAATGATTCGTAGCCTAGAGGTTTGTCATCGTCTGCAGTGTTTATTAGATAAACTTATGACATGGTGTAAATGTAAACAGAGTTCCTTGGTTATAAGCACTACTAAATGTGAAGTAATTGTTTTTTACTGAACACCAACGCCAACTCTCTTCGAGTATGCCATTAATGGGCAAGCGTTAAACAGAGTGGAACACGTTATTCTTGACAGAAAGCTGGCGTCGACATGCACCACAAGGTGATCGAGGCTAAAGCAAGTGTACAACTAAGGTTCACCGCTATAATAGGACGGGACTTCAAGTGAACTGTTAATTTGTACGTCCAACACTGGAAAATATATGTGTGGTTTGGAATCCGCCTCAGCTGGATTGAAACTTGCAGATTGAGCATGTGCAGAGAAGATTCACTCGTTCAGTTTTGAGGGATTTATCCCGGCGAGAAACCGGCAATCTTCCCCCTTATCCGGATCGTTGCCGTATAATTGGACTACACACACTCGAGCGACACCGCAAACTACAGCAGACCTTACTTGTGGCGAAAGTGGTCAACGGTGAAACAGACTCCCCTGCTGTCTATGGTAACCTTCCGTGTATCAAAATGTGTAGTGAGATCATCTTCGATACTTTTACTGGTTAATTTCACCGGATGAATTGTGGTCCAATTTTCTCACACACGTGTACTCATTCTAACAAACACGCCGCCATAAGCATCCCTTTCGGATTCCTGTTCTTATTTATTCATGCATTGTAACGAGTTTTTGCGAGTGTGTGTTTAGCTAACAGCTACAGTCGTCGCTCGTCGTTCGTCGTTGCAGCCTAATCTGCTGATACCGATTACTAGCGATGGCTCGCACTCCCGCCCGTGAGTAGAATCGAGGGCAAAGATGAAAAAGAAAAGAAAAAATTTGTATTCCAGTGCGCCACCAGCTTCACGGGCAGCTGATTCCTCACGAGTTTTTTGACACGCAAATAAGGTTGTGTGTGCGCGATTGTGTGGGTAGCAGAATGTCTGCACACAGCACCGGCGGCTGTTTCTTTTACACCTGCGTGTGCGACGAAAGCGTTGAATGCTATGTTTTTCATTTTCTTTCGCGTGTGACTGGGCGTGGTTGACTTCTCGCTCGATTCGCAAAATTGCTTCGGTCATTTTGAACCAACAGCGTTTTGTGTGAGAACTTTCAATAATGTTTAACATTTTGTCGAATTTATGTGTTCCAAAACAGATTAGCTAGAACTATAGCTCATTTCAATCGTTTCATTAAGACTTTGTGCTAGATGATGTGTAATAAATAAACAAATAAACAAACTGTGGTATGTTGCCTCTTGCTGCGGCTACAGTGCTCCTTTGTCATCGTCGGGTATACCTTCGTGCGGACAGTGCACCTTGATGATGGTGTAGTTGAAGAAACAGCTTTTTATCCTCTAATTCCAATAAATACATCCTTTCGTTGATTGCGGGTCTTCCAAACCTTCTCTCCTGTGCGACAAATTTTCTGCAGCACCCGGTCGTCATCTACAAAATTCAACGATCTGCAGTTCCAAGTACCGAAATCCCTTTCATCGCCTAAGTCGGCGCCGAATATTCTGTTCTGTGTTAGCTTGAATGTGACTTGAGACTTGTGATGGGGTTGCCATCTTAGCTTTAGTGACGAAACATCACGTATCTTATTTTGGCCGCCTGCTACGGATCAGACGTTGTCGTGAGCCGCTACTAGCCTCTAGTGCTGATGCTCACTAGATCGAGAAATGTAGGCTGTCAAGAGGTGCCCCTCACATGGAGGTAGATGTTCACGGATGGCAAGACTTCTCCTCGTGCTGACATTCAACATTTGCATGGGTGCCTTCTTCCCTGTTGGAAGATAGGGATAGGAATTGCCGCATATTTTTGGAGGTACGCTGTAGCAATTAGGGTCATTAAATTAGTTTGTTCCTGTCGTTTCGATAAGTTTAGCAATTAGAGTAGGTGTCACTAGAAATTATGGTTAGTTGGCTACGCATACGCCATACACCTTGCGTACAAGTTAGCCGAGTTTTCTCTTTCCTAGAGCCGCTCATTCGCTATACGCAAAACTCAAATTTCGAAGCACGAAGCGTAGAGTTCCTTGCCATGTTCTTCTTCAAATTAGCCCGAAGAAAGTTCAATAAACTCTGGGAAATGAAATGGTTAGATGCTTAAAACCAAAGGGAAAAAGAGAGATTTGTTCGCGTTTGAATTGGTCGCAGAAGTTCGTTAAAAAATTCCGCTTTCAAATTTAAAAACCTCGTTCCTATCTGAGGGTATTTCAAATCTCGCTTCGATCATTTCTATCTGATCAGTAAAGCAAGTCAGAGTGTGTGATTTTGTGTTCCGCGAATAAAAACGAGGTTTTTAAATTTGAAAGCGGAATTTTGTAACGAACTTCTGCGACCAATTCAAACGCGAACAAATCTCTCTTTTTCCCTTTGGTTTTAAGCATCTAACCATTTCATTTCCCAGAGTTTATTGAACTTTCTTCCGGCTAATTTGAAGAAGAACATGGCAAGGAACTCTACGCTTCGTGATTCGAAATTTGAGTTTTGCGAATAGCGAATGAGCGGCTCTAGGAAAGAGAAAACTCGGCTAACTTGTACGCAAGGTGTATGGCGTATGCGTAGCCAACTAACCATAATTTCTAGTGACACCTACTCTAATTGCTAAACTTATCGAAACGACAGGAACAAACTAATTTAATGACCCTAATTGCTACAACGCGAGGTATAGATCTATGGTACACATCCAGCTGCTGGAGATTATACCCTAGAAAGTAGGAAGGATTTATTTATAATGCAATGGAGTCGCATGGTGTTTTGTTTTTACTTGCAATGAATCATATATTTCAGGCAAGGAAACGGATAGTACTGGTTTCGATAGTACAATCATTTGATAAGTATCACATATTATGCATTCGGTATTCAGAAAGTGTATTTTTAATTAACATTGGAAGTGTTGTAGTGTGTCTAATTACTAGCGGCAACTGCTAATTCTAAATAGATGTGCCCAGATTTTATCCGGTAGCGGTATGATACTCAATTAACAGCGAATATTGACAACCAGCTGTCAGCTCGCATTAACTAGTTTATCACGCTTCAAAGCACATCCGTCTTTCAATTAACAAAGTCGTGAGTATGATCGAATTCGTTCTAGATTATGCATACGAGGGTGATTTATAATTTGCCCATGCCACGCTTAGCGTTAATTTTCTCTCACTTCAATCGCAAAGGAAGATTTTTCTTTACCTACCCCCCCCCCCCCTCCGCTTCGAGTACGATGGATCCAGTCAGTGGGTACGTTCGTTTATTGCGATTGCACATATGACATTGCTCGGAGGAGGATTGATCACAGAAAGAGATAGACAGACAGACAGAGGAAGAGAGATAGACAGAAAGGGAGGGAGAGTGAGCACGAGAGTAGGAACTCACCTGATACAAATGTACACAGTAATGATCTGTCGTGCATGATCGTTGGGCGCATGGCGCGTTTCCACCATTCATTGCCTGTAGGCTTGCGAGAAAAAGAAACTGCTGAGCTATTCAATTATCAGTTTGCGAGTCCTGTTTGTGGCGTTGGGTAGTTTTCCGACTTACCACAAATGCAATACCATTTCAACCAACTCGCGAAACCACCGCAAACAATCTCACAAATCGATGAAGAGAAAAAGCACATAATTATGCAGCGATATTTATCATTTTATTAGCATAATATGTTATTCAAACCATCAGCTCACACCATTCCACTTCCCACCCTGAGTCTCTGGCTGCATGTTGCTCTCTGTGCGATGGTAGTTAGCGGTATGCCGGCGTGGAATGGTTAACCAATTGGTTGCCGGTAAGGAAGAGCAGACTAGAAAACCGGCACGACCATCGAATGGACTCCACGCCACTCCACGCGAGATGATTATTTCGTTGGCCTAGAAAAGGCGCTTAGTAGTGCCATAGAGACCTGCATTGGGAAACGAAACTAGTAAGATGTGACTTTAGGATTCCGCGCTGCAACCTTTGGCTGGGCGCATCATCAGATGGACAGAATCAGTGGAAATAGTTAAAGCGGGAATACGGCAAAAGATGAGGCAGAAAACCACCGCGAGATGCAATAAATTCTGCAGTGCCCTCTAACATTGTTTGCGTGCTTCTTTTCCCAAAGTAATCGACGATTGTTAATCGAAGTCATAAATGCAATTGAAATATTTATGAAAGCAAATCGAAACATTGCCCAAGTCCTAAGAGATGATGCAAGTCAGGTGGTTTGGACTGATGGAAGGATGAATGCAAGCTGTGACTTTGTTTTGACTTTTTAGCAAGTGACTTACTGGTAACTGAAGATAAATAGAAACAAACAAGTGAGTGGTATGTTTTCCAGTCGAGTGGCCGATTCATTGATGACAGAGGCAGACGATTGGTTCAACCTCGCCAGCAACTTTTCTCTCTGCATCGATCGGACAAGCGCGTAGTCAATTAACTTTAATAAACGAAGAAAACTGTCAAAATCTCCGCGCGTGCATTCAGCGAAATCTTGATCACCTTCGAATGAAAATGGGTTTTTTCTTCGGACTGGCAGATTTAAACTGTCGATTCTGTGTGGCGGCGACCCGTGTGGTGCAGGCAGGCCGTGTGAAACGACACCATCATCGTCGTCGCGCAGGCTTTATCGACGTCTTTTTAGTAGTCTTGTGGCACCTTAGCCTCTGATGGTCATCATCGGCATCGCACCCCGGATAAGTATAAATCCAGTGAAACGAGCCCTTACCTGTTCTGCACTCGATCCCCGCCGACCGACCGTGTAGTAGAGCAAACGGCCAAGGTGATGCGTTGGCGTATCAATAAAAGTGTTTTCTCATAAATTGTTACCAGTAATAATAATGTTTGAAGCGTTCTGTTCAGTACTGAGAGTTTACCATTGGCGTTACTTAGGGACGAGATTCAGCGATTGCAATACCAAGCTACCTTTTGATGATTTAGTTCGTTCCTTCTAAGTTTTTGGAAGGTTTTTGTTAATCTTGAATGTTCTACAGTCGGTCCACAATCATCGGTTACACACAATTATGTTATGGTTACTTTAGCTTTATCTGTCCATTAATGCGTGAATATTATACTAATTGATCGATAAAATTGTAACTGATCCACCGAATCCATGCCGAATGCAGGAGTCGTCTTCACATTTCGCGGTCTTAGGCTACCGCTCTCCAGTCATCTCTAACGACCGCTGCTATAGCATCCCCGTCAACAGATCTCATCCAACGGGTACGCGGAAGTCGTCGGCCTCCGTCTGGTTCTCTGCTAAATATGGTTTTCGCTGGTTTCTCATCCGGCATCCTTGCTACGTGGCCAGCCCGTTGTAGCCTGCCGTGTTTTAGCCGCTTCACAATATCCGCAAGATTCCACAATAGATCAAAATAATGGTCGCAGTGGTCAAATCTTCCGACAAAATATCCGCAATATATTTCATGATTCATGCGCCTGCGCCACACTCCTTCGTTTAATAGCTCGTCGGTTGCTCTCTGTCAACGTCCACGCTTCGTGGCCGTGGAGTACCACCGAAAGAATTAGCGTCTTATAGAGCGCGAGTTGTGCAGAGTTACTGGCTACGGAGCCTCAGCTGGCTACGTAATCTGTAGAAGGCCCTATTGGCAGCCGTTATCCGCCTTTTTACTTCATGGCTCACATCGTAGTCACATGTCACTAACGATCGTCGACCATTTCAAAAGTATCTCCATCTATCACCACCGCAGTTCAAACACCCGAAAGGCTACCACGCTCTCTATCAGCCACTATATACTTTATTTTGAAAGAATTTATGATAAGCCCTATCCTCGTAGCTTATTCCGTAAGATGCGTGTACGCTTTTTCCACAGCTCTACGGTTAACACCAATGATATCGATGTCGTCCGCGAACCCTAGAAACATACGTGATTTCGTGATGATGCTATCACTTCTCTATACGCCTGCTCTTCGAATAGCACCGTCCAATACAATGTTCAATAGCAAATTCAGCAGCCCGTCACCTTGCTTTAAACCATCTTACATCACAAATGCGTCCGATGTCTTGCCCGCTATACTGACGCTTGATCTTGAACCATCAAGGGTTGCACGTGTCAGCCTAACCAGTTTTGTTGGAAAACCATGTTCAAGCATAATCCGCTACAGCTCATTTCGTATAACTCAATCCAATGCCCCCTTGAAGTGTATAAACAAATGGTGAGTCTGCAAATTGAATTCCCGGAATTTAGCGAGGATCTATTGCAAGCAGGGTTGCCACATGTACAGATTATTCTGTGTTTAACAGATATTTGTAAGAAATCGCCTGTATAGAACCTGTATGCATAGAATACAGAATGTTCGCCAATTACACAGATTAAACAGATTTTTGAGCTTTTACACGAGAGTGAAAGAGACAAGCATCGAAATGTTGTTTCCAAAGCCTGGCCACATCCGATCTTTCGGTAATCAGGTTCCCCTTGTCGTTGCACATAACATGCGTTGGCATTGTTCGGGTCCTGCTTCCGTTGATCTTCTCGTATCGTACCTCTCTAAGCAATTCTCCGCCTCCGCAAGCACGCCATCCCAGTGCTGGCGTTTCTTGATGAAGTCTTTTTTCGACACTCTAGCATATCGGTATCTCTCTTTGCTCTGGCATGTCACAGTTGCAGCCAATATGTGTCTTCTGACTCGTTTCTTCTCGTCAGATAGCCGTTACCACTCTGCGTCAAAACACTCACTGGAAGTGGCTGCAGAGTTAGTACCCAACACTTCTCACACTGTAGTGTTGTTCTCATCGTGGATGTGTTTCCATTGAACGTTCAGCTTGTCCACCGATCCGCTCATCAGTTTGCCAAGAGTAGTCTGCAGCAACCACTTCCATCGTCAACCGCCGAATGTTCAGTCGCATCTTCTTCATGTGTCTCGATTTGAATACGTTAGACAACAGGGCGTGAATGTTGTTTACTACGAGATAGTGGTCTCAGTCGACGTTTGGTATTCGGTAGTTAGGTCTTCTCTTCTATATTATTCCAGACAGCAATTCCACGATAAAAGAGCACGATGAATATTTAAAAGTACCCCCATACTGCTTAAATTTTGTGTACTCATTCTTTTTCGCAGAACTTTGGACTCGTCTTTTTTATTTTGGCGCAAAGGATGACCATTTCTGAGTTAGGATAGTCCAAAATTTTCAGTAGTATCTTTTAAAACTCATAACTCTTGAACCATTATAACGATTTTGGGGATTTAAGTACCAAGTGAAAAGATAAGACTGAAAGTCGAAATTTAAAATAATCGATTTAATATAAAATATTTAGACCAACTTCATGTTTTATTATTTTGACATTTATAATGAGATCAGGGAATGATTGTTTTTTATACTAGCTGTAGTCTTTTCGCTAGAATGGTAAAAGAAAGTAATGAAATCAAAGGTGTTTATACATTCTAAATAGAGTGGGATAACATATGAAGGGGAACGTGCAGGAAATTAGGTAAGTGAGGGTCATTGCAGCAACGCCTGTTTAGCTTGTATAACGTTCTTGTCTTCGAAGGCTGTGATTCAAAAGTCCACCAATCTCTGCGAATCACAATGGCTAGAAGAAAAGTTGGGTTCCAATCCGATTATAACACGCTTCCGTTATAGCTTGGTTCGATCCGCGGACCTCCCAGTTTGGATAAAGAGGAACCTTACATCCCTCATACCCTTACCTTACCTAATTTTCCACTCTTTATCCTTCACGCCTTACCCCAATCTGTTTGGATACTACAAGTACCTTTGAATGCAAAATTCGTTCCCTGGACAACGAAAGCCTGTCTCATGTAGTTTCTCTGAAAAATTGAGTTTCCCTTTAATTTTCATTTTGGACTACTGTGCAATATGCTGTAAATAGATTTCTGACATTTATCCTACGCACACTTCGTCGTATATACCGCGAACCTCCGCTGATAAAAGCAAAGCAAAGCCTAGGTGCTACATTCTATTATCGAAACTTGACTTTCTATTTTTAATACGACAGATTTTACAGCCAGCTGATAGAGTACAGAATAACTCTGGGACTAGTGCTATGATCCTATTTACTACATCGGCCTCTCCCAACCGAACATACGACGACTGGCTTGTTAGATTAGCGACCTTTTACAACAAGGAGTTTTATTAAAAATAGATCGGAAAAATCGGATTTCTTCAGACGTTTATATCACGAAATCCTTACCACCTAGAACGATGCTTCTTTCTACACAAATATATGCTAACACGAGATCTTCAAAGTTACGTGTGGAATTTTACAGGATTTGCTCGCTAGGTGGCGGTAATACGAGAATAATCAACATTTTTTGCCTTAAAGTTATGAATTATTTTCGTATATATCGTTCTTGCTCACTGTAAAATTGAACAGATAGATAAGATCTGCAGTAAACATGATCTTGTGACAGATAAAACCTATGGCTAATAGTGTGGTTCAGAATTTGATCGCTAGGTGGCATTGGTGCTCCATTTGTTTTTATTTTTTTTTGTCGCAGTGACTAGTGACGTATTTATTTTCTCCCGGTACTGTGTTCAATTTTTGCGGATCGCTTTAACATACATCCTGGCTGAATCGGTTCCTGAATGGCTATATAGGGTACGGGCGGGTATTTTCAGCCCATTAAGCGATGGCATCTATTTTTTCGGCCTATGGCCTAGTTGTAGTGGAAGAACAAATGGTTTTGACGTTCTTTGAATAAAAAATAGAAGATTACCTACAGTCTCGAGAAAATAGTTACACAATTTAAAATTGTATGTCGGCAAAGCATATTTATTGGCGAAAGAAAAGGCAAATAGGCTGAATTTAGAAACCTGCTGAAAATACCCTCCCGTACCCTAGTATTGCGAATTAATGTGACTAGTTTTATATTGCGAAAATGTTGAAGACGACGGCCTCATGTCGAAATAATTACCCTTATTCTGCGAGGCGAGTGACGTGACTATGTTGCAGTCACCGCGAATCAGGTGACAATTGTCACCTAGGTGACTCGCCTTGTCACTTAGGTGACAAGGGTTTCTTACGTAGGTGACACGATTGTCACTTAGGTGACTCGACTCGCCGTGGCGAGTCACGGCGAGTGACAATTGTCGTATTGAGTCATGTGACTCGCAGAATAAGGGTAAATATGTTCATACACAATAAATAAATCAATACAAAAAGCACACTAGCGCCACCTGGTAATTGAATACTGTGCTAAACTGTCTATCATAGAATGAATCTAATCCATCTAACCAATCTTGCCGATGAAAACTAACTTGCATGTCATGAACTTGCTTAATTGCGACCAATATTTATAAAATGGTACACATACAACACCTAGTGGATGAATTCTGAACCGTTCGCCATTGGTATCGGTATTGATTTTTATTAGAGAGTGGTTTTAACCCTCTAGTGCCCAAGTTTTTTCGTAGTTTTCCACAATTTTTCAACTTCCGCAAAAGATACATCCCCCAAATTAAAGTTATAAATCAAACCATGTATTTGAATGGGTATATTAGACTATAAGGAGAAGGGTGATTTTAAGAGAAATACTCCTAACTTGCCAATTGGCGGGGTTCGGCACTAGCCCAAATAGAGGGTTAAACATAGAAACCGTTCACCATGTTTTATCCATCTGAACCTATTCCACTTCATATCTTGTGGATCTAATCATCTTTAGCGAGAACAAAAACGATTTACACGAGTAGAAGCCAAAAATGTAAGACCCAAAAAGATCATTTTTTTCAGATAAACGCCACCTAGCGAGCAAATCCTGTAAAATGCCAGACGTAATATTGAAAATCTCGTGTTCGCGTATATTTTTGTAAAAGAAAGTATCGTTCTAGAAGCGTAAGGATTTCGTGACATAAACGTCACAAATGTGAAAAATCCGATTTTCCCGATTTATTTTTACTAAAACTCCTGTCTGTAAAAGGTCCCCCGCCAAGTTGCCATTCATAATTTTATCATTTAGTCCAACTAATTGCTTTTCTAAAACACTTGAAAATTCGGAGAGCCGTCTATTTTTCGCTGAGATATAATAGTTTGAATTTTGGGATCAAATTGACCCCAATGTACATACAACATAAGTTTTTTTTTGTACAGACAGAAGGTTAATTTGAACATTTTTAGCCTGAATCCCGGTGAAATGAATGTGTTCACATTAAAAAACATGCGTTATACACAATAGACGGTTAAGGTGACTGGGCAAATTGGAAAACTTAATACGTTTCTTCTTGCTTAGCAGATTTGGCAGTACAGGGTACGGCTCATATACAACTTACAACTACAACGGCTCATATACAACTTCTGCATTCAAAATAGACCGTTTTAGTCGGAATTGTCGAGCAAATCTTTTATCGTCTGCAATCCGGACGGTGAGAATTCGAGTACATTTCATTCGTTTGTTTTAGTCAAAAGAAAAAACAATCGGTTATACTTGGCTCCGTTTATAGCTTGGTTCAATCCGCGGATCTTCTAGCTTGGATAAAAAGTAACGGCACACAATTTATTACGCGTTGCTTCAATGACTTACCTAATTTTTCGCTTTTTCTTGTTTAAGCCTGGTCCCTTTCTCTTTGGATCCTATCAACATCTTTGTTTCATTGCTTTCTTCTATCGTCCCCTCCATTGATTCTGAAAAACTACCCCTAAAGAAATTAACATTAACATTAATTAGTGTTTTTGAATAAATTTCCTTTAATGAGTGTCTGAAATAGAGCAATTTTTTGCTCAGTTTTTTTTAACTTTATTCTTGAGGAAGAGTAAATGTTTAATGCGTTTAAATTTTACTGTTCTTTCTTTCTGAAAAATTCTGACAAATCACAATTTATTACAAATTTAAGGAGCCTAACAGGATTTGATAGTAAATTAAGAAATATTATACGGCTTGGTGGTTTAAATGGTTGAACATG
The DNA here is from genome assembly GCF_943734655.1 of Sabethes cyaneus. Taxonomy (NCBI): domain Eukaryota; kingdom Metazoa; phylum Arthropoda; class Insecta; order Diptera; family Culicidae; genus Sabethes; species Sabethes cyaneus. The sequence continues at coordinate 197,063,788 of NC_071355.1, read as the reverse complement.
CTCAACCGGTGATTGAAAGCTGTGGGTTCAAACCTCACCTTCGCTTAGTAAATGGTTTTGGCCCAATATCAAGATTTTCCAGTTCATCTAATTTTTCATTTTTCACGTTAGGCATTTACTCTTCTCGGAGAGTAACAAAAAAGTTTGACCGCGTGTCGATAAAAAACAATGTACCTTCTTATAGTCTGCTGTTAAATCACTTCAAAGCCGGCCACTTAAATAAACTGAGACAGTACACTGTCAGCAGTGAAGAAGATTACCAGTAATCGAAATTCGCGTATCAATTACGATAGTAATATTTTTGTGGTGAAATAGTTGGAAAGTTTTCGTAAGGATTCATGACGTTTGAAAATAATTCATTTTTAATTGTCGATTCCCTCGATTCGATTCGATAATTGTCTTTTATTTGCAGTGTACTTTAAAATGCTTCTGTGATTGGATAATTGTAAATAAAGTATCATGCACTTAGTGATAACAAACGTGGTCGGAAAATGAAGAGCAGTATTCTAATGAAATGACAAGGTTGTTTGCTTATGAACAACAAAACGATTTTGATCATTTAGGATTTTATTAATAAATTTGTTAAAAGTCTTTTGGATAAAATAAACATAAGGAAGTGTTCAGAGGTCATAATAGACAGAGAAGTGAGAAAGTTGGTGATGGGTAATAAAATGATTTTATGAAAGTTTCTGAAAAGTAAAAGTGAGCAAAAGCAGTTAATTTATTTGGCATCGAAGTATACGGCTCTATAAGATATAAGCTCGATAAGATTTGGTGACAATCAAATATTTTAGGAACTTACTAATGTCTAGCAATCATATTTCCCAGTTCAGTTCCAGTCGTTGAAGGCCCCTCGTTTTGCCAGCGCCTGGTGACCCGTCTGCTGCTGGCCGTCTGTTGCAAAACAAACGATGGGAAATGGAATGAGGCTGAAACGCAAGAAATGCGAAAAATAAAACAAGAACACAAACTTTAAGCAAGAATCGCAAAATACTGCGAAACGTGATGTAGTTCAACGAATTCGCATCATCGCTGGTCTGGTTGGTACCGGACTGGAGCACCATGCTTTTATTAATCTTCGTCAAGACACCGGAACACACAGGTTTGAAGTGTAAACGGTGCAATCGATGCAACAGCCAGATAGGCAACCGAGAACGTGCGCCGAATGTTAAAGTAGGGGTATTAGTAAGTGCTTCCAGAGGAGTTCTGCGGTTGGTTTTCGAGGTTTTGTACGTCAGGTTCCGGCGGGGATGTGCTTTTGTATTGATCAGATTTCGATTGTAGCCGCAACCGGGACTGCCTGACCTTTTCTTTGACCGAGGTAGAATGCAATTGTTGGATGGCTGACTGGTTGGAGGTTTGAACAAAGTTGGACTTTTGATGCAATGATTTGATAGTGGCCAGAATCATTTGTCAGTTTTGTCAGTCTACCGAAACGCGCTGGAGCATTCCAGTCCATAACAGAAAGTAGCCATTTTGAGAACTACATCTCAATTGTGGCTAGACCCACTCCCTCTGAACTCCCACCCACTCGGTTGATTAGAATCGCAACAAACGCCAAGCTGCTTCAGAACGCTTCAAAATCCCCAGAAGAATAACCACCAACTAATAAGACTTCAATTACGCTTAACAAGTTTGTAGCTGTTGGCAATGGTGTGAGGTGTCCGGACTGAGGAGCTCGACAATATCGTAGTTCCTAATGAAGATATTAAAACAATTTTCAAACGATTTATTAACATCGCTCGGAGTCGCGGCGTGAGGCACATAAACTGTGCAAGAAACATTTACTGTGCACGTTGCCAAGGCTATGAGATCGTTATGAAATGTAAATAGCGAAACGATAAATTTTCGCTCTCCCATGCTGTTCTGACTCGTCGTCGTGGTCGTCGGTCGTCGGTGGATCGTCTGTGTTCTTGACGCGCGCGGTACACCTTAGAGCTAACCTTTAGAATACACTAAACTGCCTCTCCGCCGAGCTGAGAGTTGAGCTTCCTGTGGAGTCGTGAAGTAGTTAATTGTTTGTTTTACTTAGATTGGCTTCGAATGTTTGCCATTCCTCAGAATCGATATTACTTTTGCGGCCAATTGCATGTTTGTCTTCCATTGCGATGATTTGTGTTTCGTAAAGCGGAGACCAATAATTTTCAGTATGAGTAGGTTATTTAGTTATACCTATTACAGCATTAGAATACAATTTGGATGATTGCCTCGATTCTGTGAATGTCTATTAAGGGATGTCGCCTTAATTTTCTCTGATCAGGGCATCAACATATTAAATGGAAATTTGTGAAGATTGAACGAGCTCTAGTGAAAATGGTCTAGAGACTTTTGATATTCCTGCATAGTATATTTTAAAAGACTTATTTAGTAAATGCACATAATTTGACCTTTGTTTGCTAAATGTTAGATTCTCAGATGGCCTCAAAGTATAAAGCTGGCAAGCCAGTTGAATCTCAGCTGGGAGAGGCTATGTTTCGAAAACAGAATATTTAGCTTTACTTTTTTATCAAAACTGTGAAGGTTAGAGATAAGAAATTATCCATAATAATGTTTTTTTGTTTATTGTCTTTTGGCATCTCTTCGTTACATTACCGCTACGTTACCAATAAACGGCGTCCGGAGAGACAACTCCATCCAACGGATTTTCTTCCTGGCGCGGTGAAAATCATTACTTAGAGATTTTTAGCATGAGAACTTGATTTGGATTGAACCCAGATCAGTTCTGGTATCTGGTATCTGTAAAATAGTAAAATAAATCAATATTGTATCTGTAAAATAGTAAAATAAATGTTTTTATTCGATGAAATTCGCAGCCAACTGTTGGAGTACAGGATAATTGCGCAGCTAGTGCTACGATTCTATTGACCCTAGTAGCCTCTTCTATCCGAGGTTCAAGCATACGATTCGAATAATATTAACATAGCTCTTGCTATATTACCTATACGATGTACTCCGTGCATATACTGCCGCTATCCGCATGACAGCCTCGTTTCTATAGAGATGGGATCGTTATGCAAGTAGCGGCAGTATAAATACGCAATACATCGTATACGATACATAGCAAGCAATACGTAAATACCCCTATTGTATATAAAATATTTTAGATTTTGGCCGTCTAGTCATCAAGTATGAGTAGATGTTAAATTATAATTTTCACCCAACGTTTCGATTTCCGTATGGTTCTTCTTCAGGGATTGAATTGAGGATCGTATTTGTCTACTAATCATTAGCCGACAGTGATGTCTTGCCTTTTGCACTTTGCTCTGCGGATTTGTTGGTTTTGTTATTGTTTTTGACATTGAAGCAATTACTTTAACGTAACGTGGGAATTATTTTCTTTTTCCGTCTTTTCACACCTTTAAAAGCGTCATTTTTTTCATGTCTGTCATTTTAAGTTAAATATGGATCTATTTTCTGACTCGATCTTTTCTACTTCGAGTATTTCAGTGACTTTTAGCTAAATTTAGAATTTCTGATTTTTTTTTAGAATTTTCTTTTAGCCTTTAAAGCATTTTCAGCGATTATGAAGTAAATTTGGACCTCTTTAATCATTGAACATGATTTTCGGGCATTTTTTGGGAGATTCAGGGATTACCTTAGGTAATTTTTTTTTCATTTGTCTCCAAAAACCCCCCATATGCGAAATTTGGTTCTAATTGCTTGATTAGTTTCGTGTTATGCAGAAAATTATGTTTCTTTTGTATGGGAGCGCTCCCTTCTAGAGGCGTCAGAGGTTTCGGACCATATAAGAACCTTTACAGGCCCCAAAAATCCCTGCATTCAAAATTTCACGCCGATTGATTCAGTAGTTTCAGACAGACAGACAGACAGACAGACAGACAGACAGACAGACAGACAGACAGACAGACAGACAGACAGACAGACAGACAGACAGACAGACAGACAGACAGACAGACAGACAGACAGACAGACAGACAGACAGACAGACAGACAGACAGACAGACAGACAGACAGACAGACAGACAGACAGACAGACAGACAGACAGACAGACAGACAGACAGACAGACAGACAGACAGACAGACAGACAGACAGACAGACAGACAGACAGACAGACAGACAGACAGACAGACAGACAGACAGACAGACAGACAGACAGACAGACAGACAGACAGACAGACAGACAGACAGACAGACAGACAGACAGACAGACAGACAGACAGACAGACAGACAGACAGACAGACAGACAGACAGACAGACAGACAGACAGACAGACAGACAGACAGACAGACAGACAGACAGACAGACAGACAGACAGACAGACAGACAGACAGACAGACAGACAGACAGACAGACAGACAGACAGACAGACAGACAGACAGACAGACAGACAGACAGACAGACAGACAGACAGACAGACAGACAGACAGACAGACAGACAGACAGACAGACAGACAGACAGACAGACAGACAGACAGACAGACAGACAGACAGACAGACAGACAGACAGACAGACAGACAGACAGACAGACAGACAGACAGACAGACAGACAGACAGACAGACAGACAGACAGACAGACAGACAGACAGACAGACAGACAGACAGACAGACAGACAGACAGACAGACAGACAGACAGACAGACAGACAGACAGACAGACAGACAGACAGACAGACAGACAGACAGACAGACAGACAGACAGACAGACAGACAGACAGACAGACAGACAGACAGACAGACAGACAGACAGACAGACAGACAGACAGACAGACAGACAGACAGACAGACAGACAGACAGACAGACAGACAGACAGACAGACAGACAGACAGACAGACAGACAGACAGACAGACAGACAGACAGACAGACAGACAGACAGACAGACAGACAGACAGACAGACAGACAGACAGACAGACAGACAGACAGACAGACAGACAGACAGACAGACAGACAGACAGACAGACAGACAGACAGACAGACAGACAGACAGACAGACAGACAGACAGACAGACAGACAGACAGACAGACAGACAGACAGACAGACAGACAGACAGACAGACAGACAGACAGACAGACAGACAGACAGACAGACAGACAGACAGACAGACAGACAGACAGACAGACAGACAGACAGACACGGATTAGGAAACCGCCTCTAGTTTCAGAAAATAAAAAACAGCGGCATTTATCGCATCCATGTCACAAAATTTAATTTCTTCGAATGGATATGTCGCAAAAGAATCAGCTCCCGGCTCATGCACGGTATTAAAATCAGCTTCCCGGGCTCACGATAGAAAGGTAGTAAGATACAATGGAGAAGTATAGGAAATGTTTGTTTTTTATCAAAATTAGGCAGAAGTTATGAAAACTAAGCATAACAGAGTAACTGTACCACGAATAAAATGTGATTAGTGACTGTTTTTTAGGTAAGTAAGCATAGATAAGCGAGAAATTTTGATTTTACTACCACTAGAAAAACGCCATATCTTGAAAAGCAACGGTTCGTCTGGTGTCCTATTATATTAAACGGTTTTGCCAAATGTTTTTCTGCCAAATTGTCCCATATGTTTATCCCGATGTTTTATGGCAAACGACGTTATGCCAAGCAGCATTATGCCAAAGGAAATTAAGTTGAATAGGCGGCCTCGGTTCTCATTGTATTGTGACACAGCGATGATTGACTCAAGCGTGTATTCTTAGAGATGCGAAATGTTGTAAATTATACCTAACATCCATTATGTCTATCGTCCGTTATATATAACGTCTATTATGCCCAATGTCCGTGTGCCTAACGTTCGTATGTCAGACGTTGCGCACTTGTTTTAACTTCATATTCCTTTTTCTCGGAAACTAATCTATATGTTGAAACAAACTTTTTTTTGTTCTGTTGTTTAATTAAGCTTTGTAAACAAAACATAACCGGAGAAAAAATAGAAGGATGTGTCTCGTGACACTAACGTAGGCTTGGCGTAGAACTACGAATGTATGTACAGCTCATCTTCTTAATGTTGATACATACTATGGACCCAGTTGTAGATTTCGAATATCAATCCCCTTCGTTTGATTCTTAATGTCAAAAACCATGTGTGCCAAGTTTGATGCAGAACCGTCAACGCGTTTCGGAGTTATAGCGAAACATACATTCATATTCACGTTCCTTGTTCACCTCTGTTGGCTCCTTCCCAGTCAGGTTTCTTTTCCGTCACGTAGCCTATTATGCATCCGTTTGCTTTTTTTCCCGATTTTGTCAGTTTCCCCATTTTGTCAGCCCAAAATTCAACACGGGGTTACAAAATTGGAACATTACTGTATAGTTTCGAATACTAGTCGCAGTGATGAGTCCATACAGAACAAAAATATAGTTTCTAAGTTGATAAACAATTGTGTAAGCAGTCGATTAATTGAAAAGGAAACCTAAATTTTACAGTTCGCAGGTGGTGCAAAAATATAACTTTTCCTCGGTAAAGCAACCATGCAACTTAAAAAAAGCGGTAAATACACTATTATAAAAATAAAACTCTTTTCCATTCGTTAAATCAGTAATTGTACGAATGGATTTACCGCCAAAACACTTGCTTAAGTACGGTTCCACCACTACTAGCTATTACTACCTAGTCGGAAGATTAATAAAATAATCACTCCCTCAGTAAAATAATTCAACTCGCGAGGATCATAAACACGAGCCTGATACTAATGAAATGTGGCAACACGTTCCCGGCTCGCGTATGACAGGCGATTTGCGATAATGATGGGACGCCAGCCGTGGTTATTTTATCGCCATCACCCACCCCAACTGGATCGAGCGTAAAAGTAACGGCTGCGGCTGCTCTACTCCGCGCGCGGTCGCATCTCGCAGCAACGCAATGACTGCTGTGCAGTGAAGCGATGTCATCATTTTACCAATTGAAGCAGCATTTTTCTCATAATACAAGATTGACTAATAAATAATAACTATTAAGAAATCATTTGTTTTACGATTGTCGATAAATTATGAACCGGCAGCAGTGCTGGACTTCATTTATGGAGAGAAAAAATAACGCGGTTGGACGCTTCGTGTGGTTATTGCATGGCGGGAAAGTGAATTCAATTGAGGGCTTTATAACGAGGCAGTTAAATATGAAGGCGCGTTAAGATTTGAAACGGCAAACAGAAAGAAAAAAAACTGGTCCTGCAGCCCAATACCATAGACAGCAATGCCGCGATCGAGCCCAGTCAGCGCGGAAGTTAATAGGTCAGCATGAACTTTCGCTAAAACGATAATTTTTCGTCCAAATCAGCAATTCGGAATCTCCGTGAAGATCGCGATTCCCGACTACCCCGAAACTCCCAGGGCGCTTCGGAGCGCTAATAACAATAGAGTGCAAGGCAACCGCAAGCATCTCGCCAAAACGATCGCTAGCGAGCGGCTGCAGAAATTAGCCAGAAATAAATCATGATGCATGAAAGCAATGCACTTCTCTGTCTGGGACGTGAATGAGAGCATCGACGTGATCGCCGGGAGGTGTTTCCTAATGAAATTAACCAGAAAAAAGCTTCATAACTCATTCGCCAATGTGGTGGATTCGGCGGCGCAAGTTTCGCGACGTCCAACGATTGCAAAGACGTCCTCTTCAACGAGCGAGAGAAGAAAAAAATACACGGAAGATGTAGAATTATGCTAAAGCAAGACCCGTTCGTTGGCGATGCGCGGAACAGGAGCCATCTCATATCGGCGAGAACTCACCTAGTGGCCGAGAAACTTCGCCAAGAGGGTGCATGCATATCTGGGAGTAATTATAGTCGAAAGGTACTGTTTACACACTGACTGACTGGAGTGGAGCGGTTTTTTAGGAAGGAAGGGTGTGCTAATTCGGTAGAGGTAGGTGGTCGAAATGGATTGCTCACGATTCTCGGGGTGAGATTTTACTTGACATCTTACTCAGAAATCCAGCGCAAATCCGAAACGGCAATGGGAATGGAATGCTTAAAGTTCAAACTAGAATGCTAGTAAAGAGGAATTCCTTGGGAAACAATTATTCAAAATCGAACTTTATTTATTTTATTATTAGTAGGAGAAGTTGAATAAGCTTTTAAGTGCATTTGATAAAAATGTGAAATTTTGATGAACATCGAGGATTACTTTATGTTTCAGTTTATTTTAAAATGCTAGGAATAATAGCTCCAAAGCGTGTTGGGTTTGGAAAACTTTTGTAGGAAATGAGGTCCGAGATAGAGCGAAAATTTGAAAGAGAAAATAACACAGTTTTGTTGAATTAATTCAAAGCTTTTGATTTTACTTTTAGCTCCAATTTACAGCTTTTCCTCTGTAAGGCAAGCATGTAAACTAAAATAACGACGATAAACAGTGTAGTGTAATAAATAATTTATTTGAAATCCGAATATGGGACTTGATCGTACCAGAGCTGCGTAAAGTGTCACAATTGTGTAGGATAATCAAAATCTTTTGCATAACGTTTTACTAAACCGGTCGCGTACTGTCCCAAGTAGCACTTGTAACTAATCATAAAAATAAAAAAATACAAAAAGGTTGCACAGCAGTTACATTTAGGATACTTGTAACGAGTTAGGTTACATAAAATTAAAAACTTACTTTTACTTTTTAGTTTTCTAGTGACAAAAATCTCAAAAAGTTACCAGGTAGTTACCAAATGACCAAATTGAAACCTTTTTTTCGAACTGTCAACAACTTGGTCGTCGCAAAACAGTCACCTTTCAGTTAGAGTTACCAAATAGTTATCAAGTGACACAAATGAAACCTTTTTCCAAACTGTCATCAACTTGCTAGTCGCAAAACAGTTAATTTTCCGTTACGAGCAGTTACGAAGTCAAAAAAAGTCGGCTAGTAACATTTTCGCAACAATTTGTTCACTGTTCCTTGTAAACACAACGGATTAAGGAAAAACTAGACCTGAAGAATATTGCTAATGGTAAAGATAAACAATTGGTACACGGGTTGTGAAATGCTCTTGTAAATGCGTTTATTTACTTAATTGATGGTACTTGGAATCTTCTCCGCCCAGACATTGGTATTAAGTAAACCAATGATGATTATTCTCAAACGTCAAAACGATCAAGTTACATCGAAACGAAACCGGCAATGAAAATAGGTTACAGTGTAACTTAGAAATGACGACATAAGAAATAAGTGACTGCAACAGATTTAATATTGGTTACCGTATAACCGATACCGTAACCAGGTCGAAGGCTAAGGTTACGTACAACTAGAATGTAACTGAAATGTAACCTTCTGTGATTAACACTGGTGGTAACTGTTTTATTCAAACTGAAACTATTCTTTGATATTAAATTAACACTTTCTTTTCACAACAATCACTAAAAAATACCTTTTCCCGATATCAACAATGTGAACAATGAACAATGGCTGCTTAAAATCATTTCATGCAATATGTCGAAAACGATACAAAACTTCAAGGACGATGGTGTAGTAGTTAGAACCAAAGGCAAAATGGCTATGAATTTTACTGTGATAGAAGTGATAGCGAAAACAACTTGATTTTTAATGGTTTCTAGGTGAATGCACCACTAATTCAATATTGCTAAGAATAAATTTAAACATTCAAAAAATTAAAATTTAAATTTTTATATTTGATTTACAAAACATCAATTTTTCAAAGAAGTAAGTAACGAAAAGCTATATTAAATAAGAGCGCGTGAATTTTTCAAAGCTAGAATCATGCATTTCACCGTAAATTTGAAACTGCATTAAAATTTGTGTTGAAATAATAATTTATACACTCTTCTATATTCAACAGTTAAATTTACTGCTTGACGTTGACAGCCAAAGATTGAAATAATAAACCTGCTACATTTTCGCTATGCAATAAAAGTTACAAGATAACTAATTTGCCACCAATTGAAAGTCAATTTACAGTTTATGTGTAACTTCAATAGTAACCATTTTGTAACTATACATGTTACATATTGGTTATTGAGTAACTGTTAATGCAACCAGATTTAGTTACATAAGTTGCGCTATTTCGGTTGCACAACTGTTATATTTTAGGTTACTGTAACCGAAGTTTTACTTTTAAATTTGTCGCATATCAGCCGCTGCGACTCAATTGTGACAACGTGTGCTACTTGGGGTGTCCGATCATGGTAAAGATCTCCTTCGAGATCACCTATGCGGAATATGACTTTTTTTTTTGACGTTTTGACGTTAGTTAGCATGTGTGAGACGAAACGAAACATTTAGAAACGTTGATCGAAGTCTTGAAGTTGTTCAGGTCAGCCTGCAGTCAGACTGTTCTTCACCAAGTGAAATATTTTTACGTCACCGGCGAACACTGGCACGAACGCAATATGTGTACAGGCGTTCATTAAAACAATAAAGACCAAGGCTTCAAGGTGGCGTCCTTGTGGAACTCCACAATTTACATCGAAGGTTTTGGAACAAGACCAAGAATCAAGAATTTCTCGCCAATGTTCTGGGCTACTCGTCACCAATTCGCGTTTCGACGTTCACACGTCTGCTTCAACGGGACACGTTGAGTCCCTCTATTGCTGTTGTCAGTGAGGTTCACGGCGAGAACGGGGGTGACATTGCGATTCTCGTTTCGAGTGATTTTGGTTCGTTTCGTCCATTCATTTAACGTGGTCGAAACGAACCAAAATCACTCGAAACGAGAATCGCAATGTCACCCCGGATTTCACCGCACAGTCGTCCAGTATCCTTGCGACGTGTCCGGCCCATCGGCCCAACTTTCGCCAGGTATACAATGGAAATCACTCCAAGTAAATCCTGCAACTCGTGGTTCATACGCCTACGCCACTCTCCGCTATTCGTTTGTACTCTGCCAAAAATAGTTCGCAACATCTTTTGTTCAAATACGGCTAAGTCTAAGTATGTCCTCCGTGAACAAATTTACTGTCTCAGGTTCATAGGGGGGTACCGGTCTGATTAGCGTTTTGTACATCGTCCGCTTTATGCGCCGGCGTATGCTCCTTGATCGCAGCGTCTTGCAGAGGGTAGGTTCGACTTTCAGCTTGAATGCGTCGTTGAATCGCTTTACTCGCATTATTGTCGGCGGTGACCTGAGATATCAATTATATGAATTCATCAATTACCTCCAGTTTCTGGCCGTCAATAATCACTGTCCTTGGGAGGCAAACGTTGGTTTCTCTGGAGCCTTTTCCTACCATATATTAAGTTTTCGACACATTGATTTGTAACCCAATCCCCCTCCTAGCCTCTGTTTTAAGTCTGGCGTAGAGTACCTCCGCCGTCTCGAGATTTCCAGTAATGATATCGAGGTCGTCTGCAAAGGTTAGGAGTTGGCTACTTTTTCTGAAAATCGTTCCTCCCGCTTCACACCTTTAAGAGCTATGTGGAATACAGGGCAGTCCATCCCTTTGCCGCAAATCCCTGAGCGATTCGAAGTTACCCAAGAATGCCCCAGAAACACGCACCTGACACATCAATTGCTCCAGAGCAGCTTTAATCCGCCGCGTCATGGTCCGAAAAACCATTCTCGTGCATTATCTGCCATAGCTGTTCGCGCTCGACAGTATCGTATACTGCCTTGAAATCTACGGAAATATGTTGTGTAGGCACGTTGTACTCCCAACATTTCTGAAGGATTTGCAGGAGAGTGAAAATTTGTTCTGTAGTAGCAATGGTCCTCACAAAACCCGCCTGATACTGCATTACTGCATTCTTTTGTTATTAGCGATAGGTGACGTAACAAAACGTGGGAAAGCAAGGAAGGATCACGTTTCCGCACTCGTCGTTACTCGGCTAAATTCTCAGTCATGACTATGCTTAGATAGTTTTTTCAAGCTCTTTTTCCATTCCATCGCTTGTTGGTCCCATCAAACGGATTATTTCGTGCACTCAAGGTTTCTTCATTTAGCACCATGGTTGCGGCCTCATTGACTGTCGTCACAGTGATGCCAGGTTTTGCTGAAGAAAAATCCGTAGTTTTACCATTTGTGTTTTAATCACAGAGGAAAGGGTTATAAATTAAAAAAACCCGAATCAAATTTTAAATCAAACTTTTGATTTTTGATTTTGGAAGTTTGACCGATATTTGTTCTTCATGTAAAGTGTTTCTCAGTTTTGCTAAAAAGTGACATTTTTTATCGCATAGGTATTCTTGATTGCATTTGAAACAAATTAGTACTTTTTCGAATCGAATCAGTTTATGATACATTTCAAATTTCCTCTATATTATTGAAGAACGCATAATCTTGGCTTTTGTTATTCGCCTTTAGCCTTTATTTTTCCGAATTCTTTCCTTTTTCGTCGTTTGGTTATTTTGTATTTTGTCTTTAATTTTTCGTTTTTTTGTTTTGCTAAGTGTACTCCGTCAACTTTTCCGCCGTTATTGTCATCTTCTTGTCGTTTTTTGTTTGTTTTAATGTAATTTGAGTCACTTTAACAGCTTGGGTCATTCGTGGTTTCTGTGGGACTGGAATTTGAACCCGAGTCCTCGACGTGAGAGATGTGAATGCTAACCACTACACCGTGTTGACCTCTCGTTTCTTTGTTGTCTTTTAACGTTTGTTGGTCGTTTTGCGTTATTTTCAACAACTGGTATTCTATTATCGCCTTTTTGTCTCTATTCAGTGATTGGTTTGCCATTTTTTATTGCTTTTGGTGGCGTTTTTGGTTTGATGGCATCGTCATTAGAGACTTTTTTGGCCTGTCACTGTTTTGCTGACTTCTAGCTGTTTCTCTAATACACTCAAGTTCTTTACACGGTTTGTTTTTTCGATTAATAAAAACGGTGCAGCTTAGCGACCATTCATTTATTTCTTAATACATTTGGGACCAGCCCGACATTCCTCACGTAGTTTGTAAATGGTCCCTAATTTGCACCGTTGCTGTGTAATCGAAAAATACAAACCGTGTAAAAAAGACTTTAGTGTACCTTCAGCCAAAGGTTACATCTATTTACGGTCTTTTCGTCTTTTTGTATGGCTTTTTTGGCAATTTTGTCGCTGTTTGTAACGTTTTTGGCGTCTTTTAACCGTATTTTTGCAGTCTTTCAAATTTTCGCCTTTTCTCCGAATTCGTCATATCATTTTCATTTTTCTGTTATATTCTTTATCGTCTTTTTATGTTTTTTGCCATCTTTCCATCGTATTTTCATTTTATGACATTTTGCCGGCTTTTCTTCGTTTTCATTGTCATTTTTTCATCATCTCTCGTCCTGTTTGTTGCAAAGACAATAAAATTGTTGTAAGTTATTATCTTTTCGTTGTTATTTCGGCGTCTTTTTGATGATGTATATTCGCCATTTTTTTTGTAGTCTTTTTTGTATGTTTTATCGACTCATGCACCTTCCAGCATTGGACAAAAGGTAGGAGTCAAAATGACTACTTGTCAAGCATAGCTACCAATACCCCCCCCCTTTCCTTTCCGCTCTTCCCCCTCCTCCTTCACCAAAAAAATTTCCCATTTCTTTCCCCTACCGTCCCTTCATCAATTGTAGAACCATCGTTTCAAAAAAATATTAATATATGTATGACCTCATTCCAAGGTCAAGACTAAAAACTTGAGATTAGTTTTTAAATGTCTTTTTATCGTATTTTTGCCATCTGTTCATCGCAGTTCCATTGACTTTTCATCGCTTTCTGAAAGTCCAAGAGTTTTTATTTGTCGCGTAAAAAGAGCATATTGAACATTGATGCATATTGAACAAGGATTCCATCAACTTGGTTAAAAAGAACAACCTTATTCGCTTGATTTTGAAATTCTATCGCACTACAGAAATTTAATTACGGAGCTGCCAAAATGTGGGAAAAAATAAAAATGAAAATATTTAAAACCCATTTTGCCGCTCTTCAACCAGGAAAATATTACTATAAATATCTGCCGTCAAAGCGAAAATTGCTAGTTTTTATTAACAGTAATAAAGCAATCTTCCATTTTTAATACACTTCTTATTAAAGAAAAGTATTCTATGCGCTTCTTTTTCTCAGAAAGAATAAAGTTATGCTTTTCGGGATATTATTCATTTCATGTAACCCACACGTACTTTTTGTCACTAAATGAAACTTTCAATCTTTTCCGCAAAGTTTATAAAGACCCGTAGATTTGAGTACTTGATCCGTAGGTCCGTAAAAAATTCCTAAATCCCTAGAACTACGGATAAATCCGTAGATCTGGCATCACTGCAGTCGAGCGTATTCTGCACCATCCGTCTTCGAGGGTCGAAGCACCTAGCTGCACAGAGTAAGGTAGAACTTCATCCACTACACACGCGTAGTTCTCGATAACTCGTGGGTTGCCTAATTGCTGAATGTCTAACCGAGGAGAGCGGCTTTGTCGTGAGGTATATACTGTCGAGGTTTTTACATGGTCGGTAACATTTATAGTCATCCCGGAGGGGGCTTCGCTGGACGGGTGCGCCATGTTAGGCATACGGACGATAGGCATACGAACATTAAGCATAATGCACGATAGGCATAATGGACGTCAACATAATGGACGAAAGGCAAAATGGACGATAGGCATGATGGTCGTTAGGCATAATTCACAAAACTTCGTTCTTCTATGAATACGCACGTGAGCCAATCATCGCTCCTCCACAATACAATGAGAACCGGGGTCGTCCATTTAACTTAAATTCATTTCGCATACACTCAAGTACTTTTTATACACGGCTTGTTTTTTCGGATATTAAGAATATTAAGATATTAAGAATGTATTGAGAAATAAACCAATGATCCCTAAGCTCCTAGGGATCATTGATTTATTTCTCGAGACATTTGGGTGAGACTCGACATTCGTCACGTATTTTGTAAATGGTCCCTAAGTTGCACCGTTTTTGAGTAATCGAAAAAAATAAATGTAAAATGTAAAAAAGACTTTAGTGTATTGCTGTTTAGTATAACCATAAAACAAGAAACGTTTGCCATAAAAACATTGGCATAAGGGATCAGCTGTAAAAAAGGGCTGGTACCGAATGGCCGAAACACAAATGGCCGAATCACGAATGGCCGAAATCCAAATGGCCGAATTTCAATAACAGTCACAGAAGGCCGAATCACGAAAGGCCGAATCACGAATGGCCGAATCACGAAAGGCCGAAATTTTTCGGAATGTCTAAATAACTACTCAATAAAAGACCATGAATTGACAATTAGTTAACAAATAACTTTAATCAAACAAAAAACAAACTACTACTATTAAACAAGCAAAACATGCTTTACGAACGCCTTTGTTTAGCGCTTAATAAAAGCGCAACTGCGTCAATAAAATTTTTGCTGCTCATTTTGTGAGCATTAACACATTTCGAGTAGATTTTTTCGTCTATTTCTCGGCGCGAATTCGAAACATCCCCCTGAAGAATTCTAAGGATGTTCCCCTCTATCTCCTTTTGCTCCACTCGCAGCTCTGTGATGATCCTGGTCATTGACAGGTGATGGGAACCAACAATGGTTGTCCATCGTTGGTGTCATGCTTCCAAGCTGTTTGTGGCCCGCGGTAGCTTGTCAATGACAGGCTTAAAATTTGACCACAGAGTGGGGTGAAACAATGGCTTGTTCCGGTTCCTCCCACTTATGTAAGTATTCCGAAAATATGTAAGGAAATTCTCCAATTCTTCAGGCATCGTTCCTTCCATCGCGTCGTACGCCTCCTGTACCCGATTTTGCGGCAGAAAAGACAAAGCCTAGAATTTTTATTACATTACTAGCTGACCCGACAAACTTCGTATTGCCACAAATTAACCTGTGTTGTACATAAATCATGAATCTCGGATGATCTTTGTCACTATCTCGAGTTTTGCAAGCCCCCCAGTGGGCGGCGCCTCCGACGGCGGGTCACCGGCAACACTCGCGACCGGCTCGTCCTGAATGATCTAGTGTTACTATAGATAGTTTTTGTGGTCTTGTTATTGATTAATGTTTTATGGAAGAGTCTCGAATTTCTCGAGTTGGATTAGTTTTTGAGTTTCGCAAAAATTTCTGTTTTATTTGTATGAGAGTCCATATCCCCCTACCACAGGGGTGAGAGGTCTCTAACTATCATAAAATAAATTCAAGACTCAAAAATCTCCTACATGCTAAATTTGGTTCCATTTGCTAGATTAGTACTCAAATTATAAGGAAATTTGTATTTCATTTGTATGGGAGCCGCCCCCCCCCTCCTAAAAAGGTAAGAAGTCCTAATTCATCATGGGAAAAATGGTTGCCTCCAAAAACACCCACATGCCAAATATGGTTCCATTTGCTTGATTAGTTCTCGAATTATGAGGAAATTTGTATTTCATTTGTATAGAAGCCCCCCCTCTTGAAGTGTGGAAGGATCCTAATTCACCGTAGAAAATATTTTTGCCTCCAAAAACCTCCACATGCCGAATTTGGTTCTATTTGCTTGATTAGTTCTCGAGTTATGGGGAAATTTGTAATTCATTTGTATTGGAGCCCCCCCTCCTAATGTGGGAAGAGGTCCTAATTCATCACAGAAAAAATTCTTGCCTCCAAAAACACCTACACGCCAAATTTGGTTCCATTTGCTGGATTAGTTCTCGAGTTATGAGGAAATTTGTATTTCGTTTGTATAGGACCCCCCCCTCCTAAAGTGGGGAGGGGTCCCAATTCATCATTGAAAAAAAAAATTGTCTCCAAAAATACATACATGCCAAATTTGGTTCCATTTGCTTGATTAGTTCTCGAGTTATGAGGAAATTTGTATGGAAGCCCCCCCTCTTAAAGGGGAGAGGAGTTATAATTCCTCTTATAAAGAGGGGAGGGGTCTCAATTCACCATAGAATAAATTCTTGTCACCAAAATAAACACCCACATGCCAAATGTTGTTCTATTTGCTTGATTAGTTCTCGAGTTAGGAGGAAATTTGTATTTCATTTGTACAGGAGCCCCCCCTCTTAGAGTGGGGAGGGGTCCTAATTCACCGTAGAAAATTTTCTTGCCCTCGAAAACCTTCACATGCCAAATTTGGTTCCATTTACTTGATTAGTTCTCGAGTTATGAGGAAATTTGTATGGAAGCCCCCCCTCTTAAAGGGGAGAGGAGTTGCAATTCCCCTTATAAAGAGGGAGGGGTCTCAATTTACCACAGAATAAATTCTTGTCACCGAAAACACCCACATGCCAAATTTGGTTCTATTTGCTTGATTATTTCTCGAGTTATGAGGAAATATGTATTTCATTTGTATAGGAGCCCCCCTCCTAAAGTGGGGAGAGGTTCTTATTCATCGTAGAAAAAATTCTTGCCTCCAAAAACACCTACATGCCAAATTTGGTTCCAGTTGCTGGATTAGCTCTCGAGTTATAAGGAAATTTGTATTTCGTTTGTATGGGAGCCCCCCCCCTTTTAAAGTGGGGAGGGGTCCCAATCAGGGATGCCAGGTGATTTTTTGAAAAGTCTTCACGAACCAAGGAAAAATGTCTTCATTTGTCTTCCTTGGGCTTTATGCCCATTTAAACTGCATGGTGAAGACATGTCTTCACAGGTCTTCAAGTGAAGACATTTCACTTTTTTGTAACAAAAATGTCTTCAAAATGAAGACATGTCTTCACTTCTGGCATCTCTGGTCCCAATTCATCATAGAAAAAAATTTTGTCTCCAAAAACACACACATGCCAAATTTGGTTCCATTTGCTTGATTAGTTCTCGAGTTATGAGTCCTAATTCAACATAGAAAATTTTCTTGCCCTCGAAAACCTTCACATGCCAAATTTGGTTCCATTTGCTTGATTAGTTCTCGAGTTATGAGGAAATTTGTATGGAAACCCCCCTCTTAAAGGGGAGAGGAGTTATAATTCCCCTTATAAAGAGGGGAGGGGTCTCAAATTACCCTAGAATAAATTCTTGTCACCGAAAACACCCACATGCCAAATTTGGTTCTATTTGCTTGATTAGTTCTCGAGTTATGCAGAAATTTGTGTTTCATTTGTATGGGAGCCCCCCCTCTTAGTGGTAGGAGGGGTCTCTAACCATCACTAAAACCTTTCCTGACCCCAAAAACCTCTACATGCAAATTTTCACGCCGATTGGTTCAGTAGTTTTTGATTTTATAAGGAACACAGGACAGACAGACAGAAATCCTTTTTTATAGGTATAGATAAAAACATCAAATAAAAGTACTTTATCAACAAACCTGCAGCCGCTCTACCGCCATGAATATGTCTGTGTTGGTCGAGTAATGTTGTTTTAGTCCGCGTATATTTAATTGTTTTATTATATTTTGTGAGAAATGAAAAATGCATAAGAAGCATTCCGCTTCTGCTTGTTTTTGTTGAATAGTATCCCATCAATCCTCGCATAGGTTTTCCTCTCTGCGACAGTACAATTTTAACGACAGGTGCACTTTCTTCGTTATTGAAACCAGCAACATCGGATGCACTCATTTTTCACAGGACAACTACCAACTAGCGTGCGGAAAGCAAACCGTGTTCAACAACAATGGACACAACTGTTGGGTTTGCTATGTGCGGTCAACAAGGATGGACACGACGGGATATTGAATGAAATATTTCGGCCGCTTTAATAATAGGGTAATAAACTTGTAGTTTACTGCATTTACTTCTTTATGAAAATCCATGACAGTAAGAATAAAATTACAATTATAATATAAGCATATATCTACGAAAGATAATTTTTATACTGGTTTTTATCTCATATTTCTTGATTATAAATACATCTTCATTATAAGGTGCGAGACGTATTTACCGTGTTAGTAGCAAATGTTTCCTAGATGATTCAGGGCGAGACGGCCGTAGGCCGCGAGTGTGCGCCGGTGACCCGCCGTCGGAAGCGCTGGCCACTGCGGGGGGCAGCCCCCCCGCAGAAACCACTACTATTTAGGTGCATGCATTTTCTTAGGTTTACTGTCTATTAGGGATTATCCCTTAGTTAAGTCCGAACGAGCGGCAGCGAGTAAGGACAGCATGTACCCAACATTTGCGCAGGTTGAAGGTTATGAATATTTTCAGTCGAATATGACATTCGGCCATTTGTGTTTCGGCCATTTGTGATTCGGCCATTCGTGATTCGGCCATTTGATATATTATGCCATTCGTTATTTCGGCCATTTGTGTTTCGGTCATTCGTGATTCGGCCATTTGTGTTTCGGCCATTCGTAGGTAATCCGTAAAAAAAACATTTGGCATAACGACCTTCTGGCATAATTTCGTAAAAAATATTTTATGACTTTTCATAGATGAAAGATGCATTTTTCTAGGTTTACTGACTAGTAGGGGTTATGCATTAGTTGAATCCACTTGGGGTCATCGGTTGAAAACCCCATTAAAAAAGTAAATAAATAAATAGTTGAGTCCGAACGAGCGGCAGTGAGTAAATTCAGAATATACCCAACATCTAAACATATCGAAGACCGCGAATATTTGGTATAACATTCAGTCATTCGTGATTCGGTCATTTGTGATTTAGCCATTCGCGTTTCAATAATTTATGATACCATTAGATTTACTATGCCATTTGTTATTTCATCCATTTGAGTTTCGACCATTCGCGATTCGACCATTCTCCTTCTTTATTTAGCCGATAGCTGGGGAGGCTTTTGACATATCAAGAATTCCTCTCCATTGTACTTGGTCCTGGGCTACTCGTCGCAAATTCGTTGCGCGTCTCGACACACCCAAGTCGGCTTCCACCTAGTCGAACCATCTAGCACGTTAGACCCCTCTATTCTTGATGCCGGTAGGGTTCTTGAAGAGAACGGAATTCACTGCACAGTTGTCCGGCATTATTGCGACGTGGCCGACCCACCGTAGTCTCTCAACTTTCGTCAGACGTACGATGGGAATCTCTCCAATCAGTACCTGCACCTCGTGATTCATACGCCTCCGTCGCTCTCTGCTTTCCGTTTGCACTCCGCTAAAAATAGTCCGCGCAGCACCTTTCGTATGCTCCTTGATCGAAGTGTTTTGCGGAGGTAAAAGTAGGCTCAATTTCCAGCTTGAATGCGTCGTTGGATCTCCTTACTCGTATTATTAACGGCGGTGATTAGAGAACCTAAATATACGAACTCATCAATCACTTCCAGTTTATCGCCGTCAATAGTCACTGTCCGTGGGAGGCAAACGTTGCTTTCTCTGAAGCCTCTTCCTACCATATATTTGGTTTTTGACGCATTGATTTGTAACCCTATCCTCCTAGCCTCCGTTTTTAGTCTGGCAAAGATTGCCTCCGCTGTCCCAATGTGTCTAGTAATGCTGTCGAGGTCGTCTGCGAAGGCTAGGAGTTGACTACTCTTATTGAAGATCGTTCCTCTCGTTTCGATGCTTGCTCGCCGTATCACATCTTCAATAGCGATATTGAATATACATACAGGACAGTCCATCTCCTTGCCGCAACCCTCTACACGATTCAAAAGGACTCGAGAGTGTCCCCGAAACGCGTACTTAGCACATCACTCTCTCCTGGGTAACTTTGATCAGTCGCGTCAGTTTGTTTGGAACACCGCCTGTACCCAAGATTAGTCAAGAGAGGTTTTCTGATGTTCAAATTTGTTTTTCACCCCCGCTGGGTTGCCCTTGACGATCACCGAAATTTTCAAAGCGGAAACTGTTGAATGTATAAACAACGTCAATGGTTGCTAAACAATCGTTCCGCGCACTTCTGTTCTACAAACTGTGAAAACTAGATCACCTATTTTAATTCACCTTGCCTGTACCTATCTCCGTATGCCTAATGGTGTACACTCTCGCTGCACAGGGTAGTTAGTATTCGGTTTTCTCGCCAAATCATAATTCGAGATGTTGGGATCGTTCCGCTGCAGTAGATGATCAATGTTTCCGATGCTAGATTTGAACTTCATGGGCAGTCGTGAAAGATTCCTTGTGTTTTTAATCATTCCTGGCTCAGTACTTTGGGGATAATCTAGCAGTTTTGCCTGCTCGTTAGTTGACGCTGATGGATTTTGTAAGTGACTGTAAACAATTGTTTTTTTTTCTCCTCTTTCATGATGAATATCTCGGAACCACGTTCGTTTTTAACAGTGAAAAAAATAGAAGCCAGCAGTTTCAGCAGCCAGAACAGTTTCCAAACAACAAGAAGCTGTCAAACGTCGACCACTGGGAGTGAATTTCTATATGATCTAAGTCTTACAGGTACTCATATTTCGTTGAAAACTTGAAGCTAAAGTGAAATTGAAATAATTATCTACATTATAAAATGTGTTAAACACTGCAAGTGAGACAAACGGATGTGATCAATTAAAAATATGAAACCGGACGAAAGACACCTAGCCAATGTCAGTTTCTCTTTATCATCGTTTCTTTATCGTTTTCGACAATAAAATAATAATTATAATTTAATGACTCCGTGGCTAACAAAAATAACTCAAATAAAATGAATTAAATAAACTGAGCTAATTTAAAAATGGTTGCAACACTGCATCCAACATAACTTCCACGCGGTGTAGTTTACAGTTTTCACTTTCTAGTCAATCTAGCGAAACGCGGTGAAAAGCCGAGTCAACCTTAATGGGTGTAATTTCCAATTACTAATGGTCACATAATGCCACCTGCTAGCCTTGCTTTATGTCCAATATGGCAGCGGTGGCATTATCATCTGCATGATGCATTGCTCCGTTAATGCGCATTCCATCATAATTAGCAATTATGAGAGCGGTCTAAAACTCGTGCTCGGTCCGATTCGCAACACACGAAAGTGCGTCGCGATGCTCACAATCGACGGTGTGTGAGAAACAGTCCGCTGGCTGCAGCCACTGAAGACGAGCAAGTCCCGCGCAAGAGGACACGGGCGAAGGAACCGGATAGTTTTCTATCGTCGATGCTTTTGCTGTTGTTGCACTGTTCCATGTGCTATGTATGAAGCAGCAGAGCCTGATAATTAATCATTTTAATTAATTAGCAAAGATTGATGGAAAGCTCCCACGTGAACGAACAGAAAAGAAGAAATGAAAAAGAAATGCAGTTTTATGATCGACATACCTGCATCTGCACAATTTCTTTTCCAGTTAATGTTACACCTTTTTATGTAGTTCAGTTTTAAAACTAATTTTATTAACAGTTTAGTTGCGTACATTTCAAGGATTTGGTAAGACGGTTGATGGACAAAATTGGATTTCATTTGACACGTCCATTCAAGAAGAAATGGAAAGTTTAGCACGTTTGAAACTAGTGTCGGTGCTTTTTGTTCAGATCATATGATTTATAAATTATTTCGCATTCAATCGCATCTCTATCCAGGAGCACAGGGGGTGAGTTAGGAAGACATTAATCGTAGCCGTCATGTCTAGCTTGCACTTACTTTGATAGCCCAGACATCAGGTAGATTGAACGTAGGGAGTGAACAGGAGATACTCATCCAGCCCACTAATATGCGAGTATGTTTTAACTCATGTTTTATTATTTCACTTTAGTTACCTGGCTGGTCGCCACCATACTTGCCCCGGTGCGGTGCTCTGATCTGTGGGAAGTCAAAACACATTCACGCCAGCTTGCGAGAAATTAAATACGGGGAACAAACGCCAGTCCCTTCTGGTTAGGCAGGCATCCTCTAACCACAGATTTATAAAAACGTAAAATTAATTATTTTAACTCGCCGCACTCAACCGTTTTGTGCTTCCTGTGGTACTTGTTTTTTTTTGCTTCAGCCAAAGTAGTCAGCGTTTGGTTGGTTAACTCGCCGCAGCGCCCGTTCATTTATTTCGCTGCCGCTAATTTTAATTTCGATTCGATCAATTTGCTGCTTAATACGCTCTGACAGGCGAATAAACGCTCCGGCTGGGTGGCTATTATTGTTTGTTCAGCGTGCAGCGGCGGTTTACAGCCGTGTGAATTGTTTTTCGTTTGAAAGACGCACTGGATTTAAGGTTCTGCTGTGCGGAAAAAAAATCCTTTCGCACACAAATTGGCGAACAATCATCGAATTGCTGGTTACACGTACTTACTGATTTGGTACATATTTAACGTTTTGTGATGGAAATGTAATTCACTTAGCAACTGTAGTAAGGAAATAAAAGTATTTCCAATGAAGTAATTAATCAAATTGTATTTTAGTTACTCACTTCTATTATTAGGTATGTGTTGCCATTAGAATTTTGTTTCAATTCAATAGAATGGGTTTTCCATAACCCAACCCGTAATATGCCAACTCAATCAGCAAACCAAAGGCAATTTTTTGTCCCGTCAATGTACGCCTCGCGGCACATCCATCTCTTCTCACGTGGCATCTGGCAGCAGCGGGGCAGCCAAGTCCTTGACATAGCTTTGTCATTTCTGTGCAACAAAATTCTTACCTTCACGCTCGGCTAGCCGCGCGCGCCGCACCGACATGCTCGGCATGTCTATCGGTTGGCCAATTCATGTTTGAACACACATTTTGCGCAGATCGACCCCATGGAGTAACAGGTAGGCTGTTCGGTACGGTGTACAACAACAACAACAGCAACAACAACTATGCTGCACCATCATGGATCAGGCGCTCTCCGGCGTGGTCTTCGACTAAAAAGCTAAACGATGGCATAGAGAAGGTACCTTGCGGTTGCCGCAGCATTGGCTCCTCTCGCCCAGTCCTAGCAACCAACCAACCGGCCAGAGAGCGTCAATTGAAAAGATATAAATCACGAAAACATAAATAACCTTTCAGATTGTGTTTGCTTTCCCACTTTTATTGGCTGTTGATACCGCACCGTCCTTCGTCGTGTCATCGTCCGCCCCTTCTAATTCGACACGGCAGCCGGGTGGTGCTCTACAGGACTTATACCCTTCATTAGAGCGCTGCTGACTCCCTGATAATGTGTGTACCGGATAGTACCAAAACCGTTTAGCGGACCAATTCGGTTGCGCTGAAACGTGGTGCAAAAAGTCGCGTCGCGCTAATCGCGATTTTATTTTCCCCCGCATATCTATTGGGTTGGTCGGTTGGTTCGTTGGTTGGTTGGTTTGTTGGTTGGATAGTTGTTCGCGTCTTGTTCTACTCCAGTTTCGCTAATGATGTGAGAAACGAGTCACTGGCTGTAGTGTGATGTTGGAAAAAAACATACGAAGAGAAATATATATTAACGATCACTCCTAGAATAGTGTACGACTAATATTGAATTGCGAAAGCACTTTCATTACAGTTGTCAACATTGTGGTTGCGTCATTGATTGCTGCTGCGAGTCTGTAATTGATTGAAAGCTTTTAGGATTAGTACGGATTAAATAGAGCAACAAAAAATAAAATCGATTTTATCTATATCGGTAAAATTCCAACAGCCTTCGGTGAAATGGCTTATAAATTTTGGACATTGGTGACACTCTACAGTGCGGGTTGGAAAAAATCACTATAATTGATTCATACTTTTTTTTCATTGAAATATTTATAAATTCATAACATTCATGTAATATTAAAAAAAAGATCTAGAGAGTTAAACTAGCTCTGTTTCAATGAAGATGATTTCAGAATTGTTTCGGAGTACCTCAAGGAAGTATCTTAGGACTTTTGTTGTTTTTGCTTTTATTAACGATGTCATTCAAAGCGTATCATTTAGGAGTCGTGACCGTGAAATACAATCAGCGCGGAAATAGCTTTACTTTAGTGGCGACAGCCCGTTATCGATCTTGCATCGGTGCTGAACTGCCGTTCCCCTATCCTGTTGAAAACCAGCTGAACGTACACCGGGTGCGGGGTATGCCCCGGAGTCTACGATCTTTTCCTGGTTCTCTGCTGAAAATAGTTTTGGTTTGTCTATCGTCGGGCATTCTAGTCCCGTTCCTAGCCCATTGCAGCCTGCTATATTGACACTACATCAACATATTTGTATACTTGAGCAGAAAAATCATGTTCTGTCAGATGAAAATTTTTTAAAATATATTTTTCTTATTTGTCATATTTTTAATCTTTCGACGATAAAATTTTTGTTATTCCGGCTCGAAAACTTATTCAAACCTAATTCAAGAATTCAAAACAAAATAAAAGAGACTGAAATGGAGAAAACGGAGAAGAGCATGAAGTAGAACGTGACAAAAACTGAACAAACTGGTTAGAAAGAAAGCAAAAAACGTAGGAGAGAAAAAGAACATACTGGCATAAAAACAGCAAAACGAAAGAAAAAACCGAACAGAATGGGAGGGAAAACGGGACATAAAAAGAGGAAAAAGTGGGACAGAAGAAATCGCGAGAGAAAAAACTAAGCAGAGAACGAGAAGACTGAACAAAAAGAGATGAAGAACGGAAGAAAAAAGAAGAGAAATAAGTGAAAAAAAAAGGAAAAACCGTTTAGAAAACGAAGAAAATAGCAATAAATTGGACGGAAAAATTGGATGGAAAAAACGCAGTTGAAATGTAGAAAAAATAGGAGACAATACGGAAGCAATAAAAATAGAGAAACAGAAAAAGGGGAAAACCCGGCAGAAAAACGTAAGACAAAAAGAATAAAACGGAAAAAAAAGAATGTGACAGAAACGCTAGTAAAGCCTGATATAATAAGAGAAATACCACGGAATAGACATTGAACGCTTAAAGAAACTAGACGTGCCTCTTTTGTAAGTGTAAGTTTCGTGTTAATTTAGATTTGTGTGTTATTGTAAATTGTATCATAACTGTTCATTTTATATTGACAAGAAGCTCGTTATTTTTTGTAAAAAATCATTGCGTAATTGTGTAATTGTGAAATATTAAAATTAAAATAAAATTCTACACTTCCGCAGGCGTCCGAAGATGGCCGAAAGAATGCAGTAGGCTGAAACGCGTCACGCATAAAACAAACATAGTTATCATTTCACCGAAAAGTATCAAGCAATCTCAAATCATAATATTGCGGTGATTTAACGTTCTAACGAAATAGAAAAGAGTCGAAAAGCGCAAACAGACGAAAATCTAGACCGAAAAAAAGAAGAGTCGAAAGTCGAATAGAAAATGGCAATAAACGAGACAGGAACGGAGAGGAACAACGGGGCTGAAAACGAGCAAAAACGGTAGGAAAAAGACGAACAACGGGACAGATGTAAATCAGAACTCAGGAAATGGGCGAAAATTCTGGAGGTTATAATGAACATGCACTTCCCAGGCTTGATAGTGGACAAGCCATAGGTAGGCAAGTTCTACAAATACTCTGCCGCTAACGGAGCCTGTGGAGTACCAGAGCACCCTTCACAGTAATCTGCCTTTACTGCATCATGAGGGGCTCTGATGTGGCGGACTCTTCTTTCCCCTCAACTCGTGGGATTCTTTATGGAGAACAATAAAAAAATTCAACATTTCAAGACACCTGTTGCCTTCCAAAGCCGGAACCAATGGAATCGGAAGACTCCATTGCGCGTGATTCTTCGGAATCGAGCGCAATAAGTCGACCGAACCTTCAACCTCGACAGCGATTCGCTGTACGGAGGACCTTCAGTCTCCTCGCTGATTCTGAGTTCGTCAAAAGGGAGTGTGGAAAATCGAGCGGATAATCTTCTCGATCCGGAGACGCGACCAGACGATGATGGGGCATCAACGTCATCCCGTAGTGGACTCACGCGACTCTCCAGTGCACAGAAAAGGCGGCACAAGCGGTATCTCAGCAAGGAATTCACAGAGGAAGAGGTCATGAAACTGACCCTTTGCCCTGCCGACCAGCTGCCGCAACCTCTCGAGCAGAATAAGCGGCAATGGTCTGAGGAGACTGCGTCGCCAAACACTAGCGCAAAAGGTCCAAGCACTAAAGGACCTAGAGTGCGCAAAAACAAAAGACCGCCTGTCACCAAACCTCAAGCAGGCGTTTCGTGTAGTGAGATGGTGGATGCCGCAAGCATCGCAATCACGTCGAGTGATTACACATCCACTATTCTTACTGCGGATCAGCTCACGGCTATTCGCAAAGAAATTCTGAACTGCGGAACAGAACTCTCCCGTCATACGGCCAAAGTTCAAGAGCTGTCAGCCCGGTCTCGAGTGATTCCATTAACGCGGTCGAACCTCCTTATTGGAGTCTACGTAGCATATGGGAATTGATTTAATTGGTTCCAATATGGAATAACTCGAGATCCTGACCGTATAGAAGGTTGGTGTCTTCGACAGAGTTGTTCAGTACATCAACGGGTTTTCATTGGACTATAGTATTGCGGAATTGTCTCACTACGTGGCGCTAGCATATATATAACACTCTAATACAGGCTATATCTTGCGCTGCTGACTACCTAGAAAGTTGCGGTCTTCGGGAAGGTTACTCAAATGACCGCCACCTTCAAGATGGTATGGAAAATAGCGCGGTCCGACTCGCTAGGTGGCGCTAGTATCTATTTGATATGCTTAGACAGCCTGTATCTTGCGCTGCTGACTGTCTAGAAGGTTGCGGTCTTCAGCAAGGTTACTCAAATGACTGACACCTACAAGGTAGCATGAAAAATAGCGCAGAACTGACTCATTACGTGGCGCTAGTGCATGTGTAATATTCTTATACAAACTGTATCTTGCACTGCTGACTATCTAGAAAGTTGCGGTCTTCGGGAAGGTTACTCAAACGACTGCCACCTTTAAGATGGTATGAAAAATAGTGCAGAACTGACTCACTATGTGGCGCTAGCTTACATGTGATATGCTTAGACAGGCTGTATTTTGCGCTGCTGACTATCTAGAAGGTTGCGGTCTTCAGGAAGGTTACTCAAATGACTGGCACATTCAAGGTGTTATGGACAATAGCGCAAAACTCACTAGCAGCGCGTATATGTAGTATTCTTATACAGGCTGTGTCTTGCGATGCTGAACGCTCGACGCTCAATTTTATTCTCTAGCAACATTTACTGCCTGCAAAAAAATCTATCGTGCTAATCCACCAACTATTAATGCTACTTCCTAAATGGCCAGAGAAATCCCACCAACACACTTAATCAATTAGTCTCAGTCACGTTAACACATTTCCAGCTACTTTCTAAACATTCTTAATGATTCATGAACAATTATATTTTCATTTTTATCACTATTTTTTTTTAATCGAAACTTGCAACAACTTAATAGGTATTTATGTTACACAGTATTAATAATGTGAAGTCAACGGTATACGTAATGTTACTTTTAGTAATTCAGCTTTCTTGCGTTGCGGTATATTTTTCATGTTCGTTGCAAGTTAAATGCGAGGAGTAAAAAAATTCTAAGGAATTTCATCGACTGCCCACGTTGCATTTTGCAAAGAATTTTTGTAAGCGACCAGTATTGTGTTAAATAACGAGCAAAATATTAGCTAATTTTCCAACTAGTTAAATAACCACTGTCACTTAAACAACCTTTCCGAAGAAAGCAACTTCTTGTAGGGTAAGGAACGAGTTAAGCAGTGTCACCTATTTTAATCAGTTGAACATAAATGAGCCAAAAATGCACTTTTTTATTCATATTTTCAAAATCTTTTGATAGGATCATCTTCACAAATCACTTAACCATACATTTGATTTACACAAACACAATTTATTGGGTTTCCGACAAGAAATAAGATGAATTAAAAATTGTTGTCCAAAAACGTACATTTTTCAGCTGCTGAAGGCAATCGCCATCTCGCTACTAACGAATCCATCACATTTTTCAGCACTGATTACAACCACTCTAAAAGTCAAGCACTCAATTGTCACATACCATATTATTCACTCTCTTTTTTTCTATTATCTAAGGCTTTGTCACTAGTCGAAAGTTTTATTATTTTCTACCAAAAATGAAAACAAATTCTGAATTGACGGAACCTGTTCACCACTAGCAGTGCTGCAGCTGCTGCTGCAACTGATGAACTATCGTGTTGCCAAGACACTGTTTTGGTTCTGGAAATAAGAATTTTAAGTTTGAAATTAACTGAAACCTCCTATAGTGAAAACGTGGTTCAATACTTTCAAGAGAAATGTATGTTCATAATTAATTTTTCTTTATTAAAAACAACACAAAAGACAGCTTTTTCAATAATTTTCGAAGATTTTCTCAGTGATTTAATAAAGCAACGATGTGTTTCAATGTTATTTGCTTTGACAACACTGTTCTGAGTCGGATCGTTTGTACTGCTATGTTTACCTCTTTTGTTCTCCCACCATCCTTATGAACAGCGAGTGAGACGTCAAACTCGCAGTTTCCCATAAGAACACTAGAGAATAAAAGAGACGACGAATACCGTTTGCCGAACGGTGCGGTGAGCGTATGCCCCGATAAACAATTTAGACAGATGGCATTTTACGCATCTATGCCGATTACGCATCAGATGCCGATTAGTAGGTCGCGGATAGGAACGCGAACTAACTGAATAGGGGGAAAAGTTCGAGGGATTTTTTAACGGGACGTAAAAAAATTCAGATTTCAGGATTGCTTAAAAAAGCACCTTGCGGGTGAAAATAGGTTCGGTCTGTTCAAAATTAGTTCCGCCGCTCCAACTTTTAAAGCGAAAAATCAAAAGTTTAGCTCAACAATAGTGTCTTCCAATGGTAACAACTTGAAGCTAGCAAGAAGATTGGTATGCTGATATCCCCCACTTAGTCAACCCATCGCTTGTAATAAGGTAAAACAATCAGTGACCCGCTTAGACTGCTTTAAACTAGTTCTTTACCCTACATTACCAAAATCATGAGTTATGGCAAACACAAAAAATCACAAATACACTAGCGCCGTCCGTTGAGTCAACCTTCCCGAAGACCGCAACTTTCTAGATAGTCAGCAGCGCAAGATGCAGCCTATACAAAAATATTACATATACGCTAGCCCCACGTAGTAAGGCAATCCCGAAATACTACAATCCAACGGAAAGCCCTCGATCTGCTAAACAACTTTGTCGAAGACACCAACGTTCTATACGGTCAAGATCACGAGTTATTCCATGTTGGAACCAATTAAGTCAATTCACATATGCTACGTAGACTTCATTAACACGGTTTCCATTAACGCGGTCCCGATTAGCGTCCTTATTGGGGGGATTACTGTAATTCTTGGCTTTTAAAACGCAAGTTATGAGCGAATGACAAAAGGTGATTCAATCACAACGATGTTCCCCTAATTTTTAAATGAATTAATACGCTCCTTGCAAACATAAAAATATGAAAGTTTTAAGAAAAACAGTTTTCCGCTTTAGACGACTTTCCTCTCACATATTTTCAACATTATTTTTTGCAGGGCTCAATCACACTGAAAGTATGTAAATGAAAATATCACTTTTACATTCAATAAAAACACAATAATTGCTACATTTATCGCTAACAACATTACCCTGCAAGCACCGCGGATCGTCTGACGTCAAAGGTTCACACAGTCCGTGGTCATCAACCTTCGGCACACCTCCCATAATGGTGGGAATTCGGATCGACAAATAAATGAAAATGAAGACCTCTCTCGCACGCCTGCTGACAGAAAATTGTTTATTGATTACATACATTAAAACGTAATTTGAATGAGCATACAATCGAAGAGTATCTTTTCGAATATGTCACTACGGCTTGCCGCAGCGGCACGTGATGGACCATCCGTCTGCAGCGCTTTTGCCTTGCCTTGTCTCGGCCTGACCCGCGCTTGCGGAGTACCTCGCGGAGAGCTGCGTGTAAGTTTCTTTGCTTTTCCTCATTCCCATTGATGGTGATGTGTATATTTATGCTGGATAAACAAAACATTTTTCCCTCTTACACTACGTTTGTGGCAGAGACTTGGTCAAACAAAGCATGGTCCGTAGCAGCATAGGTTGAACATGGAGCCAGCTCGGGGTACTTGTCGCAGTCCACTCCGAGGTGAAGAAAGACATGATCGGTTCGTTGTGTTGCTTCGGTTGACGAGAAGGTTCCCAGCATGTCGAACTAGTTGCACCAAGTAACATCCGAACGAAGATGCTAGCTATGGCAACACTTTCCGCCTACAGAGCGGCTGAGCGGCGCGCGGCAATAGTGAGGAGTTTTGAAAACTCACGCACGATCCGCATAGGCACAAGCGGGAAAAAGTTCGCATTTTGTCCCACTTCGCACACACAGACGAGATCAGTCAGCCAGCATCCGCTGTTGGCGTTTCGTCAGATCTTGATGACGAAGTTTTTGCTACAAAATGATTCTATACATTCAATGCTGCTGCTGCTGCTGCTGCTACCAGCCTACCGCCACGCCGCGCACTTCCCAGCCTGATCACATGGTGTCCACGACGGCTCTGTTTTGGGGAACCTCGCGCTCGCATGAATGATTGCATCCATCTGTCATGGTTGAACTGAACATTTAATTGAATTTTTGGCCGTTTTTCTCCGCTGATTGAGGCGAACCGTTTTCCATCACCGCTCGTGCAAGAGCGGACTTGACTGATCGGCTCTACATTCTGTACACGCAGCACGGTCGAATGACGAGTTGAAGGTGCTTGGCATGTCTATCCTCCGGGGGTACTGACTGTGCTGATTGGGTTCCAGCACTGGAGATACATATTTTTCACTGTTCAGACTCCGAATTGCACACTGATTGATGCACAAAGAGCATTGATTTCCCATCGAAGCTTGCAGAGCCATCGCACTGCACTTTCCCTGCGGTATAAAAAGAACCCTTCAACAGAAAACAAAACAAATTCTGAAGTTCGGCTGTTGTGACAGCTGAAATATCGACATGTGTTACGTCGGTTGATTGTGGATTTGGAGAAATCTATCATTCGCAAACCTGCAGCGCTGCAAAACGCAAACATTAATTACCATTAATCATTCACCGGGGTAATCGAAGTTGAATCACTACTCCGGTTGAAGAGTTGAAAGATTTCAATGACCGATCGGACCGATTGATTGAGTGATGAAAGCGAAGCGACATTGTTTTTGGTACTGCTGACAACGAATCGGGGTCAAACTGTCAATTGGGATGAAGAGACGGTGAATGGTACCCCAGGCTCGCTCGGGCAGTTCGGAGCTTTGTCATCGACGTATTGACGTAGTGGACGATTTGCACTTCCTGCGTGACCTGATTTTGGGCGACGAATTATAACTTTGTTTGTGTCGTCAAGTTTGTGGTCTTAATTAAAATGAGGTGGTTAAGGTTTTTCAGACCCGATACAGTGAAGCAAGTGAGTGCAATATTCTGATTCGAATGCAAATAATGTTGATTTCCTGGGTGCTTGCTGTAATGTTTTAGATTACATTGCCCCTAATTTGGTCTCATTAAAATTTATTTTAACTAGCATCATTAACGTTGAACCCCTGTAAAATACCATACTCTCTTCAATTTATGCCCATAAAAACATTTTATGAAGCATCGGCAACATATGGTTTCGTTCAAAAGTTGACTTCAAATTGATGCACTCGCCGCGCAGCTCTGCCAACTTTCGCCGGATCAAAGATACATACATCTTTGCAGGCAGCAGCTAATCGTTCCCGTTCTCACCGCTTTGATATAACAAGTTCTGCGCCTTCTTGCATAAAGGCAATCTCTCCGGCCTGCCATATCTCTCCCCATCTTCGTAGTCGAAATGCGCCGAGAAAACGTCACCTGTGCAGGCATAAATTAAGTTCCCGGTCAAAGAGTGTCAACATTTTTCTTTAATTGCACTTTCGCAATAAACCGTCCCGGCAGAGGCCCTGGCTGCGTCGTTATGCAAAAGGGTACAGATTTGTCCTATTCAAGAGTTCTCAAAGGACGCACACGCCGGATCTGCCGGTTACGTGAACCGGCTGTGTGTGCACAACACGGAGATTCATTTGTTGTATCTTAATTATTGCGTGCAAAATGCATGATATATTATTTATTATTGTTGCCCGACGAGTGTAGCTACGGCGCGGCGGTCCTCACAGTCTGAGAAAATCGCGAGCAGGCGCAATCCGCTGGGCCAGACAGGTTCGTTCGCTCGATCGCGAGACTCGTCCGATGGCTAGTGTGATTTAATGCCTCAACTGCGAAACGTTACGATAGGCCAGCACAGTCAATAAACATCGATTTATAACATTTAAATATTTTCATTTCATTTCAATCAATGATTTAATAACTTTCTGTCCACCAGCAATATTCTGCCTTTGGGGGGAATCCTATTCTGGACCTGCCTCTAGGACATCATCTACGCCATTAGCCCGCGGAGTTCGGCGCAGTTGACTTCGGACCCCGAACCGATATGCCTATAAATTTTTGTACTTGAGACAAAGAGACAGACAGTTCGCGTTGAATTGCCAACTGCATAAAGATAAATCACGCTCATAAATTATCGCTGCTAATTTAAATAATAAAATTGAGTTATTTAAGTATTATTTCTTCGCCCTGTGTGTGTCGTTTGGCATGTAGCGTTAACGGGAGTGCAGAAATATATTTACTCAGAAAACTATAACTGTTCAACTTGACTGTGGTGTAAGTTAAAACACAGCTAGGGCCGAGAAACACTTTTATTATACCGTAAAGTCGCTTAAACTTTTCTACTTGCACATTTTTATATGTAATAAAATTACCTAATATATGTGAATCGTGTTACTTATTAACAAAATCTTGACAAATAGAAAATGATATGAACAGTTTTATTCTAAGTTAAAGAATTATTTTTATTATGCCAACACTTGTCAACACAGATTTTGTGTAAGGAATCAAATTAAATAATAAAACTTCACTATTGGTGCTTAACGTATAGGCTCGTATTCGTTGATCCAGGAGACCAATAAAAATGCACTTTTTTGTAAAGTTTTGCCATCATAGCATTGCATTGCATTTCAGCATTTTTTGTGGACTTTCAATGCCTTTCATTAGAAACGATTTGTTTTTGTCTCAGACTATTAGCCTTTAGTTAGTTGGGGGTATATTCTCATCATCTAAAATAAATCTCATCTGCTTGGAGCAAGTTTTTCAAGATCTGCGAACAAGTAGAAGTCAGGTGATCTTGTGATTATGGCGGATGTACAAACAATTTGAGTCGTAAATCTGTTTTATCGAATTGTGGACAGATTGGTTGTACTTCGTGTGAAATTGCGAAAACACTTAGCGCTGCTACGTGGGCACACCTGGTAATCCTCCAACTTTGAAATTGTGTATCTCATGTACCTCTGAACCATAGAGGCGCTGGACGAAAGGAGACTGCACAACCCCCTTATTAAGCTAGCTACGTATCTGATTGGGTTATTTATAGACAAAAATTGCGCCTCTTCATCCGTCTACTGTTGGACAAAAGGTAGGAGTCACAACGACTACTAGTTAAGCGTAGCTACCCCAATAACCCCGTCCCCTCACCTTTCCGCTCTTTCCCACCATTCCAAAAAAAAAAATTCAAGAGGCGAACCAGCCGCAGGCTGAAAACCTCTCTAATATAGAATTAAAAAAAAAAAATTCATTACTTTCCCCTACCGTCCCTTCATCAATTGTAGAACTATGTATATGCCTGACCGCATTTCAAGGTCAATTCGATTGGTCGAAAAACACGAAGTTGATCCGAGGCCCGGATGGCTGAGTCACATATACCGATCGATTAAGTTCGACGAATTGAGCAATGTCTGTGTGTGTATGTGTGTATGTGACGCTTGATTTTAGTCGTCTGTTTCTCGGAGCGGGCTGAACCGATTCGTTTGCTATTACGCTTATTTGAAAGGTATCATCACCTTGTAGATTGTATTATTGAATTGTTTTGCGGTCCGACATTTTGTTTAAAAGTTATAAGCAAAAATGTAAAAATTACGTGACATGATTTTCTCCGGAATCGCTCAACCGATTTCAACAATTTTAGTATCAAATGAATGTTCTTGCTACTAGAAATATTTTGGGCGAGTTTTATCGAAAAAAATCTAGCGATTCAAAAGTTATGCTTAAAAATGTGCTTTTGCAAGGTGTTAATTAATCGAACGTTTCTCAGAGATGGCCAAACTGATTTATGCGCTATTAATCTCATTTGGTAGATAACATAGCCTCATAGATCACTATTGATTTGTTTTTTGATTGGATGTTTTATTTGAAAGTTATAAGCAGTCGTGTACAGCATAATAAAATTTACATTTATTTATAACGATTTTAACCAGATAATTAAGCAGATTTCAATTTGTCAAAAGTTATTTGATAAAACATTCATGAAATTATTTAGGCAAACTTTATTGATATGAACCAAATAGAAAAAACTACAAGGTATGCAGCCCTAAGGGTTGTACGAAAGGGTGACGTAGGACTGGATTTCTGGCATATGAATTTTTATAAGAATCTGTGAGTGCCATTGTTTAAGTGCATGTTTAAAAGAGAAGACCGAAATATTCAGATTAAATTCTTCATTGAATGCAATGGTGGCTTTGAAAATACGTGGACGGGGGTTCATAAGTACAACGCCTGCAACCATTGAGACATAGAGATTTTCTTTTTCGCTTGTGTGCATCATAAAATTTGAAATAGTATTGCTCTTTGCATTGAAAGTTGGATTTTGAACACACTTGTTCAGTCACACATTTTGTAGGTGAGAAAAGTTGCCAAAATTTCGTGGGAAAAAACCATGAATCTTGGTTGATCCCTATTTGATTTCTAATGAAAGAGTTGTTATCGACGCTAAGAATAATATAAAAATAGTTTCTAAATACATAATTCCACGCATAATTCATAACTTGAACAAATATGCAGCATATATGAAATAAATGAAAAATTAAATCCTATTTGCTTTTCCTACAACTGGTACTGGCGCCACTGCTAAATCAAATGTCAGCTCAGATGGGAGAGTTGTAATGATGGGAAATGCCGATCAAAATCTATAACGAATATTGATAAAGTTTTCTTATCGTTAATAATTAATAACGATAATATGACAGTATAAGCAAAACTACGTAAGAAATAGAAAAAAAATGTTAAAATAATAACAAGCCAAGAAGAAGATTTCACTTTAAACCCTCCAATTTTCGATATTCTTCCGTGACGATAAAGTTTGACGGTATTATCGATATAAGATTAGTAGCGATATTATCAGTAGCACACTTTTCATCACAGTTTTGAAGGTTGCACTTTATAACTGTGGAGTCCAATTGAGTGCGAAGAGCGCAATAATGAATGACCAGCCCACAGATTATTGTATTAAATATGATTATGCGCAGCTTGACATGTTTCAATAATCTTACTTTAACTCGCTTATGGGCTTTAAAAGGGCACAAATAACATTGAAGCCAAAGCACGTCCAAAGCAAATATGACGTGCCATTCGAATGTCCTTCTCTTTTAACATGAATGGCAAAAGACAAGTAAGCTAGCGGCGTCGATTCACTGTCTTTTGCTCCGAGAAGGTTTTACTAGTTTACTTTCACACCGTAGCTTACAGCTTGTTACATAGCAGAAAATATGGCACATACGCAAAAATTTCTGTTTTATTTGTATGAGAGCCCTTTTCCTCCTACCACAGGGGTGAGGGGTGTCAAACCATCATAAAATAAATTCATGTCTCCAAAAACCCCTACCTACCAAATTTGGGTTTACTGCTTGATTAGTTCTCGAGTTATGAGAAAATTTCTAATTCATTTTTCTGAGATCCCCCTTCTTAAAGAAGACAAAGGTCCTAATTAGGGTTGGGAGTACCGACAGGATTTTTGAGAACCGGTATTTCGGTACTGAAAAGATCAGTACCGGTAATACCGGTACTGGTACCGGTACCCAAAGCTTTAAAAAGAAAATCGTTGTTCTTTAAAGAATCTGCTAATACTTTTATTTGAGGTTCAATTCTTAAGTCACTTCAGCTCACCTTGCACCATTTCATTTGTACTGTCAGTTAGGTAACAGGAGTCACCCAGGTACTTTCAAAATCGCTAATTTATTTTCTTATCAAAGATATATGAGAATAGGGCCCTTGTAAAAATGAACAGAGTTAGCGATTGCTAGCGATAGTAATTCCAAACGACATCTGGCGAAAGTCGGGAGGCTACGATGGGTCAGCAATGTCGCAAGGATGACGGATTACTGTGCACCGAAATCTGTTCTTTTCAAAAACCCCACCGATACCATGAATAGAAGGGCCCAACGACCAGGTTGACTTCGAGCAGCTCAATGAATTGGTGACAAGTAGCCTAGGACCAAGTACAGTGGAGACAAGTTTTTGATTCAACACGACCCCCCGGTAGTATGCTGCTAGAGGAGAAGCTTTAAAAATTCAACTTTAAGATGCACAGAATATTCAATGTACTGTTCATCATACGAAAACGAATCTGCCAGACACTGAAAATGCTTTATCAGAATGTATCGCTGAAGGAGAGGCTGTACTCAGGGTACCGAAAAGCGTAGTCCAATACTTGCTCTTCAATCCTTGAGTTACATCGAAGCGAATTCATTCCGCAGAGTGTTTTGGTGTACAGGTCTAATCAAACTAAAACTTGAACTGCTATAGGGGTCTGAAGTCTGTTCTAATTTTTCCTTCATGATCAGCTAGCCATATTCATTCCAATAACTAACGCTCAACAGTTTCCTCAATCTCGTTACTGGTGTTAAATCATTGTAGTAACTCATCCGCTAGCTTTATCAAAATATAGCGCGTAGTTTTAGAAATTATTTTAAAATTGTTCGATTTTAAGGCCGAATGTTAGAAAAATTGCATAATTGATCAGTACCGAAAGTACCGGTTTTCTTTTGTGCCAGTACCGGTATTTCGGTACTGGAAAATCAACCGGTAGTACCGGTATTCCCGGTTCCGGTACTCCCGGTATCCCAACCCTAGTCCTAATTCACCGTAGAAAAAATCCTGCCTCCAAAAACTCCCACAAGCCAAATTTTGGTTCCATTTGCTTATTTAGTTCTTGAGTTATGAGGAAATTTGTATTTCATTTGTATGGGAGCCCCCCTGTTAAAAGACGGATGTGTCTCAGTACACTATAGAAAAAAATCTTTTCTCTAAAAACCCCCACATGCCAAATTTGGTTCCATTTGCTTGATTAGGTCTAGAGTTTTGAGGAAATTTGTGTTATTCATTTGTATAGGAGCCCCCCTCTTACGCCCTCCTTAAAATTGTTCTCTTGCCCCCTCCATAAAATTGTTGGTCATTTTATTTAATCAACGACATAAACATTGTTCAGTTTTGTTCAGTAGTTTAGTAGTTATAAGCATTTGAAATGTTTCATTCAAACGTTACACTTCTATTTTCGTTTTCACAAAGTGCTACCCAGTCCCAGTATAGCAAGCAAAGACGTAGTCCTACGTCAAAAACGCAATCATGTGCTCTAGCGTAAAAATGCTTAATTTTCCAGGTGGTATGTCTTTGGAAAAGTTTATTTAAAAAATATGGCGCAACTTTTTACACTATTAGGGTGACCATAAATCTACCTATTAGGGTGATACAATATTTTGTCCTTTTAAATGCGTTCAGAAAAGTACAGTGACTTCACAAAAAGTTGTAGAACACAGTAATATAAGCAACTTTGCTGTACATAGTAGCTATCTATCTGTTAATGGTGGCGAAGCGTAACGATTTTCTTTTTAAATGCAGCGAAAATTGAAAAACTGAGATATCGAAAAGTGGCTACGTCACAATTTAAATAATTCATTTTTACACGTCAAAAAAAAATCAGCCAAATCCCTCCTCTAAATACTGAGATACACGCACCGGCCCTGAAGACATATGGTTTCGATGAAGCGCGTTTAAACTATTGTACAGCACTGCACTTTCCTTCACGTAATCCCAGTTTTACAGTAAATTTTCAACTAGCCGTGTACCGAAAAATACTTTGGGTTCAACATTTCTGAAGATAAAAGCCTTCTGAAAATGCAAAACAAACAAGTTTTTCGACTTTCCAGTGAAGGTTCCCCTTAAATATCGATCCTGCCCAAGAACTTTGCACACGATTTTTGATTGTTTTCAAATATTCTATAAATTTATCAGTATATTACATACACACGCATATGCGTTGATGATAACTACTATTACTGCCCATAAACGCATAACAGTCCCATGTGATTTTTCACCATTTTTAGTCTCAGTCTCAGTCTCAATAGTCTCAGTAGTGAAAATAGAACAATAAACAGCTGCTTTTCGGAAATACCTGGACCGATTTGACTGCAATAACTAACAAACGGAAACTTTTGTGGTCTAGAAGAATTCTATTGAACAGCATTTGGATCGGATGTATGGTTCCGAAGATATGTCCGGAACAAGGT
This sequence comes from Sabethes cyaneus, assembly GCF_943734655.1. Taxonomy (NCBI): domain Eukaryota; kingdom Metazoa; phylum Arthropoda; class Insecta; order Diptera; family Culicidae; genus Sabethes; species Sabethes cyaneus. The sequence goes on along the minus strand of NC_071355.1, from coordinate 197,024,914 downwards.
CCGGAATATATGAAACTTGAGTTATAATAAACCCGTCATGCGACACCTCCAAGTACTCGAAATTGCATAACTAGACCATTGGTAGTCGTATAAAATGTTCAAGACATCATCGGCTACATCTGAACACGTCCGGAAATGTTCCGGATCGGGGATTTGTTCCTGCATTGAATTAAAATACAACATGTGACATCTTTAAATACTCAAAATTGCAAAAGGAGTTCATTTGTCGTCATATAAACTGCCCAGGATTACATTGGCCACATCCGGACACGTTCTGGGAACATTCCGAATACATCCAGGAAAACGACCAGTTTCTAACTTAAACCAAACCCCGGAATGCGAGCCCGCAATTTACTCAAAATAACAACTTACAAATAAAAGGAAGACATTTTTGTATTGCTTTGAAATATTGTACAAATTTATCAGTATACAGTAATGACCCGATTTTGTTACCCCCATGATGAATTTAGAGGTGACAAAAACGGGACAGTGACAAAATCGGAAATTTTTTCAATTTTTATTTTTTTTGCAGATAACTTAGAACGAAGTACATTCTGATCACTTTTAGGACTTTTCGTACTTCCTTCTCTCTGTGGATATTTGTCACCTTTTCACAGCACAGGTCCCAAAGGTATGAAAACACGCGTTTTTTAATTGTGCCGAAATGGTTGATTATACTGGTTAACCATGTTCAGAGGAATTTCAAAGCGTAAAAAGCTCTTTCTTATGGTATGAACGATTCTTTGATTAACCCCCCTAAAAGTAAGATAGAAAATTTATTTTTCATGCAGTAAGAGATAGAGCAAAACAATGTTCTACAAAATTTTTAAGAAGATTATTATAAAGAACTTTGCCAAAGAATGTAACCTTCTAGCTATTATAGTTGTGGTGATAAGAAACAACTTTTGTGGGAACTCCACGATAATCAACTTGTTGAACACAGTTCTTTTCGCAGTGTTTAACACATTTGACATGTTTGAAAATGATTTTCAAACTAAGCTTTTGATAAATCAAAAGCGTGACAAAATTGGGTAAAAAACGCGACAAAATCGGGGGTGGCAAAATCGGGTCAAAAACGTGACAAAATCGAGGATGGCAAAATCGGGGAGTGACAAAATTGGGTTACCACTGTATTACATAGACATACATATGTATTGATGATTAACAGTGTTAAAAGTGATAGTGTTATCAAAAAGTTGAATCATGTTCCTGACGTGTCGAATTCTATCTCAAATGACAAAGGAGATGGTATAACAAAGGTTCCTTTCACCAATAGGTGGATTAAATCGGGGTTTTGAGGTATTAAGCGTCTTTCATGACGGACCCCCAAAAATCGGTTATTTCACTATAGCTTCAAAACTATGAGATTTAGGGAAAAATAGTGTTCTGCAAACATTTGCATCTCTTAAAAGTACACATTTTTGCAGAAGAAACTAAACATGTATCTTCTATCCAGAGCGAGTTAATGAACGATTTAGTTAAAAATTAGTCATATTTCCTACTGCTACAGGTCAAAAAGTTGCAAAAACTTTCAACCGAAATATAATTAAAGTGAAAGTACATTCAAAACTGATCTAAAACATGTTAAGTTACTCGTCTCTTTAAGTATCTTCATCATTTAATTTGCATTTCCAAAAAGTGATACTCAGTCTTTTGGAGACATATATCATAATGTTTACTATGTCTCATCGCCCTGTTAACAGCAAGGTACGATGCTAATCCAACAAGCCAGTCGTTATTTGAGTACAGGACAATTACAGGGCTAGTGTAAGGATCCTATTCAACTCTAGCAGTGCCGCACAGCCTAGCTTAGAACATACGACGACTGGCTTGTTAGAGTAGCATCGTACCTTGCTGCTAACATTATGATATATGTCTCCAAAAGACTGAGTAACACAAGATTTCACTAATCATATTTTCGTGGATTTCAAAGCAGCATACAATATTATCGGGAAGCGAAGAGTTACAGCAGATAACGAACGTGAACGGTCTTCCGGAGAAACTGATGCGACTGATCAGAGCCCTGGAACCCTGGAGCGTGTAATGTGCTATGTTAATTTCACGATGAATACCTGACGGCAATATTGAAAATGGAATGTAAGATGCTGCAGAGAGGTATCGAGAATACAAATATGTTAATACCGTGGACCCCCGCTCGTTTGATTATTTTTAATCTGAACACTTTTTAATTTGAACCCCGTTGGTTTGCACGACGTGCAAATTAAAAATGGTTCAAATGTCATTCTCAACATGACATCATTTATTTATGCAGACAAGGCACATAAACACGATTTGTTTGTACTGACCTAGCGTGTTTAATCGGTTTCACATTTCGTTTTCCTAATGATTAAGATAGAAATCCGATCGGAAAATGCAATACAGCCCGGACTCGATTATCCGGGTGCTCATTATTATTTTCAGCCCGGATAATCGAATCACCCGGATAATCGAATCATCATTTTTGGAACAAATTTTTTTTTGGTATGTCAAGTTTTTTGACTTTTAGGTATCAGAAATGTTTTATTTATTATTGATCTATCTTCCCAAAAGTCAGAAAAATCCTTTCTTACGATTTTTTCCACTGATGATTTTTTGGCACAATATTATTTTTGTATGTTGTTTTTCAATATTTAGGTATTATAAATGTTTTTTATCATTGATCAATCTCCCCTAAAGTCATAAAATTCCTTTTTTGCAATTTTTTACTGATGATTACGATGATGATGATGATGATGATAATGATGATGGTGATGATGGTTTTTAAGTAAAAAAATTGATTTCATCATCGCAGGATTTATTTTTATTTTTTCGCCGATAAAAGGGATATAAGAAAGGAATTTTGTAGATTTAGGGAGGTTCATCAATGCTTGTCTAGCTGGAATCATCATGTAGCATGAAAATTATAACATTTGGGTTTAAAATAAATCAGTTAAAAAAAAAATATTTTTTTTTCACCCGGATAATCGAGTCTAAAAACCCGGATAGAGTGACTATATACAGAGTGGCGACAACGTCAAAATTGGAATGATAATTATCTGTCAGTGTCATTCCAATCGAGCAGTCGGCCTATCCAACGCGTATGCAGGAAAGAGAAAGAAAAACCTTGGAAAAACCGCATTGCATACATTTGGGATGACTTGTCGCCACTCTGTATATAGTCACTCTAAACCCGGATAATCGAATCCCCGGATAATCGAATCCCCGGTTAATCGAATCCCCGGATAATCGAGTCCGGCCTGTATTCGCACTTGCAACTGCCAACTAACACAAACCACCAAAACAATAACAAAGAGCAGGGCGGCCAGTTCACACAGGTTTCAGCATATTTCGGGTTACCATTTGTTCAAATTAAAAAGTAACCCCGTTAGTTTGCATGAGGAATCGTTCAAACGAACGGGGGTCCACTGTATAGTGAGAGGTACACACTTCGAAAAAATCTTCTAATTTTACGTCTTCTACCATGCACATAAAAGGAATATCGCAAATCATATCAAATTACGTGTTATTGCACTTAAAGGCTTATTTATTGCGTTTGATTTCATGTAAAAATATATCTTTAAAAAGGTTCCGACTATTTACGTTTTATTTAACGGAAAAATATATCAGATTTTAGTTTACGTCGAATGTGAGATTCATTTTTTCGTTCTGTGATAGTACAATGAGGCAATGCACGTTCAGCTGCTGCCTACGGGTGACAATACTAGAAGATCAGAATTTTTCCATACGTAAAGTAAATGAACACAACATTTGCTGACCAGTTATTTTTTACCATTAGCTTATCATAACAGCCAAATCGGCATCAACTTTTCAAAAGGGCCAATCTGGAAAATGTAAACAAACCGAGTGAGAGTTTCTCTACGCTCGTCCGACAAAACATAACCCTCACTCTGTTTGTTTACATTTTGCAGATTGGCCCATTTGAAAAGTTGGTGCCGAAATGTTTTACCAAACCGTTTCATTAATGTTTAGTTAGGCCATTACAAATATTTTATCAAAGAGATTTGTTTATTCGAGCAAAAAAAATATGGGTTTTAAGCATTTTTACTTAAAGTTTAAACGTGAAAACTAAATCTATTCGTGCTTTTAATAGATACGTTATTATTTTCTATACGTTATTCTATTTTTTATCTATGAAAAAAAATTTTTTTGGACGATTTTCGGAAATTCCATTGTTGCAATTTCCATTTATGTTTCGTGCTAGAAGCGTTAACTCAATTCGTACACTCATTTTTCGAATTTTTCAGCCTGTGGAGCCCGTAGACAATTGATTTTATAAAAAAAATTACCCCTATCCTACAAATTATTTTTTTGCCCCCCGATTCTTAAAGCCAATTTTCAAGGGGGGGGGGGGGCAAAAACTTTAAAAATAATTTGTAATGGCCTTACCTTGGCAGAAAATTCAGTTAAAGTTTCACATGTTTTTTGAATTTAAAGTTTTCATTATTAGTTTCACCCTTAAGGGCTGGATTAAGGCATGTTCGAACGCTGAAAAACAAACTTTAACGGGAAAAAGAAAAAGAAGTAACTAGAATAAAACAGAAGCAAAAATTTTACTTAGTTCTATCAGTAAGTCGTCTTGGACGATCTTCTTCAGCCTTAGCAAAACGCAAAACATCGCCTGCACCTTGTCACTTCCGTCATCAACATCACACAGGAATGTACAAATCTGTTCAGTCGGTCGTTATTCTCGTTTGGTAAGAAAGCAAAAATGACATAATTTGAAAATTAACAATGTGCAAAAACGACCAAATTACTGATCATTTTGTCAATCATATAAGCGTTTAATTTTGACTTTTTGACTGAATCCACTAGTCACGGCCAAAGCTGGACACTTGAAGAGAAACGCAAAACGAAATATCAGACGAAAAGGAAGAAAAAAAAGTTCGATTCAATTGCAGTGGAGAATGGAGTTGCGGTTCTTATGTTTTGTCTCCGAGACTGATTCCCGAACAAGAGCCGGAGTTCTTATTATGAAATCTTGTCAACTCACAGAAAAATCAAGCATCAAACGATGTAGCGCCATCATACGGGGAAAAATCCAACTGCTCACTTTTGCTTCAAATCTGCTTGCAGTGTTTAATAAAAAATATATTTTACCAAACTTCGCTCGACATAATATTATGAAAAATAATGCAGCGGACAAGCAGTTTGTCGAAGTTTTTGAAACGATTTAATCCACTTCTCAAACACCGATAGACAATCTTGCTCAAGAGGCCGCTTCGTTGCTGCGATCATAATGGACGGTTTGCTGTGTTCCTTCACTTAGGATCACAGCGATGCGATTCCGCGTTTGTGTCCGAGTGCCGTATAAGAACCCTTAACATATGTACATACATCGCTATTTATTTCCATCTCTGAATCTGTTCTTTATAATTCCTCGCTGGTCCGGCAGGGATGGATCACGGAGGTCTGCCAGCGGTTACCGCAGGGAAATCTTCGAAATGATGCTGGCTCTGGCAATGCGTGGGTAGAATCTTTGCGGTTTGGCGTTCGCTTGGTGCTGCCTGGGCCGTGGTACCGGCCATCCGCCGCGCCGTCCGAAGCGATTGTCACACCGATGATCGTCCAAGGTAGTTCAGCAAGTTCAGGAGTGCAGTTGCTTACAAGAAGCACACAAAGAACTTGCATCATTAGCTGACCCCGGGTCACATAATGACTCCGGCTGGGTTGTGCAAATTAATGCGGAGTCGGACATGGCGGAAACATGCCATGTGACGGGTCAACAAAAATGGACTAATTCGTGGAAGATGGTTATTAGGATTTAAACACTGAACTGACTGCTGAGGACGGTGCGCCTAGAGTGTGAGTTGGCAACAATGTTGAGAGTTAATGCCCAATAAACATTGGATTCGTTTAAAAATAAGTATGTTTAAAGGGTTTATAAGGATTTTAGGATTACAGACTAGAATAGTAATTCAGTTAGGCAGATGATTAAATAGAAATGGGTTCAGGTTTTTGCATTGCATCGGAAGAATAAAAATTTAGCGTAATGCTACTAAACAGTGGTTCAAAACAGATTCCGGAATACGAGAACAGCAAAGGCGTATGTTTATAAATTTTATTTATTCTCAGCGATTTGAGCTGGCCTTTCATACTCGCGCTCATTTGTCGCAGATGGATTGACTTGTAACGACCGCTGTCTGCCCCCTGCTCATGTTCGAATCGATTGCGACCGAACCGTGGCTGGCTATATAGAATGACAGAAGGGTGGTGGGATCATTTAAAAATACCCAAACTTTTTGGTCATGCTGGACGCAGGTTTTTTTTATCCTCTACTTGCGGCCAATGCAATTGACAAATGTGCTGCTGAAGCTTTCAGTCGAGTCATCTCAAGCTCAGAAAGGAGAAGAAAAAGATTGAAAATTAAGCACCCAAATTGAAATGCATGAATGTGGTTTAATTTAATCGTTTTGCTGAATCGACAAAATGTGGACGGAAATTCGAGAACATGCTCCTCCTTCCCTCTGGGCGACCAACCGAGGGCAAACCAACTGGAAGCTCAGGGAGTAAATACATCCAATTAAAATTCAATGCTGTGTGCTCGTTCATCGGTAATATTTTCAAGCAATTTACACATCATCAGCGTTGATGATGATGATCATGAAGCTTATTATCATTACAACTATTAGCGCAACGATTGTTTCGTTTGATACAAAAAACAGCACCTCAATTATGGTAAGATATCCCAAACAGCACCCTGATCTGCGTCTAAAGTAAGGAATATGATTCCCGGCTGAGAACAATCTTCCCCGTCTGTGCTAGTTTGACGTCAGTCGGAGGCTTGATCGGATACATCCCGGGCCAAGCAGCGATCAAGGATTCCGGTGAGCTCACCGAAATTCCGCGGTCCTTGTTTCATCTTTCTGAAAACAATCATAATTGCTCTAATTAAGAGTTTCTCGAAAAAATAATTGCTTCTCGAATCGAATCCGCAAGATTCGTCAAAACCGTTCCGAGGATGAACGGAGTCTCGGAGGAAATAGTTTTGGATATGGCGCATTCGCGAATTGCGATGTCATATTTTGCATTCCTGATGTCATCTTTGCCATTAGTTTGCTGACTGGTGCGCTTTTCCTTCTGGACATTCACTCGCGGGAATGCCACAAATTGGACCTCATGGCGATACCAGCCATTCCGGACGGCTGAATACAACGGCGGAATGTCGCAAGCAACCTAACTTGGGAGTTGAGAAATTGGATACTCTCCTAATGTAGGATTCATCGGAATGTACATACGATTCCGCTGAAGTTGATGCGAAGTGGACTGCTGAGCTGAGTTGTTGATGAATAATTGATAGTAACCGTGGTTGCGCGTGAATATGCACCGGTGCAAGACTTAAACTAAGTTTGGCTTTTCATAGAGGACACAAATATTGAAAGCTGTTGTTAAACTTTCCAAAATACTGGGTGTTACGATCAAAATATGATCGAATAAGAATGGTAATTAATGTTTCATTAAAAACCAATTTTAAAGTTTCAACTCAATTCAATTCAACCGATTTTTAAAGTTCAACTAGCATACAATGCACCAAAACATTCAACTAAGCTTTCGGTTGACCGGATCCGAATTGGCCTGACAATTTTGCTTAGCTCATGCTATCAGTTTCTGTACAGCAAACGTTGTTTACTTGCTTCGCTTTGCTTTCCTCGTTCATTTTGTTCGCCGCAGAATGCCAGTTTGCCTTAAACTGCATCTCGCTTCCAAAAATTTTTTGGGTCCTCTACAGGCTCCGCCGGATGATGGTCCAATATTACTCGATTGAGTGGATTTTTGGGCATGTTGGGAGCGGTTTTATCCTTGGATGCCTTGGACATGGTAATTGTTCCATAATGACAGGATCACAAATCCGGTCAAAACGGCACGAAACAATCAAGTAAATTTTGGCTCACGTAAATTTTCTGGCCAACGGTCCCAGGTTCAATATAAATATCACTTTTCAAGCCACAAGTGTAAATAGCTTACCAAACATAATATTTTGTAGCGAACTTCTACAATTTTATATACTTGGAAATGACTGCAATCTTTGCCTTCTCGATTACCGCTTAAATCTTTTGCTCAACAAGCTATTTTAAGTCTGCCTTGACGTAGGTTTCATCTTTCATCACTAAGCATTCAAACGCAACCAAACCAGTACTATCTCTCCCTCATAGATCCATAGTGTCCTTGCTGACCAGTACAGATATAAGAGTGACATTTTTTTGTACTATCAAAAGATTCCAACGGGGTGGGGTAGAATTCAGCAGGAAGAGAAGGTAATTGGGAGGCTTGAAACCCGTGCTGAAATCATTCAACTTCAAATGGTCATGGTTCAACGAGATTCGAACTCACGACCATTTACTCGTCAATGTCTGCAGACCCTGTAACCTTGCGGCTACGGAGCCCCCGAGACAAAAAATCAGAGAGGTTGTGTACAAGCCACGACCGCATATAGGTGACGCAGGACTACGTAAGTCTCTTTGTGGCGATAGTGGCATATATTCATGCATGTAATAATACGATTCTTCACGTATACATGCTACATGCAGCATATATAGGGTTTGTTGAGACTGCAGATTGAGAATATTCAATTATTTTCGAAATTCAAATGGTAATAGCGCCTCAAATCTTACTTCAACATCAAACACTATTTATTTAGACATATATGGTATGTATTTGATGATATCAAAAACCTATGTTAAAATGGTTTGGTTGTGCTGCATTTAATTTCCTACAAGTTATCTGAATTCACCTTATTGATTCAACCTTTCGCTTTTGAGTTGTGGGTATTTTGAAAACTATATTCAAAAAAGCTGGACACGCTGAATAGTTAGTAACTTTTTACCGCGTGAGTTCGCATAACCGAAATTTTGACTAAAAATAGTTGAAAGTATGTTGTTTATATCGATAGAGTTTTGCCAAAATAGATTAAGAGATTACAGTGATATCTCTGGAACACGAGAAAGCGCACAAAAAACAATCCAATTTTGACATTGTCGCAACTCTATATATAGTCACTCTACCCATACCTATATCAAGGAAGGTAAAAATGTAATGAACCGTTGACTCATTTCACGTTATCCACAGATCGTTTGTGAGACAACGAATTTTCAACAGCGTATTCTTCATTTGTACATTCTCAGGAATTAAAAATTTAGATGTGGCAACATAGTATTCCTGTACCAGTATTGGTCTGGTAGGTTTCATTATTCATCAGAAGGTTTCATCATTCATCATTACGGAACAATTTTGTGAACAGCGTCCTTCCGCGAGTTTTGGCCACCGTGTTTTGTTTGTTACTCCAGTTCGGTGCCATCCGAACTTTGTACACGTGCAGTCCACAACGTGTCATTGTTTTTTTGCATTAAAGAAATCGAACATTTAGCCTGTTTTGGCCACATCCTGAATCGAAATATTGGGTTGTGCTTGAATGCGCAACTGCCATGCTGGCATTCGGCGGGTCTGTGGTGCCGCGTTTCCTACCACTGCACAGTGGTCCAAACAGCGAAATACGTGATCGTGTGATATTGCGCCAAAAAGTGAAGTTTTTCGCATATAGTGTCTTTAGGAACATTTCTTGGTATAACAAGCCCCTTCTTGTGAGAGAAATCTTTGGGTGATTAATTCTCTTAAAAGTGAGATAAGAAATTTATTTTCTCGTACATTCGAGATACAGGTTTAGTGCTTTCGGCAAAGTTGTAGTAAATATCAATACAAACAACTTTGTCAAAGACACTATACATGTATCTCTTCATGGAAATTATTTATGAAGCGTTATCCGTGGACAAACCCTTTAAAACAGTTTTTAAACCCTGACTTATTCTGGTTAATTTTTACGTGTTCATAGTGTTCTAGAAAGTTGTTTATCTTGCTAAAATAAACGTTTTTGTAGAACATTATTATAAGTGATTTTCTGCAGTTTCGGAGATTTTGAGCATTTTTGATGAAAAATAGTACTACTTTGAGCTTAAATATTTCCCAAGGTGGCAAATGGTGGCAGACCAAACAACTCGTACTTAAAAGTATAACAAAAAACTTTTAAAATCAAGTTTCAATTGACTGTATCTGTTTGTATCCTCAAAAGTTATAGTTGTTTTAAAAATCCTTCACAATCATGTTTATCGAACAAATAAAATGTACTTCGGATGCAATAAACGCCATTTTGTTTATGTTGACAATCTCTTTCTAACAAGTTGAGTCACCAGCAATTTTTTTGCCTATTTTCGAGTCGAAAATGCATGTAGACTGAAAATTATTTGACGCAATTAATAACAGAAAAGCTTCCAAACGACTAACTTAAGTCTATTTTGTTCAATACCTTCGATTGGTTTCTTTTCAAAAGTTCCCACTCATAATGGGCTAGTACCAAATGGCAGAAACACAAATGGTCGAATCACGAATGGCCGAAATCCAAATGGCCGAATTTCAACAACAGTCACAGAAGACCGAATTTTTTCGGAATGACTTTTTAGTCTATTTAATTAGAAAACACGAATTGACAAGCAGTTAACAATTAACTTTACTCAAACAAAAAATAAAATAAGCAACACATCTTTTTGTTGTACTTTTAAGTACGAGTTGTTTGATCTACCACCATTTGCCACCTTGGGAAATATTTAAGCTCAAAGTAGTACTATTTTTCATCAAAAATGCTCAATATTTCCGAAACTTCAGAAAATCACGTATAATAATGTTCTACGAAAACGTTGATTTTAGCAAGTTAAACAACTTTTTAGAACACTATAAACACGTAAAAGTTGACCAGAATAACTCAGGGTTTAAAAACTGTTTTGAAGGGTCTGCCCATGAATAACGCTACATAAATAATTTCCATGAAGAGATACACGTATAGTGTCTTTGACAAAGTTGTTTGTATTGATATTTGCTACAACTTTGCCAAAAGTACCAAACCTGTATCTCAAATGTACGAGAAAATAAATTTCGTATCTCACTTTTAAGAGAATTAATCACCCAAAGATTTCTCTCACAAGAAGGGGCTTGTTATACCAAGAAATGTTCTTGAAGACACTATATGCCAAAAACTTCACGTTTCGGCGCTATATCAAACGATCACGTATTTCGCTGTTTGGACCACTGTGTGTCGATTGGATTTTCGAAGAAAGTACTCAAAGTTTTTTGCGTGCTTTCTCTACTTCCAAAGATATCACTGTAATCTCTTAATCTATTTTGGTAAAACTCTACCGATATAAACAACCGCCATCCGGGGTGAGATTGTGCCACGAGGGTGAGATTGTGCCAAAAACCAAAAATGTTGATTTGTGAAAATTTATTATATTTATAGAAACTGGTGACCTAAATTCAAAATGATGGTGAATATAACTCATAACTTAGAATGGAACACAGATAATGTTAGCAAACTATTTAGCCTAAACAGGGTTTCAAAGTTCGCGATCAAAATTACGCGGAAATAAACGCTTGTACCATACGAAAATAATATTTTTCGAAACTTTGCATTTTTCGAGCTTCACGGGGGTGCGATTGTGCCAAGCCATAATGATCGATCCAATTTGTGGATTTCACATACACAACAAAAATACGTCAGTATACACCAGTACAATCACATTCTTTACTATTGAGCACAATATTTTGACAGATTAGATTACATCATCCATTTTGGACCAAACAGCATCATAGGTCTGCTAAATAATTTAAACTAATTTTTACTTTTTCGCTGGAAATTTCAGATACTCTAATACATGACGAATAGATTATACCGTGTATAAACTGCCAGTTTTATGGAGGGGGGAGGGGGTGGGATAGGCCACATGTTCTGCGGCCGCGGGTTCTCGAACGAAGTAATGATTACTTTTGTTAAATGATCAATCAGCCCCCTTAGGATACACCCCTTCATATGTCCCCCCTTGTTATCCCTAGAAACGCTACTGGCTATATAAAGGCTGTCCATTGACTACGAACTCATTTTTAGTTATTTCCGGGTTATTTCCGTTCATACTTTTTGTATGATGTGTTATTTGTGGCCGACCCCATGCCCCTAATAGTTAGGGTGACCACATCGATCCAACTAAAAATCAGGACATTTTTTGGCCAAACATGCCGATGAAGATTTACTTACCTACTTAAGTATATTGCCGTTCTAAGGTCTAACCATCTTGCTCGCTGCGCTCCTGGCCGTCTTCTTCCTGCTGGATTTGAGGCAAACACCATTTTTGCAGGGTAGTTGCCCGGTATTCTTGCAACATGCCCTGCCCATCGTATCCGTCCAGCTTTAGCCGCCTTTTGAGATGCTGGGTTCGTCATAGAGCTGTGCAAGTTCATCGTTTGGTTGATGGTTCATCATTCATCCATGGTTCATCCTCCATCTCCATACTCCGTTTTCCTGTGCGCCGCCGAAGATCGTTCTTAGTACCCGTATTCCGATAACTCCGAGTTGTAACTAACGGGGTCGTAACTACCCAGCACTTACGACACCCCCTAAAACAAACCTCAGGGACTGCAAACGTTCGTGACTTGTTGTCAGGAAAACACCTGAAACCCTTTTGCTTAAACTCTTCCCTTTATTAATGGATTTTCTTCGGTAACTCCTACCTTTTGATATCTAGGGGCTTCACTTCCGGTGACCGGGATCCGTTTGCGGTTAGGTCGATGACTTTTGGCACGGAGCTTGATGGCCTACTTCCGGCGTTCCGACTGCGGGTGCACTTGGGACTCTGAATAAGCGCGATGGCGACGACACGGCGCAACTGCGATGGCGTCGTTGGCAGGGACGCTCTTTCAGCTTCAGGATTGACGGATGTGGTGGTAACGGCGGACGTGAGGACCGATTTCGGTACAACTCAGGTACAGTTTTGGGTCACGTTGGTAAACGTCAGGTAAACGCAGAAAACTCAGGAAACTCAGGGGTCCTAAGAGCGAGATGGGTTGTTTAGCGTCGAGTTTTGGAGCGATCATGATGGGGAATATGCCGTAAAAATTCTCTGATAGCCATACCTGTTGTTTGCTTCTTTTCACACCTCTTTTAGTCTACCTTTAAAACTTTGTATATTTGTAGTGGTCTTTCACTAAGAATTTCTGATACATACACTCAGCTCAGACTTTTATTTTAGTTTTGTCTTCACTGTCTCAGTTGTGCGACTGTATTTCGTTTTTCGGTACCGTACTGTTTGACTTCGTACAGAGCAATGGCTCAAGCTATATTTTGTCCAATGACCTATGACCTTTTCGCGCTAAAACCTCCATTGTCTCTCGCTTATCGTTGTCTTGACTCTTTAGCGCCACCCGCAATCCATGTTAGCTTTGCTCCATTTTCCGCCCCCTGGTGGTGGATGAGTGGAAGCCGTTCTCTGCTTTCTGCTTGTACTCCGCCAAAAATAGTCCGTCGCACCTTTCGTAAAAATATACGTCTATCTTACATAAGCAAGGCTGCACAAGTCTTGTGGAGTGAAAAGAAGGTCCGAATTCCAGCTTAAATGCATCGTTAAATCTCCTTAGCTGTATTATTAGCAGTTCCCCTATATATTTGGTTTACGACGCATTGATTTTTTACCCTATCCTCTTAACCTCCATTTTCCGTCGTCTACAAAGACAAAGAGTTGGCTACTTTTGCTGAAATTCGTTTCATTCACCTTCACCTTCAATAACGATGCTAAACAAACAGTCCAAAGAACAATTCGAAAGGAGTCAATCGCGTTAGTCAATACCCGTTCTTGTACACTAACTGCCATAGCTCTTCACGCTTAACTGTATCGTATGCTGCCTTGGAATCCACGTGAATATTAACCGTGGGCATGTTGTACTCCCGACATCTCGGGAGGAATTGTCTGAGTGATAAAATTTGACCCGTAGTAGCACGGCCTCTCGTAAAGCTCGCCTGATACTGCTCTACGAAATTTCTTGCTATTGTAGAAAGACGCCGCAACAAAATCTGGGAGCACTTTGTATTCCATCGGTAGGTTTGAGCGCACAGTTACTGGTACTAGGTAATGATTCAGGGTATATCCGCATCCCGTAGGTAACGCATATTGATGATATTTGAGAAAAATCGGCCATCGATGCTAATTAGACAGATTAGCCTCAATATCCGTTAGTCAGCTGATCCCAAGGGTGGCTTGTAGTTACCTTTACTTGGGTGCTTCCGTTAATCATGCCTCGAAAAGCTGCAAAGTTCTCGTTCGTGTCGGTGTGCCGATAGTAGACGCGTTCATAACCCCGATGATGATCTTGATGCTCCATGGAGATCAACTGTTGCACGTCTCGTCGTCTGGTTTACAGCAGTTTAAACAGTTGAAAGTATGCTACATTTACGAAATTGAAAATGTAAAATCAGGCATCGAAGATAAGATAACCTATGTTTCTAGAGGAACTGACAAAGCCGGACTTTAAATCCATTTGTACTTCAATTCCTTTAGTAAAGCAGGATTTTATTTTAAAAATCAGGATTTTCGTCTGTAAACCAGGACACCAGGACAACGCTCGTGAAAACAGGACATGTCCTGGTAAATCAGGACGTGTGGTCACCCTACTAATAGTCCACTTAGTTCATGGACGGCCCCATATGAACTACTTTATACTGATATTTATGTGCATTGTTTATAAACATGCTAATGTTCACTGTTTAGCTTTTTAGCCTAACTTTATGTTTTTGGCACAATGTCACCCCCTAGAAGGGGTGAGAATTAGGTTTCATTGAAACTAAATCATCTCTACGGTAGTTGTTAATTGAACAATCTATATATATAAAAATGAAATGCTGTTCGTGTGTCCGGTATAGACTCGCAAACCGCTCGACGGATTTTGATGAAACTTGGCATACAGATTGCCTATGATGTGTGGATGGTTCTTAGTCTGGTTTGGATCAATTCTTGCAAGTGGCTGTTTTCGAAAATGTCAAAATGTTGCATACGGAACAAACTGCATTTCAACTGCATACAAGCACTACTGTCGAACAAGCGAAAACATCCAAGTAAGCACGTGTCTACTTCGATTCAAGTTGACGTCGGCGAAGTGGATTGAAACGACAATGTATTTAAAAATCACATTCTGTTCATAGTTAATAGAAACAGAAAACATGTAGGTAATTCAAAAAAATGCATTAAAAATTAGTTTCGATATAACAGGTACATCCAAATTTACATTTGCGAGACAAATGAGTAACATCTGGCTACGCAGAAGTACAACACTCTCGATTATATTGTGAATTCGTTTAACGAGTTATAACTTAAACTGTACAGGAGGCTATTTTCAGCAGGTTTCTAAATTCAGCCTAATTGCCTTTTCTTTTGCCAATAAAAATACTTTGCCGACATACAATTTTAATATGTTATAATTATTTTCTCAAGACTGCAAGTAATCTACTATTTTTATTCAAAGAACGTCACGTTTTCTTCCACCAGAACTAGACCAAAGGCCGAAAAAATAGATGCCATCGCTTAATGGGCTGAAAATACCCTCCCGTGCTCTATATACAATTAGAACTTTCGAAAAGCATAAGTACTCAAGTATACACACTGAAAATTTCAACCTAATTCGTTAAATATTTGCGAAGCCACATGCATATTTGTAACGATGTGTCAGAGCCGTTGAAAAAGGAACGCGAAACTTTTACAAAACTGTTTTTTTGAAGTCGGCGAGAAAGATTTTTCGAAATCGGATGAACTAATTCACTTCAAATTTTAGTGCAAACTCTTTAGGAATATTTTCTAGAAATTTATCTAAAGTTTTTCCTCACCGATTAATATTTTCCTTTTTATAGACATTTTAATTCACGTCAAAAATCTACTTTTTGTATTTGAGAAGCTATTATTTTATCAAAAATTATTATTTCGCTAAGCCAATTCGATCAATTACAATATTTTGTATTTTGAGATTAAAGTCTATGTCTATGATTTCTGACCAGTTTTCAACTGATTTCAAACGAACTGCACTGATATTTTCTTGCGTTTTTGCATGTCTTATCGATTTAAGAGTTGGTAATAAAACTCAAGTTGTTATCAGGATTAGAAAGTTGAGGCATAATTTAGAAATATCTTGGTTTGTCAAAAAGACAGCTCTTTTTTGCATGATTACGATTGAGCAAATCTTCAGCATTACACATCTACCCCTTTAAATGGCGTAGCAACGCGCGCCGGGTCCTCTAGTTTAGTATATATTGACAGGTATGAAATCAACTTAGTTCCTAAATTGTGTGTATACTGAGCGAAAGAACAAAAATATGTGCTTTTTTGGCACAATCTCGCTCCGGATGACGGTATGTTTAGTCACGCGGCAAAAGGTTACTAGCTGATCAGTGTGTCCAGTTTTTTAGAATACAGTTTTCAAAATACCCATAGCTCAAAAGCGAAAGGTTGAATCAATGAGGTGAACTCAGATAAGTTGTAGGAAATTAAATGTAGTTATTAGAAATGTTATAGAAATAGTGGAGCAACTGGAGTAACATATGAAAAAGACGTGTTTAACAAAAAAAAGTAAAATAAATCCAACTTTTTCTCTGAATATCTCGAAAACGGCTGCATTTAGAAAAATAATTATTGTGAACAATTTTGTTGTAAATGACATAAGGAATTGCCAATTCATATATTACTTGAAAAATCCCAAGTTGGAAAAAAATCATGAAAGTCGTTGTTCTACGAAGTCCGTCCAAGAAAGTTGCTCCATCTCAGGATAACTTTTATAAGCTTACTAATTACTTCTATTTTATCCAAAAAAAAAAATTTCAAAAATGGTATATTTTTGATATCTTGATTTTAATTTCAAATTTTTGAAACATTTGGCAAAATATTTTTATTAATGCATGTTTTTCTCATGTTCAAAAATCAATTTTCTACAACTTTTGCTTGGACATAATTTTTGTAAAATGGATAGTTTTCGAGATACAATTTTTCAAACACAATACACATGAAAATAAATACGCCCTTTCTAAAAATGAGTCTTGAATCGAAATGGCGCCCAAACCTGTGGAAGGTGTATATTTCCTCCTATCAAACACGTTTGTACAGTTTTTTTTATTTATTTATATTAAAATTTTGTCATTTATCTATTTCACGTGGAATTGCTCATTTGGCATTCTGCTTTTTGTTCGGCAGACCTCGTAGCCAACTGTTAATACCTATACAGAACAATTTTAGATCTAGTGCTACGGCTACGACTGCTATGACCAGTCTCTCCCGGTTGAGATTTAAGCATACGACGATAGGCTTGTTATTCCAGTGTCGCACCTCGAGGTCAACTGAGAGCTACGAGAGGCTGAATTGGGTTGAAGTGTTGTCGATAAATTCGGCTTGAAATTGGACGTTTTATCGCAAAAATCCGGATTATTTAATTAAAATCTTTGTACTTCCTGCTTACGTTTTTAGGATTTTTTTCTTCAAATTTTATACAGAAGGTGGAGCACGTGCCCCAGTGGGCCACAACTTGAGCATGTTAGTGCAATGCATTATAAGAAGTGGTAACTGAAGAGACATAAAATACAGTAGAAATTGTTTGGTCAAAATTTCGAACACTAAGAATTGAGTTAATACATTACAGAAACATTCGAAATTTGAAGCTACCGTTGTTTAAAAACAACGTGAATGGACGAGAACTACTGCACGGTGTAAACAACCCAGCGAAAGCAACCGATTCCTTCGGTGCCATCGGAGGCGATTGAATCACATGAGCCGTGGCATGTACTACAAGAAACATCACATACGTACACAAATTGCTTCTTGCCACACCACAACGATCCCAGGCTGCCAGCTAGTCGGGTTCATGTTTTACAAACTGCAGACCTCACTGGTCGGCTGGCTCTGACAAACGGAACATTCGCGACCGAGCCTGCCGGCCGCGACCTTTCCGACCATGCTCCCCTGCACTCACACTTCCTGCGAGCGTTCCCGTAATCAATAATTTCACAGCCAAGCGCATATGTGTCTGGTGTCTGTTTGTAGAAGCATGTGCTCTCATTTTGCCATACGGAACCGACCGATTGCTTTGGGTCCTCAACGACGACGACGACGACTACGACCGAATGGTCGGTATTGGCTGACTTCAAAGACTGCGTTCAACCAGTCTGTCGGCGACGAGAACCAAGGCGACGACAACAGCTACTAGCAGACGTTTGGACAGCCGAGCCTCGAACCGATTACTACGCGAACTCATTTTTGGTATTTGGTACCTAAAGCCGTTTGAAAACTCTCAGCATACAGGAGAAAACCAAGTTTTTCTGCACCTTCCAAAGCCCTATGTTTTGTCCACAACCGATGCACGGAAAGGTTCACTTTTTGTGCGGGATTTCAAATTCTACCATTATCCAGCTTTTTGTGCCACTTGCGACAAGATACTGGCCACGATTGCTGCTAACTGCTGATTGGGCCGAGTGCAACATTCACCGGCCGTCTTTGGATGGGCTAGCTCTACCTTGAAACCTAGTGACGAGGGAGTACCATGTGAAATCGCACCACATCTAACCGCAAATAAATCTTCCCAGGTGTGATAAACTCAATGACACTATTTAATTAATACAAAACGTCTACCTACCCGGAACGAGCGTTCATCCTCTTCAATGATCGCGGAGAAAGGAGACCTACCAAACTTGGTCTATTCCGATATAAGCAACTTTGGGTAGCAGATTATCGATCCGGCGGCCTTTCCAAGTTATGCCGAAGCCCAGCAGCCGACTGGAACGGAACCGGTGTTGTATCAGCACGCTACTGTGACTGCAGCGAACATTTTTCTGTCGTTAGGATTAAACACCTTCTTCAATCCAACCCTGATACGATACGATCAACGGTTGGGCTGGAAGATGTGCTTTGCAGGAAAATTTATGTTCAACATTGGTTTGCGCTAATGTGAGCGGGTGGCAATGGGCAGCGCGGCTGCCCTTCGGAAGGAATATTAACCGTTCTCGAATTGTGCGATAAAAATGCATTCCAGTAGTGGTCGGGTAGTACCTACCTATGACAGCATACCGCTGCTCATGCACTTGCGCTCTAACCTGTTGTAGTAGTGGTATCGAGATACGTTGGTGGTCGTAGAAAGTGTGTGATTTGTTTACCAGTAAATTGATTTGCTTTTTTATTTTTTGTCAGATTCAAAAGATTACTTGTCGCTGTTAAGTTGTATCTAATTTAATCCATCAAACCGATAAATCTCAATCTATGAAGACTGTACAGGAAGGAAACCAAAAACCAAAAGAAATAAGCAAACTGGACGATAATCGAATTGCATTACATGATATGCAGGCCTTACAATAATTGGAGCCAGACCTTATGTATTGGAAAACAAGGGGCAGCTGGATTTAATCTTTCATAAGCTCAAACACATCGAATGAAAAGTTCAGTACTGTTCGATGTTAATTTGTACTGTCTCCTCGTTTCTAACAATGCTGCAGCCAGTTTATTGCTTCAAGTTTAGTTACACGAGTAAGATTGACTTGTAGGGATTCCAGTACTTCTGATGAAAATTATTGAATCACGTTAGGGTGCATATGTTTTATGAAATAGTATATAACTATCCCTTTTTAATAGATGGTAGCTTACTTCTAGAAATATTTTAGATCTAGAACGAAAAAAAGTAGAATTATCAACATTTTTAATTAACAGCAAATTATCGGTTCACGTAAAGCCAACGTAGACCACCCCGATATGAAATTATTTAACCGAACAGTAAATCCACGATCCAGTATGATAAACAGTAGTTTGATTTGTTGGACAGGTTTATAATATCGGAGGCATTAAATTTACACCGCACGGTTCCTAGTCTGCAGTCGTAGTCGAGACTATACGCAAATGATGGAACTTACGCTGCGGGATGAATTAGTACTAAATATTTATCCCTTTTAATAATTGTTTTATTATTTCCACATCATATTTATTCGCAAGATAAGATACGGCGAACGGCCAGCGGTGAACCTCCGTCGAGGAAGCTGGCAGCTGTCGCTGGATCGGACAGCAAAGATCAATCCAGGCTGCGGGTTCGTCGCTTGGTACTTTTTCTCTGCGCGTACCTATCTGCAGTACTTGATATCGAAGTTGTAACGAAGTTCTGTACTGGAAGAACAAGGTGAACAATGACAGCCATCCGTAGTATCGAATTAATCGTCATCTGATGGATACTGCTAGGTTTTTCTAGTCAATCATAATTAATCATAGCCATGAACAACGATAATCTGCTCAGATTTCAACGAGCTGACGTCCGCTGCAGCGGTGTTGCTGCTGTATAGTAACATTGCACACTACACTGTAATCCGGGCGCCTGCAGTGCGAAATAAATGAAGTGAGAAACAAGTCCGTGCTATCAAGCGTCTCCCATCGTGCAGTGCCATGATGACAAGGATCACTGTAGAGTAAAATATTGATAAAAGATTTGCGGTCTAATTCACTTCCAGCATAATCATTGTTAGATCGTCTAAAATCTGCACACTCAACTACTAAATTTGCGAAAATTATACCAGATGGTTGATAGCAGAATAACAGTTAATTAATTATATTCAATTTTTTCAGCGATGTCACAGAGACTGGCAGCACCTTTCCAAAATTTAATAGAACTTTGTGGGTGTAACTAATTTGTATAATAAATTGATTTTAGTGGAATTCGCGAATTATCGTGTAAAGCTGGTTGAAAATAATAGTTCATTCATAATGCGATCACAATGAATACGTGTATTCCTACTTGTAAATAATAGTTACTTTAACGAGAATAGTTACTTTATCGAGAAAAATTTGAAGATATTCCATGTAATTCTAGTGGAAGGACTTATTGTCAAGTTTAGTGCTAGCAATAAGTCGATATTGCACACTCATTATCATCAAGCCGGCACTGACCAGTGCTAGGAAGAAGGCGGGGCACACAACTTTGCAACAAATGGTAGATTCGTTTTTCCATTTTAATTGATACCTTCAATTGAGTTGCATCTACTGAGTATAGTTCATTAAATCTTATCTTAAATCAGTATGAAATTTCAATGTCAGAACTGTACCTCAGTTTTTCTCGACCATTCTTTGTCCTTTCAACATTTTTAATGTGTTTTATTGCAGTCTCATCTTAATTACGTTAAGCAAAAAAAAATTGAACATTTTAAGCGTTTTTTATTGAAGTTTAATCGTGAAGAACAAATCTATTATTTTATATTTTATATTTATTTATATGGATTTATATGGTTTTTATATGTAGTAACGAGGGGCAAAAGTGCGATTCAACGATTTATCAGTACAGATGCGAAGTTAATTGACTACATTGGTATGAAAAGGTAACTACTTTGACAGCTTCAATCTATCGTAAACATTTGTTGTTTACGAAACTTGGTTGTTGAGTCATGTGTAAATGTATTTTAGAATGGTTTTGATGTAATATTTCATTATACGGGAAATACGATATCAACAGGAGGATATTACCTACTTCTTGAAAAATTGTAGCAGGTAAAACGTTGTTCCTATATCTCTTTTGAAAATGCGGTGAAAAGAATATACAAAACATATTTCGCTTTTCCGTAATTTGATCAAACCCCGCCAAGCGCCTAGCGGGGCAAAAGTGCGATTCACGGACGAGGCAAAAATGCATAGGTAATTAAATACAATTTTGGACACTGTTTCGGCTATTTCGTTTCAGGCGCTATTTCGCTAATCCTGTACTATTTCGCACGTTAAAATGGTAACTGATTGAAATGATTTGCCTCGAAACACTTTCTATTTAGCTTTTCAGAACACTTTGCGATGGAATTTTTATTTATCTTCACTCTTCATTTCCCCTCTAGCCAACATAAACGTCATCTGCGATGTTGGGCAGTGTTGCCGTATATGCGGTATCGTAACACCCCCGCCCGTAACATCTGGAATTTCTAGATTTACAGATTCTCTAATACCGTCGATTTCACTGTACCACGTCTCTGTACGCAGTCACTAGAGGTCCTGGCGTCCGCCTGTCCGGCACGTTCATCCCCCCTGCGCTTCCAACGGGGTGCATTAGCGGATTGTGACGCTCTCTACAATTGTCAGTGTTGCAGCGTATCCGAAATTTACACTGATCGCCATTCTCGTTCAGGCACACATTGCACAGTTTCCCGCGGGTAACCACCCTCAAACGTTCATCGTACGTCATTCTTCTAAGACTATCACAGTGCCGCAGGCGGTGTCCAGTACTGTGACATACTTTGCAAGGCTTCAGCTCCTTTTGTTCGGTTCGGTCACTGTGGCTGAGTAACACACCTCTCTCGGTCGGCATCTCCATTCTAGACTGTGGAACACCTCTAGACTGGTAACTACGTGTATCTTGCACGTCAACGTTCGCATCGCAGGCATCGTCGACTATTTCCATTAGGAAATCCGTTAGCGTTCGTAGTGTTGGTTGTCCACCGGCATTCCGCCTTTGGTAGTGTACCCACTCTCGCTTCTCGCGGTCCGGTATCTTTGTGACCAGACTCTTGATTAGCAACGGATTGACGAGGTGTTGCCGAAGTCCCGCAGCCTCCAAATGCTCACAGAGCTGCTCCACCGTGTTCCCAAACGGTATGAAACTGTTCAAGTTGTCAGGTTTTGGTGGTTCTAGCTCGTTGACTTGATCCAAGAACTCTTGAAGCAGTTGCTCCCAGGGATGGCACGTTCACTGTGTTTCTACACGCGGGTGAACTACACCCGCTCTTTCCTGTGTGAATCACAGTTGGTCAGAGAAGTGAAATATTGAACCAAACAGCGTCGGTGCAGCGTACTCAAAGGTGAGTGTGTTGTTTCTTCACACTCACACTTGTTAGTCTCCTCTTTTCCATCGTGTTTCGCTAGTTCGCACAGGAGAAGGTGCGCTGGCACAGCCAAAGCTGCGTAGATATCACACAAATGCAAGACGGCACGGAATAGAAAACATAGTACTAGTATTCGCGTAGCGCTTGCTATGTTGCATAGATGATGTATTTCGTGTATATACTGCCGCTATTCGCATAACAGTCCCAGTTTCTATGGAGATGAAACTGTTATGTAAATAGCGACAGTATAAATACGCAATACATCGTATACGCAACATTGCAAGCGCTACGTGAATACCCCTAGCATATTTTTCCGTTCGATGCAGCAAATGTGAGTTTGAATAAAATAGTATAAATTTTGTATAAGATATCTATCAATTCGAAACAAATAATCCTTGAAATAAACAGTAATTATATTTTGCAATTTATGGTGACAAGTACCTACTAATATTTTAGGGCTTCAGCATTGTCAGGATTTTGGTTGCAGTTGCAGCATACTGCATATGCAAAGTTTAACGGGAAACTAGCAGTCATTAACTTTTCGTCGGAAAGCCCAATTTCGGAAGCAGTTTTTAGGCCCAAAAGCGGGATTCTGTTTATAAAAATTTAAATACTGCATTCTTTTTGCCAATCTGAACACAGCGAATATATTTTCATAAACAGAATTTTTGTTTCAAACAAAAAAACTGCTTTTGAAATTGGCAGAATCGATGACGACTAATTTCACCTTAAGATAATTGAAAATATTCTATTTTCTTAATATTAGGCCAAAAATATAGAGCGAATAGAGCGAGGGTGAGAGTCGAACTCACAGGTCTCAATCTTTAGTCGAATGTGTTGTTTAAGGGGACATAAACGACTAAAAATGTGTGTGTGTGTGTGTGTGTGTGTGTGTGTGTGTGTGTGTGTGTGTGTGTGTGTGTGTGTGTGTGTGTGTGTGTGTGTGTGTGTGTGTGTGTGTGTGTGTGTGTGTGTGTGTGTGTGTGTGTGTGTGTGTGTGTGTGTGTGTGTGTGTGTGTGTGTGTGTGTGTGTGTGTGTGTGTGTGTGTGTGTGTGTGTGTGTGTGTGTGTGTGTGTGTGTGTGTGTGTGTGTGTGTGTGTGTGTGTGTGTGTGTGTGTGTGTGTGTGTGTGTGTGTGTGTGTGTGTGTGTGTGTGTGTGTGTGTGTGTGTGTGTGTGTGTGTGTGTGTGTGTGTGTGTGTGTGTGTGTGTGTGTGTGTGTGTGTGTGTGTGTGTGTGTGTGTGTGTGTGTGTGTGTGTGTGTGTGTGTGTGTGTGTGTGTGTGTGTGTGTGTGTGTGTGTGTGTGTGTGTGTGTGTGTGTGTGTGTGTGTGTGTGTGTGTGTGTGTGTTTGTGTGTGTGTGTGACGCTTGACTTTAGTTATCTGTTTCTCGGATATGGCTTAACCAATTTGATCGCCGTTAAGCTTGTTTGAAAGGTGTTACTGCCTTGCAGATCACTATTGAATTGTTTTGCGGTCCGAGGTTTCGTTTAAAAGTTAGGCCATTGCAGATAATTTCAAAAGTTTTTGTCCCCACCGCCCTTGGAAATTGGCTTGAAAAATCGTGGGGCAAAAAATAATTTGTTGGGTATGAGTTAATTTTTTTTCATAAAATCAATTGTCTGTGGGCTCTACAGTCTGAAAAACTCGAAAAATGAGTGTACGAGTTGAGTTAATGCTTCTAGCACGAAACAAAAATGGAAATTCGAACAACGGAGTTTCAGAAAATCGGCCGAAAAATTTTTCTTTCGTTTTTTTTTCAAGCAAAATTCAACAAGCAAATTCAAGCAAAAAAAAATATTGATCTTAGGCATTTTTTCCGATTT
This sequence comes from Sabethes cyaneus, assembly GCF_943734655.1. Taxonomy (NCBI): domain Eukaryota; kingdom Metazoa; phylum Arthropoda; class Insecta; order Diptera; family Culicidae; genus Sabethes; species Sabethes cyaneus. The sequence goes on along the minus strand of NC_071355.1, from coordinate 197,000,426 downwards.
TCTGAAACTCCGTTGTTCGAATTTCTATTTCTGTTTCGTGTTAGAAGCATTAACTCATCTCATACATTCATTTTTCGAGTTTTTCAGGCTGTAGAACTCAAAAACTTTTGAAATTATTTGCAATGGCCTTATTTAAAAAAAAATCATACACAAAGTCATACACATAAGCATTCCAGTACGGCGTAAAACAACTTCGCCGAATAAAACGCCGCTTCTGGAAAAACACGATTTTCAAACTTTATGTACCTTTTTCTCAAAAATTACACAACGTATGCAATTGACTTGTCTTGTGACAAACACCTTATGTTTGATAAATTAATATCCCACAAGCATTAGTTGAAGCATATACCTGAATGAACAAGAAAAAAGAAATTACATTGTGCTTAGCTGCGCGACTAATGGAGTGTTAACTAACACATTTATTTACAGGTTATCCCTATGGATTAATGCAATTGAACACAGAAAAAATCAAAAAAAATATGCATGGTGAAAGCTATGTCTAAGTGTCCCCCGCGTCTCTGTGTGTCACCGTTGCTAATAAGAATGTTTTATAAAAAATAGTGAACTAGCGGACAATATTTTTTTTAATATTAACTATTATTACTATGTGATGCCGTGCAGTAATTTTAGTTTTAATTTAATACGTATTTGTTGTTGAACATCACTTAAAAATGATTGCAAAAAAATTTATGTTGACCCCCTAAAATTGATTTTTGTTGAAAAATATATTTAAAAATCAACATTTTTTTCTCAAACTGCATTATACGATGTAGGTTCACAAACTTCACTTTCCATGTAAATATCATGGATCTTGTTTTATGACTTAGCTATTCCCGTTGACTCACTGTTGACTACTCTCGCCTACTGTTAGAATAATGTCAATGTTAATTAAGGTGCGACTTGTTCATTTTTGATCAATATTACTTCTGTTGCCATCCTAATATTTGTGGGGTGTGGCCAAAGTTTCTTGGAAACATCGGGCAACATTAATGTTGGGAAAATTATAAAAACAAGTTACATGCTACATGTCAGTTTTTAGATAGTACCTACTTGCTAATACCGCGAAAATAGCTGTACAAAATCACGTCGGACTCGATTATTAACTAAATGTATCGATTATACTACAACATGCAACATTGGTGTATTTTATTCATAATTAAATGTTTAGCCGTTAAAAATCAAATCAAAAATTATTTCGTATATGTCATAAACACCAATATCGAGACAATTCTATATATATTACAATTACAATAAATTTTCATAGTGACTAAAGTTCTTAGCGATAATGAAATAGAGCAAAACTGCTAGCCTGATTTTTAGTTAAGTCCTGTAAACAAAAATAAAGAAGCGAGAGTTTGTTTCCTTATATGGTAGTTTGGAATAACCCACGCGGTTTTTACGTTGATGGCAACAATAGAACCTATTCGAAAATCGGGCCAGAATGGTATTCTAAGAGCGCGGACAACCAGGTGTGATTTGTAATACAGTAGGATTTCGAATTAGGCAACAACGGCGTATCGCCTATGTTGCCAAAATCGAAACCGTGCTAAAATCGAGTCCCTTTTTTGAAATGAAAAAATTGAATGTAAATGCGTTGGAAATAGACTAAATATTATTAATCAACGATTGCAACTATTTTATCTTTAAAAAGTCCGCTTAGAGCTATTTGTCCGGTGCAAGTAAGTTTTTGGCAATCTGCGGTAAGACGTAGTCCTACGGCAATAAAAATATGAAATATCTTCGAAATATCTTATTACCGCCAGCTCCACGCGAAAAAATCATTCATTGACATGCATCATAGAAGCATTTCAATTTCTGTGTAGCTCATCGAAATGGAAACAACACAAAGCGAACTCCCCAATAAACTGCTTCCAAGTGACTTCTCAGTATCTTTACCGCTGCAGCGCGCTGGTGAACTATACATTTCTATGAAGTGTGAATTCACAGTAAGGATCGCACAGCCAAGTCACACTTGTATCTCACAGTGAAGCCACACTTGGGGCCTTCACAGTGGCAGTGTAGTTGTTTTCATGTCCGCTTTGTGCGGTGTTTCGGAGAAGAAAAGACGCTGTCGCCAGTTCCATTGCCACTTACACTGCATCTAGGAGCCAGTGAACTAATGATTATACCTCTGTATCCTTGCTATTCGCTGAGAGAACTGTGTGAATCACTCTTCGCACCCGCTGCAAGTTGAGGTGCTGGCCATCCCTGGTTGCTCCGGACGCCCATAATGCCGCCGTAGCTTTTCGATGACTCTTGGAACCGACTCGGGGAGAAGCAGCTGACCAGCCACCAGTTCCAATGCTCTACCTTCCAAACACTCCTGCAGCCGAACCAGATTTTCGTGATTCATGTAGCCACAGGCATCGTTCGATGCTTTGTAGGAAGCATAAAACAATGGCCACTGCCTTGGATGGCCCGAAAACTTCGGAAGCTTACTTGTCAAACCGCTTCTTGCCACTAGCTGTGCTCGTGTAGGTCCGACTTGTTTACCAATCCTGTTTCGGCTGGCATCACCCACTTTCGTGCAATTTTGCGGTGTATTGTTGCCACTGAACGGATTGGTGTGCTGGCTGTAGTCCGAATCCTCATCATACTCATCGTCATCGAACTCTCCCACTGCGTCCCTTTCTCTAGCCAACTTGTTGACGTTCGCCTGATCCTGCTTCAGCGCTTCGTTTTTACTTTCGCTCGGAAAGACCCTTTGTGGCTGTTTCGCGGCCACCTTCGGGTTTTTGATGACAGAAAGCTCCTTCAATTCTCTGTCGAGATCGGCCACCTGTTGCTCGAATGACCGCTGACTTGCTTTCATTCGCTCGATCTGCATCCTCTTCTTCTGCAGTATCTCTTCATGCAGAGCACTCCTTTCTTCTTCTTCTTCGTCCCGCAATCTCATCTCCATTTCCAACTTTTTTCTCTCGAAGTCGCGCTGCATTCTACTTTCCATCTGCTGCAGCAGCATTTCCGCCTCTAGCTCTTTGTCCTGCCGCTTTCGCTTCTCCTCCAGCTCCTTCATCCTCTGTTCGATGTCGGAGATGCCCTTGCGTACGGCGGCACTGGGTTTGTCAGACTCTTGGTTACGGTAATTATTCTGTACAGGTAAGTATCCCGGGCTACTGGTGGATTTCAACGGTTGCTGTATCACTTCAATCACTTTCTTCTACCACTTATCAGGCGCTATTTCGCTAACCCTGTACTATTTCGCACGTTAAAATGGTAACTGATTGAAATGATTTGCCTCGAAACACTTTCTATTTAGCTTTTCAGAACACTTTGCGATGGAATTTTTATTTATCTTCACTCTTCATTTCCCCTCTAGCCAACATAAACGTCATCTGCGATGTTGGGCAGCAACATCGTGTCACGAAGCAACTCAATAGTGATCTACTAGACAATAATACCTTTCAAACAAGAGTAATAGCGAACGATTCGGTTCAGCCATATCTGAGAAACAGGCGATAGAAAAAATCATTACATACATACACACACACACACACACACACACAGACATTGCTCAAATCGTCGAACCCTATCGATTGGTATATGTGACTTGGCCCTCCGGGCCTCGGATCAATTTCGTGTTTTTCGACCAATTTTTAAACCTTTGTTATAGTATAACAAAGATAAAACGATTAAATCCACCTAGTGGTGCAAGTAACCTTTGTTACCATTTACCATTTTACCATTTTATTTGTCATTTGTTGTGGGCATTTCTAACTTAAATATAATTTTTGGTTAGAATGAGGTCTGCCTATATCTATCTATATTAGTCTATATCTGTCCACATCTGTCCATATCTGTCTATATCTGTCTATATCTGTCTATATCTGACTATATCTGTCTACATCTGTCTGTATCTGACTATAACTGTCTATATCTGTCTATATCTGTCCACATCTGTCTATATCTGTCCACATCTGTCTATATCTGTCTATATCTGTCTATATCTGTCTATATCTGACTATATCTGTCTATATCTGTCCATATCTGTCCATGTCAGTCTATATCTGTCTATATCTGTTTATATCTGTCTATATCTGTCCATATCTGTCCATATCTGTCTATATCTGTCCATATCTGTCTATATCTGTCTATATCTGTCTATATCTGTCTATATCTGTCTATATCTGTCTATATCTGTCTATATCTGTCTATATCTGTCTATATCTGTCTATATCTGTCTACATCTGTCTATATCTGACTATAACTGTCTATATCTGTCTATATCTGTCTATATCTGTCTATATCTGTCCACATCTGTCTATATCTGTCTATATCTGTCTATATCTGACTATATCTGTCTATATCTGTCCATATCTGTCCATGTCAGTCTATATCTGTCCATATCTGTCTACATCTGTCCATAACAGTCTATATCTGTCTGCATCTGTCCATATCTGTCTATATCTGTCCGTATCTTTCTATATCTGTCTATATCTGTCTATATCTGACTATATCTGTCTATATCTGTCCATATCTGACTATGTCTGACTATATCTGTCTATATTTGTCCATATCTGTCTATATCTGTCCACATCTGTCTATATCTGTCCACATCTGTCTATATCTGTCTATATCTTTCTTTATCTGTCTATATCTGACTATATCTGTCCACATCTGTCTATATCTGTCCACATCTGTCTATATCTGTCTATATCTGTCTATATCTGTCTATATCTGTCCATATCTGTCTATATCTGTCTATATCTGTCTATATCTGTCCATATCTGTCCACATCTGGATATATCTGTCTATATCTGACTATATCTATCCATATCTGTCCATATCTGTCTATATCTGTCTATATCTGTCTATATCTGTCTATATCTGTCTATATCTGTCTATATCTGACTATATCTGTCTATATCTGTCTATATCTGTCTACATCTGTCTATATCTGACTATAACTGTCTATATCTGTCTATCCCAAGTAACAATTTTGGTTTTATTACACTCTTATGATGGCATTGAAGACCAAAATTGGTCTTGAAGATCCCCATAAGAGTACAATAAAACTCACATTGTTGCTCGGGATATCTGTCCACATCTGTCTATATCTGTCTATATCTGTCCATATCTGTCCATATCTGTCTATATCTGTGTATATCTGTCTATATCTGTCTATATCTGACTATAACTGTCTATATCTGTCTATATCTGTCTATATCTGTCTATATCTGTCTATATCTGTCTATATCTGTCCACATCTGTCTATATCTGTCTATATCTGTCTATATCTGACTATATCTGTCTATATCTGTCCATATCTGTCCATGTCAGTCTATATCTGTCTATATCTGTTTATATCTGTCTATATCTGTCCATATCTGTCCATATCTGTCTATATCTGTCCATATCTGTCTATATCTGTCTATATCTGTCTACATCTGTCTATATCTGACTATAACTGTCTATATCTGTCTATATCTGTCTATATCTGTCTATATCTGTCCACATCTGTCTATATCTGTCTATATCTGTCTATATCTGACTATATCTGTCTATATCTGTCCATATCTGTCCATGTCAGTCTATATCTGTCCATATCTGTCTACATCTGTCCATAACAGTCTATATCTGTCTGCATCTGTCCATATCTGTCTATATCTGTCCGTATCTTTCTATATCTGTCTATATCTGTCTATATCTGTCTATATCTGACTATATCTGTCTATATCTGTCCATATCTGACTATGTCTGACTATATCTGTCTATATTTGTCCATATTTGTCCATATCTGTCTATATCTGTCCACATCTGTCTATATCTGTCCACATCTGTCTATATCTGTCTATATCTTTCTTTATCTGTCTATATCTGACTATATCTGTCCACATCTGTCTATATCTGTCCACATCTGTCTATATCTGTCTATATCTGTCTATATCTGTCTATATCTGTCTATATCTGTCCATATCTGTCTATATCTGTCTATATCTGTCTATATCTGTCCATATCTGTCCACATCTGGATATATCTGTCTATATCTGACTATATCTATCCATATCTGTCCATATCTGTCTATATCTGTCTATATCTGTCTATATCTGTCTATATCTGTCTATATCTGTCTATATCTGACTATATCTGTCTATATCTGTCTATATCTGTCTACATCTGTCTATATCTGACTATAACTGTCTATATCTGTCTATCCCAAGTAACAATTTTGGTTTTATTACACTCTTATGATGGCATTGAAGACCAAAATTGGTCTTGAAGATCCCCATAAGAGTACAATAAAACTCACATTGTTGCTCGGGATATCTGTCCACATCTGTCTATATCTGTCTATATCTGTCCATATCTGTCCATATCTGTCTATATCTGTGTATATCTGTCTATATCTGACTATATCTGTCTATATCTGTCCATATCTGTCCATGTCAGTCTATATCTGTCTATATCTGTTTATATCTGTCTATATCTGTCCATATCTGTCCATATCTGTCTATATCTGTCCATATCTGTCTATATCTGTCTATATCTATTTATATCTGTCTATATCTGTCTATATCTGTCTATATCTGTCTATATCTGTCTATATCTGTCTATATCTGTCTATATCTGACTATAACTGTCTATATCTGTCTATATCTGTCCACATCTGTCTATATCTGTCTATATCTGTCCACATCTGTCTATATCTGTCTATATCTGTCTATATCTGACTATATCTGTCTATATCTGTCCATATCTGTCCATGTCAGTCTATATCTGTCCATATCTGTCTATATCTGACTATATCTTTCTTTATCTGTCTATATCTGACTATATCTGTCCACATCTGTCTATATCTGTCTATATCTGTCTATATCTGTCTATATCTGACTATATCTGTCTATATCTGTCCATATCTGACTATGTCTGACTATATCTGTCTATATTTGTCCATATCTGTCTATATCTGTCTACATCTGTCCACATCTGTCCATATCTGTCTATATCTGTCTATATCTGTCTATATCTGTCCATATCTGTCTATATCTGACTATATCTTTCTTTATCTGTCTATATCTGACTATATCTGTCCACATCTGTCTATATCTGTCTATATCTGTCCATGTCACTCAGGGACTATCACTCAGGGAAACAGCAGTCGACCTACTTGTTCCAGAGCCATCTGATGTCACCGGTTTATGCTATAATTCCAACATACACTCAAGTCGCTTTTTACGCGAAGGCAAACAACCGCGTAAATTCCGTAATTCGCGTAGAAATAGTCGCGTAAAATAAACCGCGCAAAAAAAAACTCGTAAAAGCGACTTCAGTGTATTTCTTTGTAATTGCCGCATTGCAAGGCAGCCGCAATCTCCCTTATGATATCACGAGAAACATTTTTGTTTAAAAGTTACTTATTCACCTAATGTATAGCTGTCCCAATGGAACAAGCTCTTGATAAGCTAGTATACAATAGATAATTTTCTTGGGATGTATTGTTTTTCCGTGGATGAAACCGTGGATCGTCATTTCAGATCTGTACATTCGACGGAACGCAGCGCCAATACCAAGGTAAGACCATGTCGCGTGTCATCTAGAAGAGGCAGAGAAGTTCGTTGTATACTACTTGACGAGGATACGTGTTCAGAGGATGTAGAGTGGATCAATGGGAAGTATGTGAGCGTTAGTGAGTTTCTAAGCATATACCAACATCTATTGATAACCTCAATGCTGAAATACGCTCTGTTCGTGAGTGGGCTATGAAAAGATTTACAACAGATAATTGATTTTGTTTGTTTTTGTGAATTTGTTTGAACTTTGGTTTTTATGAACTTGTTTGAACTTTGTTGACTGTTTCAATATTCTTTCAATGTCTAACTTTTTAAATAAAATTTGAATTTTGATGTTTCAAAAAATCTTACTAAGATTTTTTACGGGGGGGGGAGGGCTTCCAAAATCTTATATAGGGGGGAGGGGGGTTAAAAAATGAGGAAAAAGCCCTTACGTAATTAGTGCACGGCCCCTAAGACCGTATAACAAAGGTTCCTTTCACCACTAGGTGGATTAAATCGGGTTTTTACACATGACGTTCGAGTGTAAAAACAATCGAGGCATAATATCGTTAAATTTTGCCTATAATGTACTCTCTCGCACCTTCTTCTGCAGATTAAAACTGTTAGCGGAGTCCTTCGTCGGCGAAAAGCAAGCTGGCTTTGGTAATGCTAGCTTCATGGCGGTCCTGATGTCTACCCAGCGTCAAGCAGAAGCGGAAGCAGCATCAAGTAATGGACAAATTCATGTACTCTAGTATGCTCGTGATGTGTGAAAACGATGTAAACCACGAAGTAAAACTACCAATTTCAACCGTGAATCGACCTTTTCATGGATCACGTGGCCAGCTGAAGTCCAGCTATTTATAAATCCGCACAAAACTCGTCACATTAAAAAGTCATTTGTTACCAACTGTAATTATAATCAAGAATACTGAAAAGTAACATTCGTCAAACGCGAGCACTAGCAAATTTGCTTAATATCTTTACTTAATTAGGTGTAGAAATTAAGTTATAAACCATAACTATTACCAGGCTGTAATGTTTAATATCAGAATAGCATTACATCTTAAGCACGCATATCGGCTGAAGTGTAATCACTAATTTATTCGCATAACTAACCACTCTTTTACAGCCTCAGCGCCGTACAGTGAACAAATTATCTGCAGTCTTGCGCATTCTAATCAAACCACTTCGCCGTCTATTTGCAACCGTCCCACGAACCAAATTGCACTATACCGATTATATCTGTTCGCACCTTGATGGCGAACGACTTTCAGTTTTTGCATGATTGTTACCCCCCGACCCACCAATACCCCACACCCCTTCAACCGGTAATCAGGTGACCTCGTTCGGTGGCAGCCTTTGAAACATGCCATCTAACTAATTCGACACGCGCAAACATTGTCCATGGTCTCCGTCAACGATATACCACAGAATGAATATGGTCATTATACTGTTAGGGTTACATTTTAATCTCTATCTTGCTGGCTATAGCCAGACAACCTGTGTTAATGTAACACTACTTATTTTGCTTAGGCTGTCCAAACTAATGCCACCAGTAATCCGTCACTCGGAACTTGTTGCACCTAGTGGAAATAGGTTGCTCTTTTTAAACATATTAGCACCGAACTTCATATGACAAGCTGAAATAAGCTCTACTGTTTAGAATGTATTGTAGAAAATAGGACAAAATATTTCAACAAGCTTTTTTGTGGAGATAAAATTTAGTTTTACACTTTTTGATAATTGACCTAAAGACATGGAACATTGCGGGGCTGGCGCTACAATCATACCGGCTTCAGCAAGGTATTCAGAAACATTACAATTATTATTCTGGCACTTATCGTACCACTCAAATGTGCTACATTAACAAGAACCCGGCATCCAGATGGCCAATTAGCACTTAGCACTCGAGATTGAAGTAGTCAAGGCAAAACGTTCTTGTACAGCTATGGCGACCCATTGCACCTAGAAATGACTTCGTCCAATTTTGCTACCGCTACTAGTTCATAGACAATAAACTAGCATAAATGCCAGCTGCAAGATTGATCCCATTATACTCTCAATAGTGGCAAATGAAGTGAGCATGAAAAAAAATTGTTCAAAATCAGACCAAGAGAGAGAAAAAACCTGTGAACAGACGGTGATTTGTCTTAAATATTGGCTCTAAACAGGAGACGAAAACAAATATTCAAATCACCGAACAGAATTACTCCTCAATTAGACTCAATAATTTATTGACCATGGGTAAAACTCCTCGCCTCGGTCGATAATTGTTTAAGCCTGACCGAATCCCTTGCGCAAATATCCCCGCGTTTGGCCCAACGTTGCTGAGTTGAGCAAAAAAAAACACCATCCGAATGGAACCGGTTTCCAGCTACTGTGGCCTGCCTTGGGTGAAGGCAAATTCGGCAACCGACCGGCGACGGCAGCAGCAGCAGCGCAGAATTTGCATTTTAAGGTTTTTCATCGCCGCATCGCTGCTGTGTTTGTAATAAATCAACCCTCGGCTGGACCATCAAAAAAGGTAATGGATTTCCAATCAAAACGCAAATCAGTCTCCAATAGTATGAGCATCAAACGTAAGATAAAAAGTTTTTAACCTAAAACAATCTGTTGAAATTATTTTTATTACTGCTTTGGCTTTTTTTAATTTTGTGAATGAAAATTATCTGCAAATGAAAAACAAATTAGGCAGCTTTGTGACAACAATCTCAAAACTTCCAAATTAAATCACTTGAGCATTAAAGCGAAAATGAATTAACAACTGGATTAAACTACTTCCACCTACCCGGCAGAAGCAGGTCAACTAAATATTTGCAGCTTTTTTTCTGCGCTCTCTCGATTACCGAAAACATCCTTCTTCCGCGAGCCGAACCGAACAATACGAGATTGTTTTATCTTAAATTCCCGCTTTGGATAAAGCCCGCATCCCACAACTTCCAGAAAGTGGCAAACTCCGTGATGTACGACTAAAGCGTTCCAGAAGTAAACCGATAATCTTCGATTCGCGAGTCGAGTGCTCCGGTCATGGTCAAACTTGCATGCCCCCATTGCGCAGGCTCGTCACCGTCGTCGTCGTCGTCGGTCGGCTCCGGAGTGATCCCTGCAGGTGAGAAGAACCGGTAAACCACGGCAGTGAACCGAAACCGGTCGCCAGCAGCAGCGGCAGCAGCAGCAACAATTACATCGAGCCATGAGGCGGCGTGCATGGCAAGGATAGGAAAGGGCGACCAAACGAAAAAAAAATCGTTGATTTACGCTCTGTTTAAACTGCACCGGCCAAATACTGCCCAAATATTGTGGTCCTGACAACGGCCCCACAAACCCGTGTGCACTCGGTGTGCAGCCCCGGTTGACATTCAGTCCGATGTACCACCTGATTGGAAAATTTATGGCTATTCGCGAGGGGCAGCAGCTCGATCGAGGTCGGTGCGATGTGTGGTACCTACGTAGGTTTCGCTTTCTGCTGCATGGGGTACCGAAAATTTGCATGTTTGTCGGATTGCTTCATCCTTTCAAGACGAACAGATTTGCGCCCGAGTAGCGATCAGGAGGGAATTCCACCCAAAAGAGACATAAAGAAACACTTTCAATTTAGGTCTCTTTTCGCTTGTTTGAAATCGAAATTTTGCGTCTGTCTCGTTTTTTTTAGTCAAGAATAACGTTTGGATGGACTTTATTTGATTTTTTTTCTCCTGATCGTAAGAAGTAAAAGAAATTAGGTGTCACATGTGGAGTTTTTAACATTCTGCTGTGGTCGCCCTTCGTTCGTGGAAAGAAGTGAGTTTAATTTTGTCCTGGCTAATTATGAACACTCTCACGTATTTTGCATCCGAATTGGTTTTGGCACGTTTCGCTTTTTCGGTATGTTTGGACAATTTCGTGGAACCGTAATTGGCCTAACGCTTATCTGCTGATTTTGATCAGCTGAAGTCCGATCGGGCAGCAGAGTGGCCTCCGCCGATGGTAAGTTGCTGTTAATTTCAAAATTTGTGGCCACGGTTCTCACACCTCTGGCAGGAGTAAGTGGAGAATGAGTATCGCAAAGGTATGAATCGAATAAATCAACGCGGGCCAATTCTAGATATTGCGAAGCAGTGGAAAAATAACGTAACTTATTGATTAGATATATGGATGCTTTCCCATTGCGCACTATATGTGATATGATGTATAGGCAGTTACAGCAAGCAAAATATAAAATCTATTTAAGTCACTTGTTCATTAGTTCGATGACATAAATGGATGAAGAGAGTTAAACTTGGTTGAAATAATCTACCACAACCAGCCTGTTATACTATAACAAAGTAAAATTGTGTAAGAGCCATTCTGCTCTTTATTTATTACGCTTTATGGAACAATGCATAACATTGCGTAATATTTATGGCAATTAAGTAAACAAGAAACGAGGTTCCGACAATCGAATGTAGCACCTGGGTTGGCCGAATGGATATGAGGCCGAGTGTATCTAAAATCGACTGGACACGAGGCTGAGAGAACGAGGCCGATAGGACACGAAGACGAATGTGAATCCAAGTGGTATAGAACTACCTACCTTGCTGCTAACTTCCTACGTTCCACTTCTCACTTCAGACTTCATATTTGTAGCTTCAAACTTTTCGCTTCTCACTAAACACTTTTCACTACTCGCTTCTCACTTTTCGCTTCTTAATCTCATTGCACACTACTCCCTTCTTACTTCTTACCTCTGGCGTCACTTTTTACTTTTCACGTGTCACTAATCACTTCTCACTAAACACTTCTTACTTTTCGTTTTGTTGCTTTTCACTATTTTCCTTTTTAATTTTTTGCGTTGCACTTTCCGCGTTTTGCTTTTCACTTTTCACTTTCCGCTTTTAACTTTTACGTTATATTGTTAACTTTTTAATTTCATTATTCACAATTCACCTTTTACGTTTCAGTTTTCAACTTTTTCTTTTTGATTGTTAAATTTCACTTTTATGTTTTCGGTTTTTACTTATAAGCCGGATATAAGCCAATTATTAGCTTCTTAATCTCATTGCACACTACTCCCTTCTTACTTCTTACCTCTGGCATCACTTTTTACTTTTCACGTGTCACTAATCACTTCTCACCAGACACTTCTTACTTTTCGTTTTGTTGCTTTTCACTATTCTCCTTTTTAATTTTTTGCCTGCACTTTCCGCGTTTTGCTTTTCACTTCCCGCTTTTAACTTTTACGTTATATTGTTAACTATTTAATTTCATTATTCACAATTCACCTTTTACGTTTCAGTTTTCAACTTTTTCTTTTTTATTGTTAAATATCACTTTTGTGTTTTCGGTTTTTACTTTGCGTTTTTCACTTTCGCTTTTCATTGTTTGCGTTTTACTTTTTACTTTTTATTTTTCACTTTCAACTTTTCATTTGTTACCCTTCGCTTTTCCTTTTTCCCTTTTGTTGTTCCCTTTTCACTTCTCACTTTTGCTTTTTCACTTTTCACGTTTTACTTTTTGCTCTTCACTTTTCACTCTTTATTTTTAGCTTTATACAGGGATACCTCGATATAAGACAACCTCGTTATAAAACAACCTCGATATAAGCCAATTCGATATAAGACAATTATTAGCTTCTTAATCTCATTGCACACTACTCTCTTCTTACTTCTTACCTCTGGCATCACTTTTTACTTTTCACGTGTCACTAATCACTTCTCACTAGACACTTCTTACTTTTCGTTTTGTTGCTTTTCACTATTCTCCTTTTTAATTTTTTGCCTGCACTTTCCGCGTTTTGCTTTTCACTTTTCACTTCCCGCTTTTAACTTTTACGTTATATTGTTAACTATTTAATTTCATTATTCACAATTCACCTTTTACGTTTCAGTTTTCAACTTTTTCTTTTTTATTGTTAAATATCACTTTTGGGTTTTCGGTTTTTACTTTGCGTTTTTCACTTTCGCTTTTCAGTTTTTGCGTTTCACATTTTACTTTTCATTTTTTACCCTTCGCTTTTCCTTTTTCCCTTTTGTTGTTCCCTTTTCACTTCTCACTTTTGCTTTTTCACTTTTCACGTTTTACTTTTTGCTCTTCAATTTTCACTCTTTACTTTTAGCTTTATACAGGGATACCTCGATATAAGACAACCTCGTTATAAAACAACCTCGATATAAGCCAATTCGATATAAGACAATTATTAGCTTCTTAATCTCATTGCACACTACTCCCTTCTTACTTCTTACCTCTGACGTCACTTTTTACTTTTCACGTGTCACTAATCACTTCTCACTAAACACTTCTTACTTTTCGTTTTGTTGCATTTCACTATTCTCCTTTTTAATTTTTTGCCTTACACTTTCCGCGTTTTGCTTTTCACTTTTCACTTTCCGCTTTTAACTTTTACGTTATATTGTTAACTATTTAATTTCATTATTCACAATTCACCTTTTACGTTTCAGTTTTCAACTTTTTGTTTTTAATTGTTAAATATCACTTTTATGTTTTCGGTTTTTACTTTGCGTTTTTCACTTTCGCTTTTCACTTTTTGCGTTTCACTTTTTACTTTTCACTTTTTACTTTTCATTTTTCACTTTTTACTTTTTACCCTTCTTACTTACTTACTTACTTACTTAATTGGCCTAACGTCTTATGACAAGGCCTGCGCAGTATAATTTCTCCATCTGTTTCGGTCCATGGCAACTGATCTCCAGTTCCGCGGGCACCCAGTGCTCGCCAGATCTCGCTCCACCTGGTCTTGCCACCTCGCTCGCTGTGCCCCTCTTCGTCTTGTTCCTACCGGATTTGATGCGAAAACCATTTTTGCAGGATAGTTGTCCGGCATTCTAGCAACATGTCCTGCCCAACGTATCCGTCCAGCTTTAACCACTTTCTGAATACTTGGTTCGCCGTAGAGACGCGCGAGCTCGTGGTTCATTCTTCGCCTCCATACACCGTTCTCTTGCACTCCGCCAAAGATGGTTCTTAGCACCCGCCGTTCGAAAACTCCGAGTGCTCGTAGGTCCTCTTCTAGCAATGTCCACGTTTCGTGCCCGTAGAGGACAACCGGTCTAATTAGCGTTTTGTACAGTGTGCACTTTGTACGGGGGCTCAGATTGTTCGACCGCAAGTGTTTGTGGAGTCCGTAGTAGGCCCGACTTCCGCTGATAATACGTCTTTTAATCTCACGGCTGGTATTGTTGTCCTCTGTTGCCAGCGAGCCAAGGTATACGAACTCGTCGACTACCTCGAACTCATCCCCGTCGATTACCACGGTGCTGCCCAAGCGAGCCCTGTCGCGCTCGGTCCCGCCCGCCAGCATATACTTCGTTTTAGACGTATTTATCTGCAATCCAATCTTCTCTGCTTCGCGTTTCAGTCTGGTGTACTGATCTTCCACCGCCTCAAATGTTCTGCCGACAGCATCCACGTCGTCAGCAAAGCAGATAAATTGACTGGATTTATTGAAAATCGTGCCCCGCATTTCGATCGCCGCTCGCCTTATAACACCTTCAAGCGCAATGTTGAATAGCAGGCAGGAAAGACCATCTCCTTGTCGAAGTCCCCTGCGAGATTCGAATGGGTCCGACAATCCACCCGAGATTCTCACACAGCACTGGATCCCATCCATCGTAGCCATGATAAGTCTAGTAAGCTTACCCGGAAAGCCGTTTTCGTCCAAAATTTTCCATAGCTCTTGTCGGTTTACGCTATCATATGCGGCTTTGAAATCGATGAACAGGTGGTGCGTGGGGACTCGGAATTCGCGGCACTTCTGGAGGATCTGCCGCAGGGTGAAGATTTGGTCTGTTGTAGACCGACCCTCCATGAAGCCGGCCTGGTAACTTCCCACAAATCTATTGGCTATTGGCGATAGTCGATGAAAGAGGACTTGGGACAGCACTTTGTAGGCGGCATTCAGGATAGTGATGGCTCGGTAGTTCTCACAATCCAGCTTATCACCTTTCTTGTAGATAGGGCAGATAACCCCGTCTTTCCACTCCTCCGGTAGTCGTTCCGTATCCCAAATCTTGACAATCAATTGATGCAGACAGCCGGCCAACTTGTCCGGGCCCATTTTAATAAGTTCCGCTCCAATGCCATCCTTTCCCGCTGCTTTGTTGTTCTTCAGCCGCTGGATGGCTTCTTTAACTTCCCTTATCGATGGGGGTGGCACATCTTCGTCGCTTGCTGCACCAATGTGGTCACTTTCTTCGCTATCATGGTCTTCCGCCTGCACGCCATTCAGGTGTTCATCGTAGTGCTGCTTCCACCTTTCGATCACCGCACGGTCATCAGTCAGGATACCTCCATCTTTATCTCTGCACATTTCGGCCCGCGGCACGAAGCCTTTGCGAGATCCGTTGAGTTTCTGATAGAACTTCCGTGTGTCGTGAAAGCGGTACAGCTGTTCGAGTTCTTCGCACTCCTTCTCCTCTTGGTGGCGCTTCTTTTCCTTGAAGAGTCGGGTTTGCTGCCTCCGCTTCTGTTTGTATCGCTCCACATTCTGACGGGTGGCTCTACGCAGCATTTGTACCCGCGCTGCGTTCTTCTCATCCAATATCTGCTGGCATTCCTCGTCAAACCATTCGTTACGTCGATTCGGTGCCACACTGCCTAGGACGTTCTCCGCTACGCTGTTAATGGCTGTTTTCACGGCATTCCAACAGTCTTCAAGAGGGGCTTCATCCAGCTCTCCCTCTTCCGGCAGCGCGGTTTCGAGAGATAACGCGTAGTTTTCGGCGACCTCTGGTTGCTTCAGTCGCGCTAGATTATACCGTGGCGGGCGGCGGTATCGTATGTTGTTCACAACAGATAGTTTTTGACGTATCCTTACCATCACTAGGTAGTGATCCGAATCAATGTTAGCGCCCGGATAGGTTCTGACGTCGATAATGTCTGAAAAGTGCCGACCATCTATCAGAACGTGGTCGATTTGTGATTCTGTCTGGTTGGGTGATCTCCAGGTGTACCGATGGTAGAGGTTATGCTGGAAGAAGGTACTACGTATGGCCATGTTCTTGGAGGCGGCGAAGTCGACAAGTCTTAGGCCGTTTTCGTTCGTTTGCGGGTGAGCGCTGAACCGTCCAATCACCGGTTTGAATTCCTCCTCCTGACCAACCTGAGCATTACAGTCCCCGATGATAATTTTGACATCATGTCTTGGGCATCGGTCGTATTCACGCTCCAACTGCGCGTAGAATTCGTCTTTGTCATCATCGGTACTTCCGAGGTGAGGGCTGTGCACGTTAATTATGCTTATATTGAAGAATCGGCCCTTGATTCTTAATCTGCACATTCGGGGGTTGATCGGCCACCACCCGATCACCCGCTTCTGCATCTCGCCCATCACTATAAAAGCTGTGCCCAGCTCGTGTGTATTGCCGCAGCTCTGGTAGATGGTATGACCATCTCTATACGTACGTACCATCGTTCCTTTCCAGCATACCTCCTGCAGCGCTACGATGTCGAACTTGCGGCTCTTCACTTCTTTAGAAAGCACGTGGGTACTTCCGAGGAAATTTAGAGACCGACAGTTCCATGTTCCTAATTTCCAATCGTTAGTCCGTTTTCGTCGCCTGGGTCTTTGCCGATTGTTCCGATTAGAGTTATTATTATTACTTACGGAGTCCATTGCTTTGGTTTTTTTAGTGGTTCAGGCTTGCAAAGCCCGCAACCAACCCCACAGTATCGCCGGAGGGCCAACGTAGCTCGAAGGAGCCCTCCCCCCCTGTCAGCATACGACCTTGGTTTCCACCGGGGTTGGTTACCCGATCTCCACCCGAGGTTGCTCGTATCCCGGCTGGTACCACGAGGAGGTTGGGGTAGGAGTTGCTAGGTAAGAGGCTGTGAACCACTGTGGGGTCTATTTTATGCCCAGTGCACAAGGCACCGATGGTACGCATTACCTAGCCATTTACCAGCCACCCTTCGCCCTTTTTACCCTTCGCTTTTCCTTTTTCCCTTTTGTTGTTCACTTTTCACTTCTCGCTTTTCTTTTTTCACTTGTCACGTTTTACTTTTTGCTCTTCACTTTTCACTCTTTACTTTTAGCTTTATACAGGGATACCTCGATATAAGACAACCTCGTTATAAAACAACCTCGATATAAGCCAATTCGATATAAGACAATTATCGCTTTTCACTTTTTGCGTTTCACATTTTACTTTTCGTTTTTTACCCTTCGCTTTTCCTTTTTCCCTTTTGTTGTTCCCTTTTCACTTCTCACTTTTGTTTTTTTCATTTTTTACGTTTTACTTTTTGCTCTTCACTTTTCACTCTTTACAGGGATATCTCGATATAAGACAACCTCGTTATAAAACAACCTCGATATAAGACAATTATTAGCTTCTTAATCTCATTGCACACTACTCTCTTCTTACTTCTTACCTCTGACGTCACTTTTTACTTTTCACGTGTCACTAATCACTTCTCACTAAACACTTCTTACTTTTCGTTTTGTTGCATTTCACTATTCTCCTTTTTAATTTTTTGCCTTGCACTTTCCGCGTTTTGCTTTTCACTTTTCACTTTCCGCTTTTAACTTTTACGTTATATTGTTTTCAACTTTTTTTTTAATTGTTAAATATCACTTTTACGTTTTTGGTTTTTACTTTGCGTTTTTCATTTTCGCTTTTCACTGTTTGCGTTTTACTTTTTACTTTTTATTTTTCACTTTTAACTTTTCATTTTTTACCCTTCGCTTTTCCTTTTTCCCTTTTGTTGTTCCCTTTTCACTTTTCACTTCTCGCTTTTGCTTTTTCACTTTTCACGTTGTACTGTTTGCTCTTCACTTTTCACTCTTTATTCACTCTTTAACACTTCTTACTTTTCGTTTTGTTGCTTTCCACGATTCTCCTATTTAATTTTTTGCCTTGCACTTTCCGCGTTTTGCTTTTCACTTTTCACTTTCCGTTTTTAACTCTTACGTTACATTGTTAACTATTTAATTTCATTATTCACAATTCACTTTTTACGTTTCAGTTTCAACTTTTTCTTTTTAATTGTTAAATATCACTTTTATGTTTTCGGTTGCTTTGCGTTTTTCACTTTCGCTTTTCACTTCGGTTAACCCGCTGACAGACGAACAGCGTCACACGCAGTAACTCATAGGTCGCAATGGCTTGCGTAGTATCGTCGTCCCGTCAGTAAAACGAGTCAGATTCTCGATCTATGAATCGCATTTATGCCCCGTCTGTTAATTGCATTTTTGCCCCGCTAGGCACTTGACGGGGTTTGATCAAATTACGGAAAAACGAGACATATTTTGTAAATTCTTCTCACCGCAATTTCAAGAGAGATATCTGAGTGAAACGCTGCTACAATTTTTCAACAAGTAGAGTAAGGCGGAAAAAAACGAAATTTTTTTAATCGAGTAAACAAAATATTGGTTTTAGGCATTTTTATTTAAAGTTTAAACGCGAAAACCAAATCTATTCTTGCTTTTAAAATATACGTTATTATTTTCCATGCAAAAATATATGAAAACAGACAAAAACAAAAAAAAAATTTCGGTCGATTTTCGGAAGTTCCGTTGTTCGAATTCCCATTTTTGTTTCGTGCTAGAAGCATTAACTCAACTCGTACGCTCATTTCTCGAGTGTTTCAGACTGTAGAACCTACAGACAATTTATTTTATGAAAAAAAATCAACTCATACAATTATTTTTTTGTACCCTCCGATTTTTCAAACCAATTTCCAGGGGGGGGGGGATGACAAAAACTTTTGAAAATTATTTGCAATGGCCTTATTGTTTATCGAACTCAATTTGACAATACTTTACTTTTAATTTAAAACTGTTATTTTCTTGATTCAAATAGAATTTCGAAAAATATTTTTAGGTTGTTATAAAAATTTCGTTTGAAACAAATTGGAATTCTTTCGCTCCGTGATAGAAATGAAATCTTTCCCTGAACAACGCCGTTAACGCTGACAAACGAACAGTGTCGCGCGCAGTGCTTTATAAGTTGTAAGGACTTGCATAGTGTCGTCGTCCCGTCAGTAAAATGAGTTAGTTTCTCGATCCACGAATCGAACTTTTACCCCGTCAGTAAATCGAACTTTTGCCCAGCTAGGCGCTTGACGGGGTTTGACTAAATTATAGAAAAGCGAAATATATTTTGTAAATTCTTCTCACCGCAAGTTCAGCAACTATGCTTCGTAAACAACAAATGTTTATGATAGATTTAAGCTATCAAAGTTCTCACCCATCCATGCCAATGTAGTCAATTTACTCGGAATCCGTACTGATAAATTATTGAATCGCACTTTTACCCCTCCTTACTCTATAAGACAAATCGCTTTGACATACTTTGACGACACCAGAGCTAATTTTCCATTCCAAAAGCGGCGCCATGGATATGGTCCTTATTTCAAAATGATCCTAAATGTTGTACAAAACTAATGCCTTAAACAATAATAAATAGTTTAAAAACGATAAACACACAACGGAGAGCGAAATTGGTTACTGCTAATGGCAATATTGTTTAAAAAAATCATGTTTCGATATAAGACAACTTTGTGTAATAATAAATTGTCTTATATCGAGGTATACCTGTACTTCATTTTTCACTTTTTACCTTTCACTTTTCACTCTTCACTTTGCAGCCCCTGAGTATGGGACTGCCGCGGATCCACCTGGAAGAGGGAAATCCGCGAACTTAAAGCTAGAGAAAATCAAACACGCACGTTCCAGCTCTAGAAAACGACTCCCTTTACTCAAACTAAATTTACAAACTATAAACTTAAGTCTAGGTAATAAACTGATGTCGGTAAGCATCGTTGGTAATTCCATGGTTGTGAGCATCGGTCCACCTATTTTGATGCTTCATCCAGACGGTGTGAAAACAGGCAAACGTCCTACCTATGGAATGCTGATACGATGATGATGGGCAAAGCGAGATGGGAGGCAGGTAGTGGCCGACAATAACATATCCCTTTAGTTTATTTGGCGCATAGGTAGCAAGCGCCGTTAAACAAAACAAAACCAAATTAAACCTTACGTTGTGAATGGGGGTTTTCCCCGCCAGAAGGCTGATCCTTCAATCAGCTTATTGTAATGCATCTGGTGAATTCATATCACACCGCATATACTTTAAAATAGAGGTAGGCAAATTAAGGAAGAGTGGCGCTGCAACTTTTTGCTTTTCACTTTTCACTCGTCGATTTCTATTTTTCACTTTTGACGTAGGACTACGTCTTACGGCAAGTTTTGAGGGGTCATTCCAAAAAATCGAAATAGGGTGTCATTCCAAAAAATGCGAGCGTCACGAAAAATAATAGATTTTGAACGCTAATAGCTCCGCGGTTTTCCGATCGATTTTCAATATTCTTACAGCAGTCGATCGGAAAATTTTCTAAGAATTGACTCAAATAAAAATGGATTCTTGATGTTGAACTATTGAAAAATTGAAAATAATGAACGTATGTTTTAGCAGAATTCTCGCTTCGTGATTGGTTGGAAGATTCTTTACGTTGATCTAAACCTATACTAATTTGACATCTGTGTTTGGGAGGTAAGCCAAAATTAGTGACAAAATTTCCTCATTTCAACAAGATTTCTTTGTAACGTTCGTGTTGCACACAACGCACAGCAGCTTAAGCGCCACTCCGGTTTAGGAGGCTGCTGACGCTTTTGAAAGTCCGGCTATGAGACTCTGTAAAACGGGCGGGTTAAAAGTGGCTAAATCACACCGTTCATCTGACTTTTCCTAACAGGGGTTAAACCAATAATTATTCGTACAGACTGATCGATTAATATCTACAAAATCTCCAAAACAAATGAACTAAACGAATCGAGACGATACGCGAATCTAAATGAGAAAAGATCTTACCATTCATTAATTCGAAAAACAAACAAAAGTTCGATATCTTTCAGGTGGTTTTCAAACTAACAGGCTGTTTATTGAACGCATCAGCCTACTGGTCCCGGGACAGGGTAAAGCTACTCAACTTAAGGCTAACAATGGCAAACAGTCTTATTTGCTAGCACTTGCGGTTTTTTGTTTTGGTTCTTCCACACAGTTCGACAGCACAGGCCGAACGGTCCTGATAACACAGGCAGCAGCGATCAATCAGCTGATCCAGGCAGTCAAGCTGATCCAGATGTAAATGAAGAGCGTATAGCGTTTGCCACCTTAGGGTGAGTGGCAGGCGCCGGTCCGTAGCACGTTCTGAGTGCGCTGAGTGGAGCAGTCAATCCTATGACTGATGACAGCGTGTTCGATGGGGTCGCTTAGCAGATTGGTCTTCTGCCCTAGCCGGAATAAACACCCCACGTTGAATGGGGAATCCTGTTCAACGTGTACATTCGTTATGCGTATGCCTGATAAGTTATTTTAGTTACCGTAGCACGCAGCTTACCTGCTAGTTGTAAGTTTTACGGGCACGAGTCACTTTTTTTGGTAACTCCTATCCTAGCAGTCGGTCTAAAACTTTAAAAGTTAGTTATAAGGCCTAATCTCGCTACTCTAGCTTCTTCTCACCTTAAGCACGGGTGGATTTTGCTAGCAAAGTCCTTGACTTTGTCAACCACCTTGAAATGCACCTTTGAAAATCGCGAACTTGGATATGGAAGAAAAGTTAAGTTTGAAGATCTCCACTCAATTAGCAATGGAGTTGGTCGGATCCCTTATTTATAGCATTTTCGGCATAATAGCAATCGAAATGCTATTATATTTCGCGACAAAGATTAATTCTATCAACCTGTACGATTTATTTCTTGTACATCATTCGCGATTGTTTGAAGAACAATCTCGAGCGCACACCAGTGATTTAAATCACTCAGCCATTGGGCAAAGCGAGATGACCAATTTGAGTGACGCCAATAGTGAGTATGTATCGGCGCGAGCGACAGTAACTCTTCTAGTAACCGACAGGTGGCTATGTTCTTAAGTTGCGGTGAGCTTTTTACTACTAGTGTGCAATTATTGTGCGGTTACGTGCAATCTTCACAGGGATGAATTCATGGCTTACATTCTCGCTAACACTTATTAAATAAAAATTTTGAAATTAAAAAATTTCAAAATTTTTATAGCGCTAAACCTGACTACTCTAAACAAACAAAGAACAAGAAGACTAAACAAAAACATACTGACAATTTTTAAGTTTCATTAACCGTCACTATCTATTCTGAGCTCCCAAAATTGCTAAAAAAAACTTCTAACTTACCTTTTTACTTGACTTACTCATTGCATTAACAACTCCCTCAGACATATCTGAGTCAAAATTCCTACCTAATTGCCTAACTAACATCCTAAAATCACCTCAGAAACCTCTGGGCAAAAATATTTCCTATTTAACCTCAGAAACATCTGAGCAAATTGTACTCCTAACCAATTTCACCTCAGACAAATCTGAGCAATTGATTCTCATTTCCGATTTTACCTCAGACAATTCTGAGCATCTTATATTCCTTACTTATTCTAAATATCTAAGCAATCGTACTTCATATCAGAAATTTCTGATCAATTCAATTTTACCGAATTTCACCTCAGAAAATTCTGAGCCATAATTGAAATCTAATTGACTTTCTTTTTAAAGTTCGTGATTAAAATCTAATTTAACTTCAGCAATTTCTGAGCAAATTCATTTAAATCCTCGCTACTGAAAATTCACATTTGCAATTTTTTTGGTACCGACACGTTTACTTCGAAAAGACAGACTAAAATTATTTTGGGTAATATTTGGTAAACCTTAATCGCACTACTAGGGTAGGTACGGAATATTCGTACAATTATTATTTATTATCATTAGCATTAGGCTTGTGATCGCGGTTTGGTAAATCTACTTTGCTTTCGTGTTAGCTGTTTGAGGAATAACCGTATATTATTTTGAATGTCATTACTTTATCTGAAGCGTGCTATCGAGTATTTCTAGGGTCGGTATCTCCAAGCTCTTATCCAGTTCTTATTCCATAGTATTTAGTACAGGAGTTAGGTCACAAGGCTGTAATTGAAAACATATATCTTTTCCCGGTTCTCCGAAATAGGTTTCCACGCGAAATAGGTCCAGCAGATTGATGGATTCCGTACTTTTCGAAATTCCGGCTGGAAGCATATCGTTTGTCGGCGACATTAACCGAAACCCAAATTTATCGAGAAAATCAATTCCCAAGATTAAACGTTTGGTTACTTCGGGTACAACAACAGTTGGCACAATATGTGTGGCGGTTTTGAAAGAATACGGCACATTAACATATCCCAGACATCGGTATTCAGTCCCATCTGCCGTAGATATCTTCATCGGAAGCGGGTGTATTTGAAGACCTAATTTGCGTATTAAGTCTATGCAGCTAATCACGGAGATACTAGCACCAGTATCTGCGAGAGCTTCTATTTCTTCTCCTAAAATCTTTACAGTGAAATGTGGGCATCGATGAGCTGAAGTACGAATCTGGTGTATTTTATGAAATGAGGAATAGGGTGTAGTGGGAATCGCTGCAGATTGACGGTGAGGAAAAGGATTCCCTATATTTTCCTCCTTTAGTCGTTTTTTTGTTTCTCCTCTTCTCCTTTTCTTAGGTTGTGCTGGTTGGGACATCTGTATGTTGTCGTATCAAGATGACCACAAACGTGGCAAAATATTCTTTTATGCTGATCGCATTCTCTCCACATATGACCTGACCGTTGGCAATTCCAGCATTTAACTGGTTCCTTTTCTGGATTTTCCTCTTTCGGTTGTCCTTGACTTTTTCCGCGAAGGGTTGGGAATGACTTTGGTCCTCTTGATTGCACGGCGCAAACTAATTCTTCGTTCTCTTGGTCGGATTGTACATCATCGTCTTCGTCGCAATTTATTTGATTAATGCTGGGCCTTGATTGACTGGCGTATAAGTTCGTTTCCAGTGCATCAAAACGAAAACATAACTGGGCTAGATGTTCAATTGAATTAATCTGTTCTAATGCCAATCGTCGCCGGTATGACAGTTTCATATTTTCGACGATGATTTCAAATTTTTCTCTTTCGGTCATTTTTCTCATTAGCCGTTGCGCCAGCATTTCCATGTCGGTCAAGAATGCGCTGAAGAGTTCATTTGGACGCTGCTTTCTATACTTCATTTCTTCACGAATGATTCGATCTCTATTTGGGTTGTCATATCGCATCTTTAGGAAGTGTTCGAGAGTTTCCCAACTGTCGAATTTCTCCTCATAGGTTGTATACCATACATACGCACTATCTTTAAATAGCAAGTGCGCATGCATTCGCAGCTCCTGATGGCTGATCGCATATGAGCGACACAAAATATCTAACTGACGAAGAAAATCAGTAACTGGAATCGCATTCGTATCGCCCGAGAATTTTGGCCATTTTTCTATAATCGCACACTGTTGGTGAGGCAATCGCCGTGGATAGCCTTGGTACGGGGATCGCTCCAAACCTGAGCCTCGGTTACGAGCAGTATTAACCATTGGGCCTTCCTGAAAATGAATGTTTTCTCGACCAGTTCGTGGTGGCGAAATTCCAAAGCACGTATTTCTGGCGTTATTTCGTTCATTACCAGCTACAACTGGACTACGACGATCAGACACTCGACCGGACAACTGCAGTGGTTGCTCGACCTCCATATGCTGGGGCTGTAACATTGTTGACTGTCGTGGAATTTCTTCGTATACTTCTTCATCATTTAAATGTACATTGGCAATTTTATCCGCTAGATGATTTATCGCTCTCTCATCTATCGCAGGACGTTGCAGTCCTTTATTGAAGAGTTTATTCATATAGGAACGAATGTACGATTCGATTTCTGATACATGCACGTATTCATCCTGTTGACCGAAATTTGCAGGCACAATCGGTTCCTCCCTCGGGTTACTCGGACTCGCTGGACGATCATGTGCTTGAGAGGCAATCACTGGCTTCGGTGGCAACATGCTCGTTTTGAACATGTTCACATTTGTTTCGTTACGGACTGGCGAATTTTTAATTTCAACCGGCCGTCTCTCTTCGTTTTGCATGCTGAAAATTTCCGGTCTAGGCGGAACATTCATAATGTCGACGCCCCTCGACTGCGGTAAATTTTGTCCAATCTCATTAGGAAATAGTGGTAACTGTGTAACCTCCGGTACAGGACCTGTCGCTTTTGCAATTGGTTGAGGATATTGGTTCGGGAGTAATAACGATGTTGTAGCAGACGGCGGCTGGCTAAGTGCACCCGGTTGCGGTGGACCTGTAGGTCGACGAACTGCACCTAGAGATGCTGGCCGTGGAATTGGTCCAATTACACTTTCCCATTTTTTTCCAATACCGGTGCTCAACGCTGAAGACAAAGAAATTAGCGGGGGACTCATTAAACCTCTACCTACACCTTCCATGTTTACACTTGCACCTCCTACGGTTTCCTCCTGCGTAAGGAGATCTTCTCTTCCCGTCGTATTTAGGCCGGGAGCATTCAACGTCGACGATGCGAAAGGAATATCAATTTGCTGTCGACTCCGGACGAATTGCCTGAAAATGAATGTGATCGACTCCGGACGAATTGCAGGTTCAGGAAACTCCACCTGATAATACCGTTTCACCATTCGGTTTACAACATCTAATAGCACTTTCTTCTTTTCTTGCCAAACAGGCTCTTCAGGATAATAACGAGACACTCGGAGATAGTAATGCACTAATCTTGAAAAACAATACGGGTTGTGACCGTTGACAAGCATTCGCTCAATTAAATGCAATTGTATCGGAATATGACTGAAATCGTCAGCCAGGTTCTGAGGGGACCACACAACTTGAATCTTTTCATCGGAACTCCGCAGCAGGTTGCGAAGAGTTCTACGACGAGCTTCGAGTGTGCCCTCTATAGGATATCCTCGAATAACTAACTCGTAATTAATTTCCTCTTCGGCGAGGTCACTCGCGTTTATACGATACAAATCCATTTGGCACTAATGTCCAAAATAAAAACTGCTTTTGCTTAACTTTAAATATATAAGTATATAAACGAAATAAATCTTTACCAAATACCCAAAAAAGAAAAACAATCAATAATCGCAAAAAATGCAAATATGAATTTAAATATAAATAAAAAAAATTTTTTTCACCTATCACCAAATATAGAAATTGCTTATTCTCTAAATCTAACAGTACTACTAAAGCTCAGAATCAGATATGTAACGTAGCGAAAAAAACGAACTAAATTTTCTAACTTATTACTTTGCTATGATCAATCGAATCTATCTCTTGAGACACTTTCAGTCGTGGCCCCACGTTGGGCGCCAAAATGTAACGTTCGTGTTGCACACAACGCACAGCAGCTTAAGCGCCACTCCGGTTTAGGAGGCTGCTGACGCTTTTGAAAGTCCGGCTATGAGACTCTGTAAAACGGGCGGGTTAAAAGTGGCTAAATCACACCGTTCATCTGACTTTTCCTAACAGGGGTTAAACCAATAATTATTCGTACAGACTGATCGATTAATATCTACAAAATCTCCAAAACAAATGAACTAAACGAATCGAGACGATACGCGAATCTAAATGAGAAAAGATCTTACCATTCATTAATTCGAAAAACAAACAAAAGTTCGATATCTTTCAGGTGGTTTTCAAACTAACAGGCTGTTTATTGAACGCATCAGCCTACTGGTCCCGGGACAGGGTAAAGCTACTCAACTTAAGGCTAACAATGGCAAACAGTCTTATTTGCTAGCACTTGCGGTTTTTTGTTTTGGTTCTTCCACACAGTTCGACAGCACAGGCCGAACGGTCCTGATAACACAGGCAGCAGCGATCAATCAGCTGATCCAGGCAGTCAAGCTGATCCAGATGTAAATGAAGAGCGTATAGCGTTTGCCACCTTAGGGTGAGTGGCAGGCGCCGGTCCGTAGCACGTTCTGAGTGCGCTGAGTGGAGCAGTCAATCCTATGACTGATGACAGCGTGTTCGATGGGGTCGCTTAGCAGATTGGTCTTCTGCCCTAGCCGGAATAAACACCCCACGTTGAATGGGGAATCCTGTTCAACGTGTACATTCGTTATGCGTATGCCTGATAAGTTATTTTAGTTCCCGTAGCACGCAGCTTACCTGCTAGTTGTAAGTTTTACGGGCACGAGTCACTTTTTTTGGTAACTCCTATCCTAGCAGTCGGTCTAAAACTTTAAAAGTTAGTTATAAGGCCTAATCTCGCTACTCTAGCTTCTTCTCACCTTAAGCACGGGTGGATTTTGCTAGCAAAGTCCTTGACTTTGTCAACCACCTTGAAATGCACCTTTGAAAATCGCGAACTTGGATATGGAAGAAAAGTTAAGTTTGAAGATCTCCACTCAATTAGCAATGGAGTTGGTCGGATCCCTTATTTATAGCATTTTCGGCATAATAGCAATCGAAATGCTATTATATTTCGCGACAAAGATTAATTCTATCAACCTGTACGATTTATTTCTTGTACATCATTCGCGATTGTTTGAAGAACAATCTCGAGCGCACACCAGTGATTTAAACCACTCAGCCATTGGGCAAAGCGAGATGACCAATTTGAGTGACGCCAATAGTGAGTATGTATCGGCGCGAGCGACAGTAACTCTTCTAGTAACCGACAGGTGGCTATGTTCTTAAGTTGCGGTGAGCTTTTTACTACTAGTGTGCAATTATTGTGCGGTTACGTGCAATCTTCACAGGGATGAATTCATGGCTTACATCTTAACACCGCGGTTTAACCTGGAC
This sequence comes from Sabethes cyaneus, assembly GCF_943734655.1. NCBI lineage: Eukaryota > Metazoa > Arthropoda > Insecta > Diptera > Culicidae > Sabethes > Sabethes cyaneus. The sequence goes on along the minus strand of NC_071355.1, from coordinate 196,972,323 downwards.
CATTTTGATGTCTGTGTTAGGGAAGTGTGCCAGAAAATATGACACAAGTTCGTTGCCCCAACAGATCGCAAATTCTTTACTGCGAGACGATTAAACCTAGGCGAATTTGATATCTGTGTTGGAAAAATGTGCTACAGATGTAGTGTTCGATTATAATACGCATGCTTGCCGTTTCATTAGAAGTGTAGTGAAAAGATGTGCTGTTGATAAAATAGGATTGAATTGGTAAAATCCCTTCAACGTGAGAAACCATGGATAATAAAAACAATCTTTAATTTCAGTAAGATAGCACAAAAGCAATAGTTTGTGTTCTTGATTTTGTTAAATTGTTTTCATATGCACAATCTTTTGAAAATTGAACATATGCAATGTTACTACTTTGATAAATGTTACATACAACGCATGTAGCATGTATATATGTTGCATATAGCATATATACATGAAGAATCGAATGGTTACAAGCATGAATACATGCTACTATCATTACAAAGAGACTTACGTAGTCCTGCGTCACATATATATGCGGTCGTGTCTTGTACACAAGCCCTCTGATGTTTTTGTTTTGTTGGCTAAGACCATGGTTGGTCCATCTCGCCAGTCTGTTAATTGCATTTTTGCCCCGCTAGGCACTTGACTTTGATCAAATTACGGACAAAAGCAAAGCCATGGGTTTATACCGTCTTTAGACATTACCCTTCTTTATCGACAGACTTCGCAGCCGGCTGTTAGAGTACAGGAAAATTACGGGGCCAGTGCAACAATCCTACTGACTCTAACTAGCAAGCACCGCCTAGCCGAGATTCGAACATACGACGACTGGCTTTGTTAGACCAGCATCGTACCTCGAAGCTAGCTGGGCGGTGGTTACGGACAAACGAAACATATTTTGTAAATTCTTCTCACCGCAATTTCAAGAGAGATATCTGAGTGATGTAAAACGCTGCTACAATTTTTCAACAAGTAATATCCTCCTGTTGATATCGTATTTGTCGTATAACGAAATATTACAACAAAACCGTTGTAAAATAACATTTACCCATAACTCAGTAACATAGCATAGTTTGACGACACCAGAGCTAATTTTCCATTCCAAAAGCGGCGCCATGGAGATGACCCTTATTTCAAAATAATCCTAAAAGTTGTACAAAACCAATACCTTAAACAATAATAAATAGTTTAAAAAAGATAAACACACAACGCAGAGCAAAATTGGCTACTGCTAATGGCAATATTGTTTAAAAAAAATCATGTTTCGATATAAGACAACTTTTTGTAGTAATAAATTGTCTTATATTGAGGTATACCTGTACTTCATTTTTCACTTTTTACCTTTCACTTTTCATTCTTCACTTCGCAGCCCCTGAGTGTGGGACTGCCGCGGATCCACCTGGAAGACGTGAATCCGCGAACTTAAAGCTATAGAAAATCAAACACGCACGTTCCAGCTCTAGATAACGACTCTCTTATTCAAACTAAATTTACAAACAAGAAACTGAGGTCTAGGTAATAAACTGATGTCGGTAAGCATCGTTGGTAATTCCATGGTTGTGAGCATCGGTTCGCCTATTTTGATGCTTCATCCAGACGCTGTGAAAACAGGCAAACATCCTGCCTATGGAATGCTGGTATGATGATGATGGGCAAAGCGAGATGGGCGGCAGGTAGTGGCCGACAATAACATATCCCTTTAGTTTATATGGCGTATTAAAATAGAGGTAGGCAAATTCAGGAAGAGTGGCGCTGAAACTTTTTGCTTTTCACTTTTCACTCGTCGATTTCTATTTTTCACTTTTTTATTTTTTCTGTTTTTCGCTATCTGCTTTTAGCTCCCATGGAACACTCTAAAAAGTTAATTTTTGGCTTAACTTTTCCGAGAGATTGAATTTTTTGGTTGTTCAAAGCGTTCATTCACACACGTGTGTTTTCCTTCTATCTTTATTTCTCATTTTTCGGTTTCTTGACGCCTTTTCACAGCTTCATACACTGGGTCTCACTGGGATTAAATTAAACTCTTGAACCGGACAGTTGTATCAACAGTTCCATACAGGCACATAGTTACCTCAGGAGTTTTGATAATATACCTACTGGAAAAGCGCAAACTCAGATTGAATTTTAAATGCAAAAGAAGGAACAGTAGGAAACAAAAAATGAGCGCGAACATTATCAAAATGCTACCGTAGACTACGAAAAATCAAAAGTAAACTAGTATTACCGACTATTTTAAATTTACTGAAAGGAACTAAGTATTATTTTATAAAGATCTTGCTACAGATTTCTTAACGTTACAACTTCCAGATACTTAAAAATGTGTATCCTGTATCCGAGAATATATTTTTCGCTTTTGTATTTGACATTTTCAATGACTCTTAGGACTACTCAAAAAAGTTGATATTTCGGAAAAGTTAATCGACCCATTCCCCAATCGATTAACTTTTCCGAGAGTCCACTGTATTTAGTTTCAGTCAATTATAGTAAACAAAAATTAGATACGGATCTTTAAATTGATAAACTATTAGTAGATGAACTAGCCGTAATTATCTCTTAAGGTTTCTGTAAGCGCCAACTATGCAACAATTGCTAGGAAAGATACAAAACACAAAAGCACAAAAACTGAACGTAAACTAATAAAGCACTTCCAGGTTCTCCCGCAAATCCTTAACACAATTAAAGCACAAAAGTTTAAATTTGCGCTAGAGTGCATTTGAATACATTTCTATATAATCACACAATAAGCAAGGATAAACCTCTAAACCGCTCGGTTCGGTATTGTCAAGCTGTTCGAATTCGTTTGATTGACGTTACAGAACGTAACTGACGTGATAAATGAGACCCCTTTAGCAGAGAGAACTATAAAGTAAAAAAGTCTCGACCGAATAAAACTGATCACATACACACAAACAGGCACACACCAATCTGAAAGTGGCAGTGACATACTAGTTTGACGTTTCAATGTCACACTTATCCCGGGGCCTTCGGGGTTCCCACACGATTTTTGCGGCGACCAGAAAGATGAACGATCGGTCGGGAAAAAAACAATTCATTTGAATGTGGAACCAGTTTTTTGTTCACCGTCTAGCTTAATCCAACAAATTAACCTCTCATAATCCATCAATCGACCAGCGTCATCGAAGTCTTTGTCGATGGAAAACTATGGTGTTGTACAGCCAGAGAGGAAGGGATTTCGTCATGTCCATTGTTGCTGTGAAGAAATAAACCGAAACTTTTTCTTTTATCACTATGATGCTGCCACCAGCAAATCACCGTATCTTTGGGTGTATCTGATGGGATTTAGATGGTTTAGGAAAAGATTATCATTGCTTTGCCGTAAGGCAAACTGTATCTAAACGTACATTTTGCTTTCGACCGCTTGGCTGGCAGTAACCGCTTGGTGGAACTCCTAGATAGAAACGATTTATCTGTTTTGTAAATCTAGATTAACAGGTTTCCCCGCAGTATTATCAGCACTGCCATCTGACCTAGTGGACCCCAAGCTCGTAAGGGACCCTACTGCTTGTCACGATTGATTCCCTGCATAGTGCATGACTTACGAGGAATGGCCCCATCTGTTCGAAGATTGGCGACTGTAGTTGGAATTCCCCAACGTAAGAGTCCAGAACAGCTGTACAAGGCAAGACCAAAAATGTTCGCGAATATTTATTCTCTCTTGGGGCAGTCCAGTAAATAACTTTCCTTATTTAATGGCTTTTCTCAATCCGTCTGCAGGTTACTTTCAATGCAATACAAACCTAGTTCAAGGTCCCAGTAACGACGCAAGTCAAGAGTCGTGACACGAAAGCCTGTTTTTTTATAAACCACTTACGTACATAGTTGATAAATTAATTAGCTTATTTAGTTTGTCGCAAGACTAGATCACATGTTAACATTTGTTATCCGCACCGACCCTTACCAGCTAGTTCGGTATTCCATCCAACCTGTTCAGAGTGGACGGAAATCGTTCGCCATTGAAAGAAGAAAAAAATATTGCAGAGTGTGAAGCAGATTGTAATCATGATGCAACTCCGACTTTTCTGTACGATTTAAGATTAACGACACTGGATAAGTTTCGAGCGAGAATCGAAAGACAATTATAGAATAGCCAGAGGTGTTAAAAGCTATGTGAATTTTTGCAAAACTTCTTGACCGTAAATTACAAAACTGGGAAAATCTATCAACGCAGCTTCCTGCAGCTAATAAAGCCTCAGAGGGTGAGGGCAATTAAAGCAATAAAAACAGACGATTAATCAACCGTTCTTCCATAATTATGGTCATACGCGGACAGTATAGATCTTGTCCTGGGAATGCGGCATTTTCGAAAGCGTAAGTTGCTCATCATGTTTACTTATAACGAAACGACCGGTTCATGTCAAGGACTATTGGGAAATATAGCGATGGTGGAAACCATTTAATTGTATGCCTGTGGAAATGCCAAATGGAATGGGCAGTCATACGCCGTATGTCGTACGGTATAAAGTACGCTTCATTTTATTTACATCCCACTCAGAGGTAATTATTTCGTTCATAGGTACCAGGCGAACGAGTGAAAATGTTGACATTCATCAGTTTTATTTCATGTATTTCACCGTAGGTCCTCTAGCAGTAGGTCAATAATTGCAACGATCATTTTCAAATGCAAAACTACTGAATGAAGTATGAAGTTTAAGCGCCGTGTGGTCTTAAACTATGTTTTATACTTCACTATAGAGGGTCACTAGTGCAATTAACTCCGTACCATACTAACTACGGTTCATACGATCCTTTCGTATTTCACAGCAGTTTGGAATGGTTTCCTGATGTTGTTAGAAGGGAAAATATCCTTCAAACAGGCAGATTGGATACAACGAACAGTGAGAATAGGAATAAATAGGATAGGATAATGAAAAAATAATACTGTAACTGATTCATATTAAAACGCTGGTATAACCAGCCCATATGAATTCGTTCAATGTCATCGATGGAAATACCGAGCGTTGCTGCCGGTGATCCTGTGAAAGATTTGATGGTTACTGAAACATCACGAAAGCAATGTATGGAAGAAAAGAGTAGGAGGATATTTGAAGTTGATGCGATTATGTATACAGGAGAACAACTTTACATTCCGGGTTAATGATTATAAACAAACCAAAGGGGTAACCATGGGCAACATTTTGACACTACTTCTGTATAAGTAGAGGGAGAGTTTATCGACAGTAAATTGTTATTCTTTGACGCTTTTTCGGCTTTTCAGTCAAGTGGATGTAGCAAACGATTGTTTTGCTTTTACTTATCCGACGTTTTGGCGATTTATTCCACCTTTTTCTAAAGATTCTGGAATTGTACAATGATTTAGGTGATTTTTCTAGCTGTAACTTATGGTAGAACTTACTTACTTTTGTATATGTTTTTAAAAGTTACGACAAAGTACGTTCTGCAGAACCTATCTATTTGCAAAGCAACTTGGAATAACACCAATAAACCATCAATACCATCGCCGACCGAATTATTCCGCTGCAAAGCGAAACAAGCAACCTAGTGTTGAGAGCGGCTCCTGACAGCGTGTGGCCCTGAACTGCTGCCTGGATTGAAAAACATGTGGTTCGGTTGCTGAATCCAAGATGGATGGTTAGGATCGAGACTTGGCAGCATGATTCTCTCTAAGGCCAACTAGCTATACATACCACGACTATAAACAACCAAAACAGTTCACCTTAGAATATTCAACGTGGACTGAGGCAATGAAACAAAGACATGATCTGTCATAAAAACGCAAATCTGTGGTAGCAAGGCTCAATTTTGAATCTAAGTGGGGGCGAGTTATCAATGGTTAAGCATATATAGTGGCGTCTAGGGTTAAAAATGCTAATAAGTTGATTTTTCCAAATAAATTTATACAAATTTCAAACAAATTTTGCGAATATCGGACCGCTCATGCCACCAAAAAGACTAGCGCTGGGCAAACGATCACTTTTTCCATCCTCAATCATGTTTATGGCACTACTTTTGAACTATTTCTTTGATTTCATGTCGTTTCCTTAATTTAAAATTTTCTACATATATTCGTTCTACATAAATTATATTTTGTGGTTACCTATTTGCTTCTATAAATCACGCTAATATTATGAAACTAAATAAGGTGTAGATATAATGAATTAAATGACGCTTACAAATAATTACACAAACCTTCTGTTTCTGTTTACTGTGATTTCGATTACTCTATTTTTAGAAAAAAAAGTGACAAAACTCCATCGTCCCAACAGGTCGAAGATTCTTTATGACGTTCAGACTTAAACTAATTTGACATCTGTGCTTGGGAAGTACGCCAGAATAAGTGATAAAGTTCTCTTGTCCCAACAAAATTTCTTGACACCGCTATGCACCTAGTCCAATTTGATGTCCTGAGAGTGAATAGTCATAAAAAAGTGAACGACCAACCCTATCTTTCGCCCGATTGTGTTCACAGACTGCAAGAGTTTATTCAAAACTGATTTCTTATATGAAAAAGGGGACGGAATATTCATTTCGTGATGCAGCAATTTTCAAAGTGAGCAAGAATTAGCGACTGTCTGCGCCGAAAATAGGTTTTGAGAGTTTAATTTGCTGCTTTACAATTAGTTGCATGCATACTTTCGATTGTATTGCTATCAAGTGTGAAATAACTGATAAACAGAGTGTCGAAAAGAACTATTAATGTGCAGAGGACGTTAGCTAATTGATGATATTTTAACCGTCATAACAACTTTCCACAATAAATGGTGCTATATATTAACTATTTGCAAGGAAATTGACGAATGTGAACCAGTGCTAAATGATAAATGCTTTGGGCAAGATCCTTAAACCAGTTAACATTCGTTTCAAGCCAGTTACCTACAGTTGACCAGTACTACAACTCACACAAAAATGTCCAAAAGGCGATATCGTCGCTAAACACCAGAAGAAGTGTAATTGTGGCCTGTTGAAAGTCTTAGTGGGTGAATGGATAAAACTGATGTACAGAGCACGGGCATTTAGAAAATTTAAACTTGTCTTCTTATATCGAAAGCATAGCAATGTTTCAGAGCATTTACTACTGTTGACGCACCCACTGTGCGATCGAAATGAGTGAGTACCGGTTTCGCCCTTTTGCCAAGTTGATCGCGACTGTCAGTCTGACAGCGCCGCTATAGTCTCAGAGGAAACAAAAGAATGTAAAAGTTGAAAGTCATTTCGAAGTTGTAGTTGAAAAGATAAGAGCTTGCAGTAAAAGCTAAAGAAGTTTACAGTTAAAATGAATAATAAAATTAAAGATATGTGAAAATAGAGTTGTTTGTAAAGTCAGAGTCAGTGAAAGGTAGGAAAAGAAATAAAATCATATAAATATTCAAAATGAAACTTAAAATTATGGAAACTATAGGACAGATAGTTGGAAGTTGGAACAGAGAGGAGGAGAAACTAACCTATACAACAAAGAACACTAAAAAGGTAAGTTCGAAGCAAATTAAAACTTATATCTAACTATTTACAATTAAAATAAATTGCAGCTTTAAAGCTGCACCAGTACGTGCTGCTAAAAGACAGGTGTCTTACTAGTTTTCCTCGAAAGTTCCGCCAACAACTACAATACAGTAAATAAAAAATTGCGTGATTAACATTTGCAAAAGGTCAAGCGTTGTCGAATTGAATCTGCATTCGTAGTCCCCTCGTTCGTTCCCCTTTTTTTTTTTTTTTTTTTTTTACGAGTTGGGAAATCTGCTGAGCACCTTAGAAGATACGGTACTATCAGACACCTGAAAAGATAACTCAGGGAGTGAGGTTTGGTATCCCGACCCCCCTAATGGGGCGTGAGGATCCCGACCCACTAAAACCCTACTCGAGTCTCCAGCCTCAATCCCCCCTGGCACCACCTTATCGGTATTACTTCAGGGAGGGGCTATTGTGCTTAATGCACTCGCCTAGATAACTACTGGACTATGGTAGTTAGGCTGTTTATTCGCCGTTGATCGGCTCTCCAGTGGTTTTGTAGCTCGAGTACAATCTGGGTAGCAGCCGCATTGACCGCACCCCAGATGTCCGAGCTGGAACACATCTTTTGGACTAAGTTATCCCGGGTAGTGTCCTGTCCGCTCACTGCCATCATGCTGCTTCTCGCGCCCGCGAAACGAGGGCATATGAAGAAAGCATGTTCGGCAGTTTCCTCAACATCCACGCATTCGGGACACGCGGGGGACTCCGCATGCCCAAACTTATGCAGATACTGTCTGAAGAAACCATGCCCTGACAGAATCTGTGTCAGGTGGAAGTTGACTTCGCCGTGGCGCCTGTTGACCCACCCAGATAGTTCCGGGATAAGTCGATGTGTCCACCGACCTTTTGTGGAATTAGACCATGCCCGCTGCCATGTGGTCATCGAGGCCAATCTTGTGGTACTCCGTATGCCTCTAGTTCCACGTTGGTTGAAGCACTCTACGTCTTCGCTGATGATAATGCCAATAGGCATCATACCTGCTAAGACGCAGATTGCGTCATGTGAAACTGTGCGATACGCACTCGCCACTCTCAAGCACATGAGACGATAGGTGCTTTCCAGCTTGGCTAGATAGCTTTTGGTACCTAACGCCGATGAACACACCGGTCCGCCATACCTAAGTATAGACTGGACCACGTTGGCTAATAGCCTTCGTTTGCTGCCATATACCGCAGAGCTATTAGACATCATACGAGACAATGCCGAAATAGCTGTGGAAGCCTTCTTGCAGGCATAGTCGACGTGGCTCCCGAACTTGAGCTTGTCGTCGACCATGACTCCCAGAAGTTTTAAGGACCGCGTTGACGAAATAGTGCAATCCCCGACGCTGATCTTTGCTTGCTGTACTGACTTGCGGTTGTTCACCACGATAACCTCCGTTTTATGATGCGCTAGCTCCAGTTTCCTGGATCGCATCCAATCTTCAACAATGCTTATAGAGTGGGCAGCCGTCAACTCAACCTCTCTGATAGATTCACCATAGACTTCCAGGGTGATATCATCCGCAAAGCCGACAATCACCACCCCTACCGGGAACTTTAGCTTCAACACCTCGTCATACATGACGTTCCACAACACCGGGCCCAGTATGGAACCTTGCGGAACCCCTGCGGTGATTGGAACGCACTTCTGACCCTCCTCCGTGTTATAGCATAGCACCCGATTCTGGAAATAATTTTCCAGGATCCTGTACAGCGACACCGGCACTTGGACGTTCCGAAGCGAGTTGGCTATGGAGTCCCAGCTAGCGCTATTAAACGCATTTCTCACGTCAAGCGTGACAACTGCGCAATAGCGGATACCTGTCCTCTTGCGCTGGATTGCCACCTCGGCTGTCTTAGTGACAGACAAGATTGCATCCACCGTAGATTTGCCTTTTCGGAAGCCGAATTGATTCCTTGACAGACCGTTTGTACCCTCCGTGTACTGTACGAGTCTGTTAAGGATAACCTTCTCCAGCACCTTACCGGCAGTATCGAGCAGACAGATCGGCCTATATGACGAGGGAACACCCGGAGGTTTTCCCGGCTTCGGCAACAGCACGAGGTTCTGTCGCTTCCATCTGTCCGGGAAGTGGCCAGCTTCCAGGCATCTCCTCATTACTGCTCCAAATAACTCGGGAGCCTCTAACATAGCCGCTTTAATGGCCATATTCGGGATTCCGTCTGGCCCCGGTGCCTTGCTCACCTTTAGGGATTTAGCGATCTCAATGAGCTCCTCATTCGTAACCGTCACTTCGTCCCCGACCGCCAAACCGCCGTCGCCCACGTTACTTTGGATGTTCGGCTGGGAGGCCGACCATCCTACGCTATGGTCTGAGATACTGGAACGTCGGCCGTGGGACGACTCAGCGGCCTGGGGCCAGGGCCTTGGCTCGTGGCGCGGAAAGAGGCCCTCGATGATCCGCTCCAGCATCTCTGGCGATTGCTCTGAGGGCGCCATCACTCCCTTGGTCTTTGCCATTACGACCCTGTAGGCATCACCCCACGGGTTCGCATTGGCACTAGCACATAACCTTTCAAAGCAGGCTCGTTTACTAGCTTTTATCCCACTCTTAAGCGCTGCGCGTGCAGCAGCAAGTGCTACTCGACATTCAGCCCTGCCTTCGTCCGAACGAGCTCTTTGCATAATTCTCCTCGCACGAAAGCAGGCTCCGCGGAGTTCCGCAATTTCATCTGTCCACCAGTAAGCCGGTGACCTGCCATACCTATGTCGACCTTTCCTAGGCATGGTAGCGTCACATGCTCGCGACAGTACCTCAACCAAATGATCAGCGTTCGGATCGGGCATACCACGATCACCGCACTCTCTTCGGATTGCTTCCACAAATACTTCGGGATCGAAGTATGAAGTCTTCCATCCACGGGTGGTTGGAGTGTTGGCTCTACTCGCCGCCTGCCGTCTCGTTATCTGACCGACACCATAGCGGACCGCCTGATGGTCGCTGTGAGTGTAGCCATTGTCTACCCTCCAGTCTCCTATCAGACCAGGACTGCCGAATGTCACGTCGATGATAGACTCCGCACCGCTCCTACTGAAGGTACTTGTGGTGCCGACGTTGACCAGATCTACGTTGAGCTTTGCCAGAGCTTCAAGCAGAATCCGGCCCCTGTGGTTCGTGCGACGACTTCCCCACTCTACCGCCCAAGCGTTAAAGTCGCCCGCCACAACCAACGGCCTTAGACCAGTCAGCACAACTGATACTCGGTCTACCATCCGCGTGAACTGCTCGATAAACCAACTCGGCGGAGCATAGCAGCTGCAGTAGAACACTCCACCCACTTTGGCAACCACGAATCCCTCGTCTGCAGTTGACACAACATCTTGAACCGGGAACCTGCTTGTCGTCCATATAGCCGCCGTCCCGGACCTATCCGACACCCAGTTACCGTTTCCGGCAGGGATGCGGTATGGGTCCGAGATGATTGCAATGTCCGTCAACGACTCAGTAACTGCTTGGTACAACAGCTGCTGAGCCGCGTGGCAGTGGTTCAAGTTCAGTTGTGTTACCTGCACTACGCCCGGGTTTTAGTCGCCAGCGCGCCTGCCGGGCACTTCGGGCCTCCTGTTGTGTGCTTAGCGTCCCGTTGGCCGGTACATATCAGGCACTTGGGTGGCGCAGTACAGTCCCTCGCTATATGACCCGTACCGCCACATCTCCTACACAAGTGGCTTCGGTCTGGCCCCTTACAGCTCCAGGACCTGTGCCCTCTCTCAAAGCACCGGAAGCAGGCCTCCGGCTGCTGGAACACGCTCAGTGGGCACACGGACCATCCCACCTTCAGCTTAGCCACTTTCTGGGCTGCATTTCCGTCTTCCAGTGGAAGTCTTATAGTTGCTACCTGGGTTCCCGCCGGTCCCTTACGCAGACGAACTGCCTCGGTAGTCACCACCACTTTGCATTGCTCGTTGAGAGCTCGTGCTAGTTCGCCCGCTTGGGTGATCTCGTCCAGGTTTTTAAGCTGGAGAGTCATCTCGGGCGTTAGTGCGCGAATCTGCACGCTATCGCCAAGGACCTTTTCTGCCAGCACTTTGTAAGCGGAACCCTTTTCAGTGGCGTTCTTTTTGAGTTCAAGAATCATGTCGCCTGTGCGAGAGCGACGGATACTCCGCACATCCGCGCCAAGACCCTTCAACTGATCATGCCCTCTCATGGCCTTTAAAACTTCCGCATATTTCGGCCCCTCAGTTTTGAGGATAAGGGCATCGCCTTTGCTCCTTTTTTTCCTAGCCACTTTCGGTGGAGCTCGATCCTCCTCTTTCTTCCTGGCCTTCTTCTTTTTGACCAACTCCCACTGGTTGTCGGACGCTAACAGCGTCTTGTTACCCTCAGTAGGTTCTTCAGTTGGCTTGCGATCCTCTGCTATCATGCGCTTCTTTGGACCCGTGGGGGTTTCTTCCCCTGGGGACTGCCTTGCGCGTTTGGCGGATGCCTTGTCGTTAGACTGCTCCGTAGTCGCGAGTGCCACGGAATGGTCAGTCATTGACGGGCAGGCATCTGTTTGTGCAGACCTTGATACAAGCGTCTTCTCTTTCTCTGCAACTTTTACTCGCGCTTCGAGTTCGCTGTGCTCCTTCGTCGCAGCACGCATGGTGCTCCGAAGCATGAGCAGACTTTGTTTCAGGTCCTTCGCTAAGGTGCTGCGACCTGCCACGAACTCGATAATGGCATCGAGTTGATGAGACGCCGCTACCACTCTTGGTAGCATGTCTCTCTTGCCTGCCACTGCTTTTATTAGCGACGGGCCGTTCATTGCTGCGTCCGGCGTAGATGCAGTTGGAGCGACAGGTGTGCCGTTTCCTTTTCCGCTTACGCTGGCGCTTCTACTGGTATCCATCGGCGGAGACCTCTGGATACCACTTCTTGCGAACGGATTGTCTAATCCGTCCGCGCTCACTGAAGTTATTATTTTATTTTGATTGCTCATATAGAATCCCACGAGTTGAGGGGAAAGAAGAGTCCGCCGCATCAGAGCCCCTCATGATGCGGTAAGGGCTGTTTACTGTGGAGGGCGCTCTGGTACTCCACAGGCTCCGTTTGAGGCTGAGTATTTATGAAACCCCCCCCACCATTCATCCCTCGGCACGGGTCGCATGACACCTTGGATTAGGGGTTTATCCATTCTTGTTTTTACTTTTAGCCATGGATAACAGCTATTAAAACCCTCTGCTCAGGTTCTCAGTATTTTCAGGTTCATCGAACATGCTTCTACCGAGATCCGTCATTTGCAGGCGGAGAGTTTACACTCAGCCTTCGCGTGAGTGCCCCCTTCTCTGTCCGCATACGACCCTAGTTTCCACCGGTTGTCCGATTTCCACTAAGGAACGTATCCCGGATGGTACCACGGGGAGGTAGAGAGAGGAGTTGCTAAATAAGAGGCTGTGGAACTTCGTGGTAGTTCTGGAGCGCATTATTCAACCATTTACCATCCCCTAGGCACCGAGCTTTATACTTACTGTTATACTTTTAACAGACCAGAGCATCAGTAGTTTAACAGTACAAAAGTCTTTAGTTATGCGCATTTACTATAATGCTGGAAATGTGGTTTTGGAACATAAGCGTAGAGTTCAGTTCCACTCCTAGATCCTCGATACTCGCAACACGTTGCAGAATAGATCCATCAATCCTATATGTCGATAACAATGGATCAAATCTTTACACTGCGGCAGATCCTACAGAAAAAGCCGTGAATAAAGAGTTTCTACGCACCTATTTGTTCGTTGACTTAAAAGCCGTATATGATACCATCGACCGGAAAGAGCTACGGAAAATCAACGAACGAGAGCAGTTTCCTTAGGAAGTTCATCAAACTGATTCAATCTTTTATGGATGGTACACAGTGCTGTGTTCGGATTTCGGGTGGATTGTCAAGTTCATTCGATTCACACAGAGGACTTCGTCAAGGTGATGGTCTCTCATGCCTGCTGTTCAACATAGCGCTACAAGGTGTTATGAACCGATGTGGCAACTGTACATTTGGGCATGCTTGTAGTGAGATTGTTCATGTGACAGCAATAAGCAAATCGGTTTACCAAATCTTGCAGCTGTTTGCAGTCCTCTACTGACCTTACATCAAGGAATGTTTTTGGGTTATCCGCATATTATAACTGGATCCATTTGTTCCATGGCAGGTGACTGAGGGCGATTCAAATGAATTTGCACTGTATTTTCTCTAACCGATCAATGCCGTTGAGATAATGGGGATTGCAGACCGCCGAGCAATATTCCAGTTACAATATTAGCAATAGCAATATTTGCTTTACACCATCTAGAAAATCCTTCTAGTTGCTGTCGCAGGACCATCTACGAAGAGAAGACGCTATCTACTTTTTTGACCTCGCGGTAGATCTTTATATCGTTGAAGTATAGCATGAAGATGAGTGGGCCTAGATGATTGCCTTATGGAATACCGGACGTAGTAATAAACTCGCCGGTTATTGATTCTCTGATTTTAACAGCCAGATTCCGATCAGCCAAGTAAGACTTCAGCCAGAGCAGTAAGGTGCCGCCAAGTTTGACCATTCTGCCGAGTTTGACAATCGCAATTTTTATTTAACATTTATTCAAGGAAAGATACGACGAAAGCATCGCTCAGAAGCATTTTGATATGAGCTAAGTTTGAATTTGAAAAGCTTTAAAGATTGCTTTTTCATTGAAAGGTAAAAACTCAGTCACTTCTTGTCAAGCATTATGCTATAACGAATGATGCAATACATCAAAATCTTAACTCAAAGATCAATACCCTGAGATTAAGCGTAAAAAATGAAATCCTTTTAAATCAGAAACGACCAAAATTCCTTACTCCATTAATCTTACCACAATAATACAAAAGTCACTGCAGTCATACGCCTTGTTCCGATCGAACAATACCGTCATTTCAAGTGCACAAGTACTTCGCGGCCAACGAACGGTTTCTCCTTCCTCCCCCACCTCCCCATACAGCAGCGGATTGCATCAATATCGCCATCATCGCGCAAACCCTTGCTGTTGTTCCCCGAAAAGCCAAGCTGCGTTTTTTCGTCGAATTAAATTATATTGTTATCGAATTCGGCTCCAGTACCGCAAAAGATGTTCGAGACAACCCGCGTGTTCGTATGATTGATGTTTGTATTCAAATTCCAATCGGTACGTCCAAGGATCCTCCTGTTGGCTTGCACCCAGGCCGCGGCATACATAGTCGACGGATCGGCGGAGTAAAATGGCGATTCTCGCAAGGATTATAAATCAAACGACGTTTCTCGTGACGGTGCGTTTCAACTGGCGGTGGAGTTCGTCGCTTGATCGTGGCATGGCACATACACGGCATTGACATTGCCAAAATGGAAAGAAGGTCAGCCGGTCCCCTTCGCCTGGGAAGGAGTCACGGAGAGTGCGCGTCGCCGACGTTTCTGTCGGCTCTCGCGAAAGCAAAGTGCAACCATCGTTAGGCGCGCTCCATTAGCGTATTGCCGAACCCTTCTCACCGAGTGACAGGCGCTTATCGACAAATAGCCGAAATGGGTGTAGGATAATTGAATGTTTTTCCTCTTTTTGAATTCGTTTTCGGTTTCTTTTTTTGCTCACAAAGAGTGACATATTCGAAAAGCTGCGCGCTGCCTTGGAAATGCATTTGGCAATCGTACAGGTATGGGAACACTGTGAAAGTTACCTTTCAGGTGACTATTATTTCTGATGGTGCATCAAAATTTTATCGTAATTCTACGATTTTGTTCAAATAAATAAGATATTTTAAATGAGGCTGAATAGTCATATTTAAATATGAGCAGGTCATCAAGTAAGTATTTCTATTGGAAAAAATTAGAACGAAAATTAGTTGACTAAGTATAAACAAAACTTCTTCAACACTGTATAATCTAGGTCTCCTTCAAAGTGTGGGAATATAATCTGACACGGATAAAAATATAGGAAACGCAGGTAGACGGAGTTGTAGTTAAAAAAACTATAACGAAAAATTGATTATACTTTGCAAGCAATATGTGCAATATTTCACTTTAGACTTGTAGTTCTGATTTGAGCTGTACTTTGTTGTATTATTATTGGTTATAGTACAATTTTGCCTTAACAACGCCTCAAGTTTTCAAAATCTTTATAAGCAATGCCGTAAAAATTACCAGATCTCAAACGATATCAATGACTTTTTGACACCATCTGGCAAACAACACCCTCTTCATTGCAGTCCATTAGTCAATCCATCAATTGTGCTTAAACCACAATTGATGCAGTGGTCGGTTGACTCTCGTCTTGTCCTGTCGGCCGTCCTGTATATAAAGGGTATACGAATGCTCCTTCAAGGCTCAAAATATTACCAGCGAAGAAAAAAAAACCCTTTCACTGATGGCACTCGTTTCACTCGAGCACTCCCCGTTGTGCGTCAAAGTTCAAACTCTCACACATCAGTATCAGAATTCGCTGAAAAAAAACGCACAGTTGGAGATGCAACTGCAAAACTGCATCCCTTGCTGCGTGTTTGCTGACTTGTACAATATTTACTCCTGGCCAGACCTGGCCAATGCCAACAATGCACCATCACTACCACTGCCGAGCGTCAAAACGTCACATCCGTCGGGTGGTGCGTCGTCAACATGATCGGCGCATGTGTCAGGAAAGTTGAAATTGCATTTTTTATATATCCAGAGATTATTTTACCTCGTATTTTTTGAATTCATTTATTAGCTGTTTTCCCCAAGCGACCTTCCCTTTCACGCCGGGCGTGGTCCATAAAAAGCATCCTATCTGGAATCTGCTGCCATTAAGCGATTTAATACGTATCTCTGGACAAGAGGGCGGCCGAAGGCACAGTACAACCCGATTTGGTGCTCCACACACACACACGACCAGCAGCAGCGGTGGTCACATTTCGAAGTACGTGACCGGGGGCCGGCTGCTATTATTTGTCATCCACAACAGCTCCGTATCGTGCTGTCCCGTCCGCCACTCGTTTTCATTGTTGTTGTTGTCGTTGTCGTTGTAGATAAATATTGTTGTTTTAGGGGGCGAGATATGATGATCCGTAGGGAGATGCATCGCCGCCGAAGAACGGGACGTGTGTCATGGGAAATACCGCGCTACACTACACCACCACCGAGCTCCATCATCGGTTTGTCCCGTTGTCTTGACCCGGCGCGGCGGTTCGGCTGCCGATCGACAGACAACTGTCAGCGGAATCAATGCTGAAGCTCGTTGCCAAATGTGACAGTGTACTGACAATATTATTATCTCGTCACAGGATTTCTGATGAGGAGACGATCGAGAACAAAAAAAGATGCACTGAAAGAGCGTATGTTTAACCCGACAGCTCGAGTGATGTTCGTGGAATTCGCCCTTGCGTTCGGTGATTTTCCATGAAAATTCATTACCAGAAATTAATTTAGTACCAGTGAGATGAGAGGTTGTATGATTGTTAACAGTTGTATTAGAGAATATCGGTATTAGCCCAGCATTAACTTTATTTCGAAGCTAAATGGAGCAAATAATTACCAAACATAGTAAATTTTTCTATAAAAATCACAGTCAATTTAAAATACACAACGATCTATTACAAACTATCAATATAATTTATTAAATAAGACACATTATAACGTGTTGGTTGCTCATTGGTTGGAGTAATCCACGAGTGGAGACTAGTTGATTAGATTCCGTTGTAGAAGTTGATTTTGAGCTTTGACTACTAGATGTTGGAGAGGCCACGGACTGATCCACTGGAGACCTTGGTGATCTTGGTAGTGTTATGTCCAGGGATGCCAGATATTTTTTTAACAGGTCTGTATAATAATTTGTAAAAGTCTGTATAAGTTTGTGGTCCATTGAAAACCCACCACCCGCTGCGCAATATCTGTCAATCCATTAGATTAGGTTGTTTTGCTTTAATGCGGCTCTTTTGCATAAAATCAGATTTTGGAAAAGTAGCAGATTTGTTTGAGAAAACCAACTCTAAGAATTTCGAAACGCAAGAGAACTTCATTGAAACATTTACTAAATAGAACTTACTTATTTATGTGTCCTTGTCCGCCGGTCCGGCAGAGCAAAGAGATGAAATCAGACGACGATTACCCGCCATGGC
This sequence comes from Sabethes cyaneus, assembly GCF_943734655.1. Classification (NCBI taxonomy): domain Eukaryota; kingdom Metazoa; phylum Arthropoda; class Insecta; order Diptera; family Culicidae; genus Sabethes; species Sabethes cyaneus. The sequence continues at coordinate 196,954,785 of NC_071355.1, read as the reverse complement.
TTTAACCTATCGCCAGCACAGGTTCTCGTCTACAGCCTGGATGCCGTTGACTATGCTACGTCGCCATGAGCACATGAGTCTGCCACTTTTACGCTGTCCTTGCGGATTCTAATCGAGCGGTTCTCTGCTTCTCTGCTGCAAAAGCACCTCTTTCTTATATTGTTTATGCAGGGAGAAAATCACAGCAGCACCTCCACGGTGCCGAATAAGATTTACAAGGTGCCAACATGCGCCTACGTACTAAAAACTCTTCTGCTCCCCGTTTCCTGAACCCCTTCCGGCCAATCGTAGATTGACGCCAGCCATCTAGCCCTCTATTATGCTTATAGCGTCTGATGCCAGCATTTCCATCTCTTCTAGAAACTCTCCGAACACTGTTTGGACATCCGGTTCTCGAAGTAACTTTTAAGCCACCTGCATAGATGATCCGGTACCCTCATCCTATGCAGCGCTAGCGCGGTTGCACCCTAGCTAGCGCTGTTAAAGACGTTTTTGACATCGATTGTGACTATGGCACAATACCTGTCGCCTCGTCTTTTCCGTCTCATAGGCTTCTCGGCCCTCTCTACCACGGACTTCCCCGTCTGGCGTCTACAGTGGACTTCCCCTTACGGAAGCCAAACTGCGAGATTGCCAGCCCGACATCGCTCTCCGCCACAGGCGTCAACCTGTTTAGGGTTACCCATTCTAGCTATTTGCCTAACGTGTCCAATAGGCTAATTGGCTTGTACGACGAGTGATCACCCGCTGGTTTCCCCGGCTTCGGCAGCAGTACCAATCTTTGGACTTTCCATTTGTCTGGAAATTCGCATACCTCTAGGCAGTTTTGAAGCGTCTCACTAAACATATCGGGATATGCTTGGATCGCCGTTTTGAGTGCCTTGTTTGCAATCCCGTCAGGACCGGGCGCTTTCTTCGTTTTTAAACCCCTGGCAATTACGATGAGTTCCTCATTCGTGACCGGAATGAGGACATCATTCGATTGACTGTATGGGGTCGGAGGTCACTAAACTGGATCGTGTTGCGGAAAGAGCCCTTCCACGATGACTTTCAGCTTTTGGGGGCAAGTTTCCTGCGGAGCGGATGCACCCGTCACCCCAGCGGTTTGTGTCCGCATCGCGGCAAAGCTCCTGAAAACAGGATTTCTTGCTACACCTAACCTCCTTGTTGAGCGCCAGCCTGGCCGCTCTAAGTTCGACCCCCCGAGCTTCAGCATCTGCATCGGTCCGGGCCCACTGCGCTTGCATTCTCTGTGGTATCTGGAGCGGAGCTGAACAATGGTGTTGCTCCACCAGTATACCGAGCGACGACGGTTCGTTGGCTGTCCCGTCCTGTGTATAGTGGTATCACATGCCTGTATTAGGACGTTGGTCAGCTCACGGGCACTCAGGTTTGAGCGGTTGCTCTCTGCGCTGAGTGCTTCAATGAACAGGTCTTTATCGAAGGCCTTTACTTTCCACCTCCTCCCAGGCGACCTTAACCAGCGTGACCATGCCATCCGTCGTTCAATCGTGTACCGTATAGCTTGGTGATCGCTATGCGTGTACTCTGGCCTTCCTGATCCGTATTGCTATATCAGTCTTGGTACCACCAACGGACGTTGTCTGGCTAGATATTGAGGCTTCCGCCCGCTCAATTTGTCCCGCTGCTGCGAAGTTAAGGGGATTGTCAGTGTTCACTACCATAGACTTAGTTTTAGCAACATTGACTGTGAGACCTGCTGCCTGAGAACTCTCGTAGAGTAGAAAACCTCTAACTTGCTCCGCATATCGTTTCGGCGTTGTGCGAGGTCGTCGGCTAGGACGAGGTCATTTAGTTGCTCCATCGTTAGAGGATTCCAAGGCAATTCTCGATTTGATCTATTGTCAATTGCTCCAACAATGAGAAACAGAAGCGATGATAAAATGCAGCCATATCTCACGCTAGCAGTAACCCTTATAGGGTCGGATAAGACGCCATTGTGCTAAACCTTGCACTGAGCCTCGATGAGATGGACCAGCTTATCTGGAACTCCTCTACGCCTAAGTGCGCCCCAGATGTTTTCGTGGTTGAGTTGACCAAACGCTTTTTCGAAGCCAACGAACACTAGAAGAAGAGTCTTGGAATTCGCGAATTTGCTCCAACATAATGCGGAGCGTTTTGATATGGTTTATACATGATCGGATGGTGCGGAATCCAGCTTGCTGCCGCCAGAGAGTATCGTTGATCTTCTCCTGGATCCGGTAGAGGATTACCTAACAGAGCACTTTGAGAGTAATACAGAGCAATGTGATTCCACGCCCGCATTCGGTTAGGTCGCCTTTATTTCTGGCGCTCTATAGCATTTTATGGCTGCTTCAATTTCATCCAGTAATGACGCCTTCGAGTTGACGCGGTTAATACGACGAACTCTTTCGTCGACTCGGGACAGTCCAGGCTCTCTTGTCCCACATACAAACTTGTTTAACAGCCCTCTCCAGTTCGGCATATCGTTAGTGGACAGCCGTCGCTTTGGTTCGCCCTCGCCTATGTCAGCTTTTGTCTTTCTCTACTCATCGATCTTTCTCGGAGTTTCATCCGAAATCCACTTTCTCCGCCCGCTGCGCACTTTGCCGACGGTTTCATCACTGGTCGTAATGAGGGCATTTTTGAGGCTGGTCCATTACTCTTGGACAGTTCCACCAGGTAGCAGTTCCTAGGCTCGGAATTCAAGTTGTTAGATAAAAACCCTTTTCGCCTTGGGATTTCCAATCGGCAGACATCGAAACGACACCCAGCTTTCTCCTCCAGTCGTTGAGTACCTATTTCAGCGATAAAAAGCTGATGGTCGGATACAATATCGGCACTGCGCTTGTTCAGTGACGAAAGTCTTTCTCCTTATGAGGATTGATAGTCGCTTACGAGATATTGTTTTGAGGTTTCAGTGCGAGTTAAAATCGAAGTATACTTTTACCTTGACAAAAGTAAAACTATATTTTGCGAAATTTTTATCGCATGTTTGTATAAAATCTGTAGTCAAAAACATGTCTGTATCAAAAAACGAAAGGTCTGTATAATACAGATTTGTCTGTATATCTGGCATCCCTGGTTATGTCGGATATCGAAGACCAATTAAATAAAACACTTCCGTTTCGTTCAATGTCCGTACCAAAAGTGAACCTTTATTTATTTTCCCTTCCTCACACATACTTCGCGTTACGCACGGTTGTCACATATCATAAATAGGTACATTCGTAACGAGTTGTCGTTGTTACGACACTGCACTCCCCCTTTTCTCAATAGTCTTTTACTACACCTAGATGAAAATCCGCTAGATAGCGCGGTGTTCTTGATTCTCGAAGTGAGCGGCTGGTGCTGGTTCTTCTATTCCCTGACCGTATGTGTTTTCCATTTCCTGTTTCTGCTGTGATGGAGATCTTTCATTGTTTTCTAAAATTCTATTTGATTCTTCACCATTCAGCTGCTCATTTGAAATAACTGGTTTCAAATGCGTAACGTTCCTGTGAATTGTTTTTCCCGTCTCCTTCGACTGTAGCGTAATGTCGGATCCCAATTTTCCGAGCACTAGAAATTCTTGCGGACTGAAGTTTGAGGTCAGCTTATTTTCTTCAGACATTCGTTTGAACACGACTGTATCTCCCTCCTTCAGAGGATTTGGTTTAGCATTTCTCTTATTATTTGCATACTCTGCTTTCTTTAGTTTTTTTTCGCGGTCCCTGTCTCGAACTTCTTCCACCAATGTCGTTTTTGTTGATGGAAATCCGGGAAGCTTGTCCCGAAGTACTCTTCCAAACATAAGTGCGGATGGTGCTACGTCTGTCGTTGAATGAGGGGTAGAATTGTACATAAGAAGATAGGTTCCCATTTCCAATTAGTGTGGGTTGATAATTGGCTTATTTGAAGACGTTTCTTGAGTGCCCTATTAGCCCGCTCCACTTCACCATTTACTTGTGGCCAATAGAGGGTTGTTTTGCGATGCTCAATTCCGTACTCTTCGCAGAAATCTTGTTATGATTCACTTATAAACTGTGGACCGTTATCTGATTTTAGAGACTCTGGAATTCCGTATCTGTAAAAAGTTTCATGTAATGCTTGAATTTCGCTGATATTTCTCTCATTACTACTGCATCCACAAATCTACTGAAATAATCGACTAGGACCAACAAATTGTGACCGGAAGGAAGCGGCACCGTGAAATCAATAGCTGTCAGTCCATGGTTTTTTAGGCATCTCTGTTCTTATCAACGGTTCCGAGGCTGCTATACTGGATACTAGTGTACAATTCTTGCAACACTTAACAAATTTCTCCACTTCTTTATCCATCCCGGGCCACCAGACTTTTTGCCTGGTACGTCTCTTCATGACAACCATTCCTGGATGCCCTTCATGAGCTAATTCTAACGTTCTATTGCGTAGTGCTTTTGGAATAATTATCCTCTCGCCCCTGAGCAACACTTCCGATGCTACGCAAAGTTCGCTAGCGTACATCTTAAAAGATTTGGTTGTTTCATCCCACTTATTAGTTTCAAGTGCTTCCATAACTAACTTAATTTGTTCATCTTTCATTGATTCGCTGCGAATTTCGTGTATCGTAATTGCCACCAGTGCGGCTACATTTAATACCATTTGAACATACTTTTCGTTTTCAAAATCAAACGTCTGAGATGTGTTTGACGTAGTCTCGATAATGCATCCGGTAAATTTGTTGGACCTGGTTGGTACAAGATATCGTAACTGTAGGATTGGAGTCGTAAAACCCAGTGTTCCAAACTGGAGCACGGTTTTCACCTAGGGCTGAATTGCAGTGGTTTACAGTCGGTGAAAAGAGTGAATATAATGCCTTGCAAATACAATCTAAATCGAACTACGGCCCAAACCAATGCTAACGCTTCCCCAACACACACATCGTTTTTTCCCTGCCGGCTCAGATAAAGAACAGCGGCCTGCTGTTTGATTTATTCCCCCCGATCACAAACACACACACACACACTTACAAATCCCTTGCAACGACCGCTTCATTTCATTTGACGCCATTTTTTCTACGTTTTTATGCCTCTTCGTTCAATTTAGCTAATCTGAAAACTTTATTTCAGAATTTTTCACTGTTTCAAACAATTTTTCCCAGATCTCTCGCATTTGAGTACACCACTCTAACATTTTCTCTCCACTATTCACCCAAGCCATATATCGCACTTCACTATTTTCAATATTTAAGGTGGTAATTCAACCAATATCACTTACCTCCAGCTGAATTTGTGTATTTCTTGCTTTAAAAATGTAAAAAATAGCACTGAATTTATTCTCCTTCGTCGCCAAATGTTATGTCGGATATCGAAGATCAATAAAATAAAACACTTCCGTTTCGTTCAATGTCCGTACCAAAAGTGAACCTTTATTTATTTGCCTTTCTCACACATTCTTCGCGTTACGCATAGTTGTCACATATCATGAATAGGTACATTCGTAACGAGTTGTCGTTGTTACGACACTACAGGTAGCTTCCACTCATTTAGCAAGATGAAAATTGGTAATTGCTTCGGTTGCCTAGCTGGTTCAAAAATAGACTATGATGAAGCCTTCAAGTCGTAGGTGAAATACGTATCTGTCGCAAATAAATATAAATAGCAGAAATTAATTTAGAGAAGTTTTCTTTTTATTTAATTTCAGGTTTCGCATTCTACTAAGATGCTCCAAAAAACTTCAGCTGCTTCGGTGGCTTTTTTGTCTGATCTTGACGATGTTTTGCAAACGGTGCTGTGCGAACGTTACGGTCGGATGGATCCAGCTTGACCTGCGGTTTTCTGAACCCGTTCTTTAGGGTGCTTGCAGAAGATCGCAGAAGTTCGTAGTGGCCGACCCTATGTACGGTCGTGTCGGGATACGGGATTCTCCGCTTTTGAACTCCCATTATTGATGACAAATAGTGTGGGATTTCCTTGACTGGCGAAAAGCGGACAAAACAGGTTGATAGTAGCTCGCGATGTTGTCTGTCCGGTTAGAAAAATCATCGGTCATTAGCAGTAACCATCTATGACGATGAGGTTGTATTTTTCGTCTGATGAAACCACACATTCAGCATGATCGCGCTGCCATGCGGCGTTTGTGGATGGCCACGGTTCAGGAGAAGCATTCGGCTTAGACCGTGTGGCCACTGCGCATTGCTGGCAAGCCTTGACGAAACTAGAAATCTCTTAATCTAATCCCCTGTAGAGTTGAGACAAGCATTTTTGCCGGTAGATGGCGTGGATCACCAGCCTGTCACCAAACATAATACAATCCTGGACGATGGATAGTCCTTCTTGGCGATCGTGAAATCGTCGCAGCTCGCTGTCTTGCATGTCGTGCTTACATATGGGCCAGCCGTCTCGAATGAAGTTGTGGACCTTCCAAAGGGCAGGATCAAATTTTAGACCATACTGAAACTAAGAGGAAGAGAATTGACTCTACTGGTTACTACTGATCCCAAATCATCTTCCCAGGCGATGCATGCCCCGACGAAATCTTCGCCCAGCTTGGCATGTTAGTTGATGATCCTGGACAACACATCGGCGTTCTCGAACTTGTCAGTCGAGTCGCATACCGTGGAGAAATCATAGTTGAGCAAAGTGAGGGCCCAGCATTGGAGCCGATTGGCGGTGTAGATCGGGATCCCCTTTTGGACCCAAAAATCCCAAGAAACGATAAACATAAAAAACATTTTTGTTGTGTGACAGCTTATCAAGCGCTTATTTTTCAATAATTAGCTATACAACTGTTGAATAAGCTACTATTCAACAAAAAAGTTTGTTGGGACATGGTGCGTTTGCAACCGGAACCTCGTTCCAAAAATGAACTTGTAGAGTTTGGTGAGTGCAAAACCTATCGCCCAACTCTCACGATCCGGCAGGGACTATCATTTCTCTGCAGTGTTGACATTGGCGTAGCTAGGAAATTTCCCTGGAGCGGGCCTAGAGGGTGCCTCCCAAAACATTTTTGATTACGATGTTGTTACTCTGGCTGTCACCGATAGCACAAGGTTTTGTGGGGAAATACCAGGCGGGCTTGGTCCGCGCAATTACCAGAAATGTCAGGAGTACAACCTGTCCGCGCATCACATCTTTATTGATTTCAAAGCAACACACGATACAGTCGATCGAGACCAACTATGGCAGATAATGCACGAACACGGTTTTCCGAATAGATTGACGCAACTGAGCAGAGCTACATTGGAGAGAGTGATGTGTTTCGTGTGCATGCCGGGGATACTTTCGAGTTACTTTTAGACGCAGCGAAAGTTGAGACAAGGTGACGGCCTATTTTGCACGCTATTTAACATCGCAGTTGAAGGGGTGATCCGACGAAATCGAAATCTAGGAGGAGTGTTCTGAACTTAAATGCGGTCAAGGAAACAAACGCGTGCTTCTCGCGGACGGTAACTGTTGATGGCGACGATCTAGAAGTGGCAGATGGGTTCGTGTATTTGGGATTGCTGGTGTACACGGACAACAACACTAGAAGCGGGTCTAATTGCGCATTTAAGCGGGAAATTAGGCTTCCTTTGCGCGTCACAAAACGCTAGGCATACGCTACCATACAAAGAACAGTAGTTCTTTATGGCCTGCTTACGGAGGACATACACGCGCTTGCCATGTTCGAGCGGAAGGTACTGCGGACGATATTTGGCGGAGCACAAACTGAAAGCGGAGAGTAACGGAGACGTATGAATCATGAGCTACAAGCACTGCTTGGAGAGATTGCCATCGTCATCTGGCGAAAGTCAGTAGGCTACAGAGGGACGAAAACAGTTCTCTTTAACAACTGCACCAGCATCAGGAACAGGGAGGCTCAACGTGCAAGATGGCTCGACTAGGTCAAAAGTGATTTGCAGCTTCTGAGATTGGGAAATTTGGGACCAGTGGACCATGATGTAGTTGAATAGAGACGAACGCTTGAAACAGCATAAGCCGGGGTGGCTATTAAGCTACTGACGACTACGACAACTACGCTTTTGCGAAGCCTAGTGAAAAAGAAAATATCTACACAGCGGGAATATAAACTCTGAGCTTTTTCCCGGTTTCCAATTCCAATGAGGAAAATTTCTGGAGGGGGCCTGGTACCCCAGATTAAGAAAATTCCGAAGGAGGACTTCCAAATCCACTTGGGTGACTTCAACGCGAAGATTGGCTCAAACAATACGGACCTTGAACGCTATGGCCTAGAAGAGATGAGCGAAAACAGAGTACTGTATCAATTTTACCCCGTTTTACGGTACCCTGTTATTGAGGCTGCGATACGTTTGCGTGTCGCATGTGTCTAACGTCGGGAGGAGAAAGCATAAGGGGTCGCTACGGCGTCCGTCGATTGAAGAATCTTGAGGTGAAAAGGGCCTTTGTCGAACAACTTGAATCCTGAGCCTGGCGGCAAAGCGCGCAACGGGCGGAGGGAGTGGATCTCGGATGAAACTTGGAGGAAGATCGACGAGCAGAGACAGGCGAAAACCGGCACTGAGCAAGCGCAAACCAGATCGGCTAAGACAGCTACCTGCCAACGATACGCCGAATTAGAGAGGGCTGTTAAACGAGCTTGTAGGCGGGACAAGAGAGCCTGGACTAACTCCCTAGTCGAACAAGGAGAAACCGCCACTGCCAATGGTGATAACCGTTTGTTACTATATACGATATTTCTCGCCGCCTTAGCGGTGCCAGGATGAATACAAAGATGCCGCTAAAGGACAGAGCAGGTCAGCTACCGACTGACCGTACAGAACAGCTTAAGCGATGGACTGAACATTTCAAACAACTCTTCTGGGTTTCAAATGTCAGAAACCAACAAAACCAGCAGCGTATGACACCAACGGTTCGTCGAATTAATCGTGTCAACTCGGAGGCGTCGTCACCGGATGAAATTGAAGCAGCCATCAAGGGTATGAAATCCAATAAAGCGCCAGGGATGAGCTGTATTGAGCCGAGATGCTCAAATCTGACCCATCTGCTGATGCATCAGCTTTTCAGTAATATATGGAAAACCGCAACTTTTTCGGTGAACTGGATACAAGGCATATTGGTCAAAGTCCCTAAGAAAGGAGACCTAACTGAATGCGGTAACTGGCGTGGCATCACGTTGCTCTTTATTACTCTCAAAATACTCTGTAAGGTAATCCTCAACCAGATCCAGGAGAAGATCGACGCTACTCTCCGGCAGCAGCAAGCTGGATTCCATGCCGGCCAATCATGTGCAGACCATATCACAACGCTCCGCATTATATTGGAGCAGATCAACGAATTCCAAGACTCTCTTCTGCTGGTGTTCGTTGACTTCGAAAAGTAGTTCGACCGACTAAACCACGAAAACATTTGGGGGGCATTTAGAGGGCGTAGAGGAGTTCGGGATAAGCTTGTCCATCTCATCGAGGCTCAGTACGAGGCGTTCTCGTGCAAGGTTCTGCACAACGACGTCTTGTCCGACCCCATAAAGGTTACTGCTGGCGTGAGACAGGGCTGCATTTTATCACCGCTTCTGTTTATCATCGTTGTGGATGAGATATTAGTTGGAGCAATTGACAGTAGACCAAATAGAGGATTGCCTTGGAATCCTCTAACGATGGAGCAGCTAAATGACTTCGACCTAGCCGACGCCTAGGCGACGCAGCGTAGCTAACGACATCCGGGCTGTGAACGAGAACCTGTCCTGGCGACAGGTAACAGCCACGGCGGACATGGACACATAAGTAAGTAAATAAGTACATTGCCTCCGCCGTCGCAAAGTTCCTGGCTATGATATAAAAATTATCGGTGAAGCCTAGGAGTTGGTATCTCTTGATGAAAATCGTGCGTCTCGTTTTAATGCCCGTTTGTCGAATCACCCCCTCAAAAGCGATGTTGAACAGCATGCAGGAGACGCCGTCACCTTGTCGGCGAGTCTAGAAGGAATGCGCATGAAACTCATCGCTCAATCCAATGTAGCTCTGATCAGTCGCATCGGTTTATCCGGAAAACCATGTTCGTGCATTACCTTTCGTACCTAGTCTCGATCGACTGTATCGTATGCTGCTTTGAAATCAATAAAGAATGTGATGCGTGGGCATGATGCACTCCCGACATTTCTGTAAGATCTGTCGGATGGTAAAAATCTGGTCCGTAATGGCATGAGCCCTCATGAAGCCCGCCTGGTAATTCCCTGCAAGACACGTACCTTGTAGGTGGCGTTTATCAGCGCCATGCCACGATAGTTGCAGCAGTCGAGCCGGTCATCCCTTTTGTAGATGGGCCAAACCGCTCCTTCCATCTATTCCTCTGGTAGTTTCTCCTCCTTCCAAATTTTGGAAATCACCCAGTGTCGAACCAGTGTTTCTCGGTCATGTTTATAAAACTCTGCCAGTAGGCCGTCATTACCAGCAGCTTTGTTGGTGGTTAGATTTCCACTCTTGTCCCTACACATCTCAGGTTTCGGTGTGTATTATCGCAACTACAAAGTTAACATGTGTTTCGATGCGTAATGCTGGTGGGTTGATTGTCATAAAAGGATTTTAGATTACGAATATCGTAAATCAATATTTGAAATAATACATTACAGTGTCATAGGAAAGAGTCCAAGTTACATGTTGAAACTGTATCTAAATGTTTTTAGCTTCGAGATTTGGAAGCTATTTATGCCAGTTACACATAACTACTGAAATTCACAAAATCGGAGCTACACTTTGTTTCCTCGTTCATTGAGTATCTTATTGAGTTAATTACCGTTGAGGGGTTAAGACTATTCCACATCGTAAGAATGGTTGCAGTACTTTGTGCGACTGAAGCTGAAGCCTGCGGTGCGCGACAAACAAATTGCGAAGAGCAAACGACATATGACTGGACGACGACAACGACGCCAAACCGCAAATGAAATCAAATATTTAATCATCTGTCGGATAGTGGTATCTACAGCCGGTGCACTGGACTGGCTGACAGTCACTGGTGAAGTGTCACCGACACCACAGCAGGAAATTATGATCTTTGCGGTGAAAACGTTTAGCGGTTCAACTGAATTTCCAAGCTAAAATTTCAGCAAAACACACATACTCACTCGAAGGAGCTGCTTCTCGACACTTTCACGCTTGGTAGAATAAATAATTGGACAGATGCTAATAAACATTTCCTCCAGCCGGGCCATTTCAAACTGGCAGAAATCGTTACGTCTAGTGTTAATGCGACCATTTCTTGGCACGTTGATCGAAGCATTGCG